>NW_021604636.1:8055523-8081324 GCF_004785775.1 Grammomys surdaster | reverse complement strand
AGAGAGAGAGAGAGAGAGAGAGAGAGAGAGAGAGAGAGAGAGAGAGAACATTTTCATGCACCAGACTAATAGCCTGCCCAGTGTGGCTATCATATGAGGGTACCCTCGTATGCATTTGGAATGGCCTCTGTTGTTAGGCTTTTAAAGCTGGGTGGGCCTCTTACCTTTTCCTGAAATGTTTTCTAAAGCCCTTTCTGTTGCCCTCCAAACTCCAAGCATTGTCTTGCATGGCCATCATGTGCACTTTCTGCTAGAGAAATGCTGAACTCATCTCTGGCCTAAATAAAGTCTTTGCGTTCTGCTAATCTGATTACTTTTTCTTACAGTTGTTTCTACCTTGGTGTTAAACATGTCTATTTCATAGTTTAGAATAGTATCAGATTACTTAGCTGGTTTTATTTTTTGTTCCTTATTGCTTCTGTTCATCTAAAAAATGCTCATTATTAATACTTCAGCCTTCTGGAGTCAAATCTGAAAATGTATACACCGACTCCATAAGCAATCCTAAGTTGTAGCTACACATGATCCTGTAATGGTCGTTCCTTTTTTCTACATTTGCACAGGGTAACCTTTTTTCCCTCTTCTCTCAATGATCCTGTCAAAGTTGAACCTTTCTCAGAACCTTCCCTCCACCTTTCTCCAGATGTAAGTCTTTCTTCTGTACTTGTCAACCCTATGTGCCCAGCGCTGCTCTGAGCATCTGTCACATCTGGTGTCCTGATTTTCTTTGCTGTTTCCTGGCTGCTCTGTTAGCTTAGCTGGGCTAACCCTAAGGCACTGTCACAGGCATCATTGTAATTCCCTCACCTAGCAATATTCCTGACTTATAGTCAGCGCCAGACGATTGCTGCAAGTGAGTGAATAATTAAATACTTTGTTTACACCTTCAGAGACCGCTCAGTCCTCTAGCGCTGGTGTCTCTTCATCGATTATCCTGAAGGATCATATTCAGGTTCCTAGAATGTCATGCAAGGCTCTTCACTGTCAAAATCTAATCTTGTTGTTTGAGATAGGGCCTCTCTATGTAGCCTGGCTGTCCTGGGACTCACTCTGTAGATCAGGCTAGCCTGAAACTCAGAGAGATCTACTGGCCTCTTCTTCCCTAGTGCTGGGATCAAAGTTATGCGCTACCTTGCCTGGATCAAAACTCTAATCTTGAACCTTCCTTTCTACTTACTGTTTCCTATCTCCCTCGCAAGTGCGTAAAAAATCCTCAATTATCCAATACCTCATTCCAATCCTACCTCTTCTGTGTGGTCCAGGATAGGAGTCAGGACATCGGGCTTGGGCACAATCCCTCTACACATAACCATCATCATGCTAGTCTGGCAAATGCTTTTTATTCTTCCCTGACTTTTAACTATAAACCTCCCATAGTACGTTTTTGATGTTGTATTGGGCTTTTGTTCCTATCGGTCAGCCTTTCTTTTGGCTGTTTCCTTCAAGTAGATTGTATCTTAGGGGAAGACTTCATTCTTGTCTTTCTCATTTTCTATCCCAAGTGATACATTTCATGTTGAGGTGCTGGAGAAACTGAGTTGTCTAGAGAGCAAGGTTAGCATCTGATTGAGATGTACTCAAAACTGTGGGCTCCCCTTTCACCCTTTGCTATTTGCTCAGTACTTGCTATGTGCCAGTCTTTGGTGTATGTTGAGGTATTTAGAACCCACAATAGTTACAACATAAGCTGAGGTTGCTTCCCCAAGTTACCCTTCATGTTTATACTGTACTATCCTATATCAAAGACTTAGCCAAACAAACCACGCCTGCCGTACTGTGGTGGCACACACATTTAACCCCAGCACTCAGGAGGCTGAGGCAGGCAGATCTCTGAATTTGATGCCAGCCTGGTCTACTGAGTGAGTTCCAGGACATCCAGGGCTACACAGAGAAACCCTGTCTTGAAAAACCAAACAAGCCAACCAAACACACACACACACACACACACACACACACCCCAATAAATTGTAAAACAGAAACAAATTTATTTATTTATTGAAATTTTAATTTTAACAATGGAAAGATACGTGCTTCTGAAGCTACCAACTTGTGTTGCGCCATATGGTGCCACTAGCCTTATGTGCTATTTAAATTGAAAATGTGGTCCTTGTATTCATCCTAGCCAGATTGAAAGTTGTACATAGCCACATGTTGCAGAAAGTCCTATTGGAAGTGGCATCCATAGGAACTGAGACCATTGACAAGTGCATAATGAAACTGTAGATGCCTTTTAGACTAAGCAAAATAGCATGGCCTTGTAGCTCCTGCACACGTTCTTACAACACCTATTCTGGAGGTCCTAAGAGACATATAAGCTCTCTGCCACGCACAAGGGACCATGATAGAAGACAGCAAAAGATGCTTCCATCTGCCACCTGTATGCCTCAGAACATTACAAGAATTCTAGAAGTCCCTATGGTGGCGCTGGGAGGAATGGGCCAATTATACACATTCTCATAGTACATCAAGTCATAAGTAAATCAGTGGATTATGAAGTGATGTCCAAGAATGTGTGGTGTTAATCTCATTTTCATTGCTATCAAGCTTTTTATGTGTTTGATTTTATTAGATTGGCCCATTGGCACTTTCAGTAGATCTGTCAATTGCAGCCAATAACAGTTGGTTGTTGTTTAACAGCCCAGTGCTAGGTGTGGCAAAAGGGCACATCTGGGAACATGGCCCGTCTCTTTGGTTTCGATGTCATCGGTATTACAGTAGCTTGGAAATGATAAAAGCAAGTGAGCATTGAGCTGCAAGAACTCTCGTTTTTATATTTATTTTGTGTTTTATGTGCGTGTGAGTGTTCTGCCTGCATGTATGGGTATCCACCATGTGCATGCCTGACACCCATGATGGTAGGCAGAGAGAGAGCATTGGCTCTCCTGGAACTGGAGTTACAGATGGTTGTGAGCTGCCATGTGGGTGGTGGGTATAGAACCTGGGTCCTCTGCGAGATCAGCTGTTCTTACTTAACTGCTTAGGACCCTCGCCAGCCCTCTTGTAGAACTTTCGTCACTGATTACTGTGTAGCAGCCTTGTGTTTTCCACTTCCTGCTTCCCAGCACAACACAGGTCTGCGCTCAGACTTGCAAGAGTAGAGGCAATGGAGCCCTTGCCTTTCTGGAACTTTTGTTAAAAATTACCCAAGATCCTGGGGACACAGGGGGAAACCATTGTACTGACTCTAAGTTGTAACTTTACTTTTGAAATCAAGATGAAAACAGTACTCAGCCCACATGGAAACTTTTATATACAGAATAAGGGACCCTGCACAAGAAACACAGTTCATTTAGTAGGCCGAGGGCCACCCTGCTTCACAGCTGCAGGGAAGGCAAAGCAGAAGCCTGCCTTCCCTTCCTCTTACTTTCCCCCTATAATCCTAATGTTAGAAGAAATACAAATATTTGGATTTAAAATTTCCATAAACTAGATTCATGGCAAAAGATATGCAAAATACACTGTGAATTGCCTCAAATTCTTGGATTTTAAATTGTAAGCTTCTAACATTCAAGATGTAACAGCAATCTCTGCTGGACCCTATGGTCTTTTTTATTTCCTGCTGCACAACGCCAGGTGATGGCCTCTCCCCCAGGCAAGCGCAGGATGAGAGCTCGAAGGCCCCTTGTAGCTCAGTTGGGTTGTAAAGCGATTAGGGCTGATAGGATCAGCCTAAAGAAAATTCCTCATTCTACCGGTTTTGGTCGACTTTAACTCCATTCGTGCACTGAGCTGCTTGGAACTTTCTGAAGCAGGAACCGAGCTGCGGACGAGTGAGGTTTCTGTCTTCCTGCTGGGAAGCATTTGGTGAGGGGTTTTAAACATTGCCTACATGTAGTATGAGACTGAATAATTTAGACGGGTTTAATTTTTTCAATAATCAGAAGTGTTCCATGCTTTTGTTCAGTTTAATGGCGTATCTAAAATAGGAATTACTTTGCAGTGACTAGTTCTTCTTTTCTTTGAAATAATGCTTAGTTCAATAAATGACAGTTAAAGGAGGGAAGACATTGTCCTAATTCTGTAACTGTGAATAAGACTGGAGAACACTCAGCCGTTCATTGATGTTTAAGTTGGTTGCTACTGCTTATGTCAAATCAGCTGGAAGAAGAGACGAGCCTCGCTTGCAGCGTCTCCTCTCGTGCCCCAGCACGGTACCGCACTGGCTCGCTCAGTTTGAAATAAAGCACATTACTTCATGTCAGCACTTGAAGGCTTTTTTTTTTTTTTTTATAATACAATGAGCAAAATGTTAGACATTTCAATGTGAATAGCTCTCATGATCCAGAAAATACGAGCCGACAACTCGATTGTTCTTGACTATAAAAATTAAATCTGATACTAACTTTAATCCAGGGAATCTATTCACATGGGGTTTCCCCCTGATCTTAAGCAAAAACTAAATTCGCATGCCTAAGCATCCACATTGATGTAACTTTCAGGATGAAATTCACATGATTGGGAAGCTGTCCTCCTCTCTGACCCCTCTGTCCCTGCACCACACCCTGTCCAGGAGCTTGCCTAGGACATCTGTATTTTAATACTTTGTCTACCAAAGCCTTGTCTTGGCGTAGTTCTCTTTCTTTAACCTTCAGTGCCCCAAGAGGCAAGGTACTGTCCTTTGAGGACTGATTTAGGTTGGTTGCCTTGCTGGGAGGTGGGGCAGACAGAATCTTGAAGTTGTTCTTGTAACTACTTAGCTACTGGTCTTCATGGGATGCCTTAGAAATGCTGATAGACAAATCTAGGCCCTAGGTTTTCACTGTGCCCTGAGGCCCTGAACCCATTCTCTCCATTCTCCTCCCCACCCCCAACTGTTTTTGTTGTTATTTTGATGCTGTGCTTCCTAACCTAGTCTCAGATTTGAGGTCCTCCTGTCCTATCTTAGCCTCTCAAGTATGGGTGTCACTGGAGAGTAGAGTATTACCATGTTATAGCCATTTTTCTTTGTACCAGAAAAAAAAAGAAAAAGAAATGGTTACATACCTTTTTGAAAAGATTTATTTTTAATTATGGGGTTGTCGGGGTGGGCAGTGTGCAGGCAAGTGTAGATGCCTGTGGAGACCAGAAGTGTTGAATCCTGCTGGAGATGGAGCTCGGGGCCATGTGAGCTGCCTCACACCACATGGGTCTTAGTGAGCAGACTCCACTACTCCAGCACTCACTGGCTTCTCACCACTTGCCCAGCTCCCTGTTGCCTACCTTTTAATAGCTGCTTTGAAGAAGCTTATCTGTGCATTTGAACTCCTGGCCTCATTTTAAAATCCCTCTCTTAGAGCTTTTTTCTTTTTCTTTTTTTGGATACTGCATATGTGCTGTCTTCTCACTAAATCTAGACTTAAAAAGTTAGAAAACTGACTTCTGGTTTGGTCGCTAGTATTCAGCCAAATGCTTGGCATGAATTTAAGATCTGGACAGATTCATACGCATGCCTTTATCAGGAGGCCTGGTCTGTTTCTCTGCAGAGATTGTGTCTGTGTGTATGTGCACATGGGCATCCTTTGTAGGAGCTGTGTGTTTAATCAGCTGAGTCCCCCGGCGATTGCCAGGTTACTCTCTGAAGAACACATTTCTCCTCAAACTCATTGGTTTGCTACCCCAGTGCTACCCTTGCCTTAGGTTACCACGGAGGACTAGACGGTAGACATGGCTTTAGATTAAGTGGCAGGAAAGGGTGCCGGTCATGTTTTCCTTTGTAGTCTCAGCTGCTCATCTCATCCTGTCATCTAGTTCCTCAAGCAGTCCTCAAGTTGAAAACAGTGGTTACCTCAGCCTGACCTGAATCCCAAGCCAGTTACCATGTTAATATCCTGGTCTACAGAGTAGAACAGGTTGTAAGGATGTACTGATCTTCTTGACAGTACTTTCTGTCCATCAGCTAATCTAGATGGGAACACATTTGACTCTCAGGCTTCACCCCCAAACCCAAGAGGTAGGCTAGCCCAATTGGAGGTATGACTTTTACAAATAAGGAAAAAACTTATCCAAAAAGGGAATGTGCTACATCATTGTAGCAGAAATAGCAGCTCCTACAGTATCGAACTGAATTATGGCCTGATTCTTGGGAGGCCAGCTGTAAAGGCCACAGGAGCGAAAATCACAGGTGAAGGTAGAGTCCCTAAAATTCTGTTGTCTAGCTGGTACTAGACAGAGGTCCAATTTCCTAGGAACAATAGCCATTCCAAACACTGCTAAATTAGGGATCTGGCAAGATGGTTGAGTTGGTAAAGGTGCCTGCCACCAAACCTGACCACCTGAGTTTGATTCCCAGGACCCAAGTGGTAGAAGGAAAAAACCACTCCTGTCAGTGACCCTCTGACCACTACTTGGGTGCTGCAGCACACAGTAAACAAATGAAGGAGCGGATAGACAGATACGATTTGTGGAAATCTCTAAGAGAAGACATCATGTTTGCTCACCTGCAGAGACTGACTCCTGTGGGGTGCAAATAATCTAAGTGTAGTGTTACTCATATTCGTAACTAATAAGCAAGAGCAGGGTCATTCTACTCAGCTCGTGTGTTCTAAGGGGAAAATCACAGTTCAAGCTGAAATAACGTTCTCAGGCTCCTAAAATAGACTGGGGAACCTTGGAGAGTGTACACTGGCAGCTTTATTTTTTTTAAGGGTGTGGTCTGAAGCTTAAAACTAACTTCATGTTAGTTACAGGATCTGAGGTTGTACAATAGAAATTACAGTTTCTTCTGGATGATACCATCATTATCTAGACAGTTTTTTAATTAGGGAATAATTGAGAAAAATTACTTAAGAATCTTAAAAATAATCACTTTAAGTTGATGTTTTGTCTCCTGTGTCTAATAGTTGTTCTGTAAAACATTCAGAAGCCGGTGACATGCTATGGTTTTGACTCTGAGCTTAATCTACTCTAGACTCTGCCAGCAGTGTGCAGTGTCTTTAAATTCCCTGTGCTGAAAGCCATTAGCATGCCTTAGCAGCACTGGCCTTGGTGCTATGCTAATTCAAGATAAATGGGTCATCAGCAGGCCTGTCCTCTGCCGCCCACCTCCTGCCCAGCATCTAGCTTTGGCAGTGGCTTGCTCATTCTTTCTCTATTAAAATAATTTTCTACATATCTTAATAGGGTCACCTAACTATTACTGATAGTTTACTCGCATCATCAATATGACTAAAATGTGAATTATGTAAACATTTTGTTGGATATTCACAACCACGTTGGAATTTGAGGGTAAGTAAAATTGGTGACATTAAGGATTGAGTTTTTAGAGTTTTGCAAACTTGGGAAAGTACAGTGCTGAGTAACACCCGTGAAAATATTTGTCATATCTTGAGACTTCTGCATAGTTGCCTACAATTTCTGAAGTTGGGTTATCATGCTCGTTGTGTTCTGGGTGTGCTGCACAGGCGTTTCTCTTTAAACACAGGCTTTTAGGTGTGGGAAACATTGGCTGTGGTTATGGTTCCCTCTGGTCAGCGCCCTCCTCAGTAGTCCCGAGGAAATCCCACCCGCCCCTAGTTCACAACAGGGACATGTTCCCATTCCTTTCTTAGGTTGGGCTGCCATGCCCTCATTCTTCAGGAAGTTTCCATTATTTTTATTTTTCCATTAGTGGGAACTACTTAACACTTTTCCCTGTCTCTTTTGTAGCTGTCTAACAATTAAATATTCTTAGTGTAGCATATTTTTGAATTTTCCTTTTTTCTTTGATCTATTCCTATGAAGCTGCTATAACCAGATCACCATTTCCATACCCCAAGTGAAATTCACGTCTTTATCAATTTGGAAAGGAGTAGATCTAATAACAACTGTATTAGGAAAAAAAAAAAGGTGTCATTAACCTACCACAAGAATGTATTCTGTGGTACGTGTGTGTGTGTGTATGTGTGTGTGTGTGTGTGTGTATGCATGTATACATACATGTTCATGTATGTGATGATTAGGAGTACATGTTGATGTTTTCCTCTATCATGGCTACTCTATCTTTTTTAAGATAAGTTGTATGTGTGTGTTTGTGTGTGTTTGTCTGTGTGATGTGTGTGTGCGCGTGTTCCTCTAGAGGACAGAAAAGGGCATCAGTTTCTGAGCTGGAGTTCCAGGGCTGTGAACTGCTAACGTACTTAGTTGTTGGGATCCGAACTCCAGATCCTATGACTGAGCAGCTCTTCCGCCCTTCTTTTTGAGACAGGCTCCCATGGGCCTGGAGCTCACCAATTAGCTAGCCTGTCTAGCCAGTGGGCTTCATGGTTGTGGTTGGCTCTGCCTTCCTCTTCCTTGAGGTTATTGACACTAGTCACCACCCAGCCTTTTTGTGAGTTCTGAAATTGCAAAATCAGGTTCTCATTCATGCTTGCCCACTGATCCATCTTTCCAGGCCCATTCCATGTCTTTGATGGACATGATTAAAAGTCTCTAAGTTTCACTGGGCACTGGGGAGGCAGAGGTTGGCAGATCTCAGGGTTCGAGAGCAGCCTATATTCAGAGCAAGTTCCAGGATAGCCAGGGCAGAGAGAAACCATATCGTGAAAAACAAAACAAAAAGTCTGAATTTCAATATGACCCAGACAAGCAAACATTTTTCTAAACTTGATATGGGAATGTTTTTCTAAAGCATTTATGATTCCCTTCTGAGATATATTTAAGTTTTGTAGCTCAGTGTTCCTCCCTTATTCCATTCTTCAGTCTTATTTGTAACTTCTACAAGAGAAATTTATTTTCTCATGCTTACATCACTGAGTGTTGCAGATCTCACAGGGAGCCTGGGCCCTCATGGAGGGTCAGTGTACAGGCCTGCTCAGCCACACTGCTGCCCTTGTCTGTATATCAGCAAGTGCTGGCCCACTCTGACACATGGCTCTTCTGTGCTTAGGTTCAAGTAATAATTAACTGAAAAATTCCCTCTCTGTAGAGAACTTTTGTTTTTAGTTATATCCATTCACAGGAAAACCATCTGTTAAAACAACCAGTGTTTCTTTCAGGGGATAATCTAGCTTCCTGATATTTAGTAACAAGTTATGTAGATGGGAAATTAATAAAAACTGGTTTAGTGAGAAATTGTGCTGTACAGTCAACATACATCCATTTATCTCCAAATTCACCCTTTTAAATGAGATTCAGTGGTTTCAGTATATTCACAACGTTGTGTGATCCTCATCCCTGTGTCGTTGCAGAATGCACCCGCTCAGCCCATTCCCATTTTTCCTCTCGGGCCCTGGCTACTGCCTTCTACTTGTCGTGTGGGTTTGCTTGTTTGAGACATTTCATATACACAGTCACAGTGTATATCACCCTTTGAATCTGGCTTCTTCTTCTTTATTTTATTATTTTGTTTGTTTGTTTTTTGAGGCACTCTCTCTGTAGTCCTGGCTGGCCTTGAATTTACTGTAGACCAGGCTGCTTCTCCTTCCTGAGTGCTGGGACTAAAGATGTAGCCCATCATGACCTTGTCTGGCTGCTTTTAGCAGTGTTTCAAGTGTTCATATGTGTTGTAGCAAATCCATGTTTCATTTCTTTTTATACCATTGCACATCTATGCCTCTTGCTCATCAGCTTGTGTCTTTGTGTTGTTCTGGTTTGGGGCTATCATGAGGAGTGACGTCATGAACATTTGTATATGTTTCTTGTGAAAAGTGTATTCAGATTTTATGGACAAAGAACTAGAGGAATAGTTGACTCATACGGTAACTGTAACTTTGAGGAACTTCCAAAGTTGTTTCAAAGCCATTTCACAGTTTTGCTTTAACAGCAGCAGAGTCTGAGAGTTAGGGTCCTCTCCCTTCTCACACACCTAATTGCCTGTGTTTAATTATAGCTTTGCTAATGGTGTTAAGTGATAACTCATTGCAGTTTCCATTCATGCTCCCCTAATGACTAGAGACATGACTGTCTTTTCATGTGCTCTGTGGACTTTTGTTTATCTTCTTTAGGGAAGATATAGTCAAATTCTTTGTTCAGTTTTACCTGGCTTATTTCAAGTATTGTCACAAGCACCAAGATGATTTTGGAAAGAAAATTTCGTAAGACTAAAGAGTAATATGAGTAAGATATATGTAGAGAATTAACTGCCACATAGAGCATAAAGACAAGTTTGGTTTTGCAAACAAACATTGTTCATCCGTATGTATTGGTGCGATAGAGCCAAATTAGCTGATAGCTCTGGGGTCAGATTTTAAAACATTACTGAAAATGTTAGTCATATTTTTCTATATCCCACTTAGAGTAATATCAGTAAAGTTTATAGAGTTGTTTAACCACGGCCTGTCACTTACGTACCTGTACCATCTAGACAACCCAGTAGTCACATTCAAATGTGTAAATTAAAATAGAGAGTGTGGGGCCGGAGAGATAGCTCAGCTGCTACAAACACACACTGCTTTTGTAGACGACTCAAATTCATTTCCCAGCACCCATGTTGGATGGGTCACTTGTCTGTAACCACAGCTCTACAGCTTGAGATGTCCACTCCTGGTCTTGCTGGGCGCCCATGTTCACAGCCACAGACCACATATAAATAAAATGAATCTTTTAAAAAAATGTAAATTAAAACAAGGGTGGTGGTGGTGGCGGTGGCGGTGGTGGTGGTAGTGGGGGAAATGCCTTTTTCCTGGTGGCCAGGAACAGCATGTTAAGTGCTCAGGAGCTACATGGGGAGGGGGAGGCGGGCACAGTGGCATGAGTATGTGTTCTGGCCGCACAGGAGTCTGTCCCACAGTGCTGATCAAGACTTATGTTATTCTCAAGTTTTAAACCTTTAAGGCTTTCACTGTGTAACCTTAGCTATCACACTGTAGACCAGGCTGGATTCAAACCCAGAGATCCCCTGCCTTTGACTTCAGAGTACTAGGATTAAAGGTGTGTGCTAACACTCCCTCCCTCCCTCCATCCCTCCCTCCCTCCCTCCCTCCAGTTGTTTCTCTTCATATCCCCGACTATCCTGGAACTCACTCACTATGTAGATCTATAGATCTCTCTGGCCTTGAACTCACAGAGCTCCACCTGCCTCTGCTTCCCAAGTCCTGCGCTACCACCTCCAGGTTCTAACGTCTTACTAAAACCAAGTGAGTGTGGAATTATTCTCTGCTGTATTTAAATATACAGTTTATATCAAGAGAGAACACGTGATTTGAAAGGTATTGGTTTTCATTAGTTTGCCTAATATTTTAAAATTTTTCAGTGAAAAATCATTGTTGACATTTCTGTTTTTCCAACTATTTGATTACCTATTTAACTTACAGCCCAGCTGACAAATTTGTAGAATGAATCTAAAGACATCTTGTAGAGTGACTCTGCAGACATTGAAAGTAAGTGATGTAGGAGGTAGCCTTTTGACCCTGAGCCAATCAGCATCAAAGCTGCTTGTCTCCGAGTACTCAGATGCTGGTCTGTCCAGGTGCCCATTGCTGCTCTCAGCCGGTAGCTTAAGGATGCTGATGCCTCTTCTCATCGTTTGTGTGGTGCATTCCTAGGGATTGCTTCTCCTTCTGCACACTCCGAACTTCTGATAGTAAATGCCAGGCTCCCTTTTGCACAGGGGCCTTTCTCACAGTGAGAGTGAGACCTGGTGTGTTCCCTGAGCTGGAGATGGTGGTAGTTGTTGACCTTTGTTTCAGATGGCATTTTAGACAATTGTAATAAATAGATTCTCTGTCCTGGTAAGTGGGTAAGAAGTCATAAGTTCTTTAGAGATGTGGTTTGGTGGTAAGCAGGATACTGCCTGGTTCTGTAAACACTGTCAGTCGGCAGGGTACCTGCTAGCCCACATGTACTTCTCAGAAGAATGAGCTTGCATTAGTGACCATTCTGGTGGCTGTGGTGAACATAAGACAAGTGTAGCATACCTGGTTAGGCTTCCATGCACCTCACCTCCCTCCCAATGCCAGATCTTAAAGAGGAAAAGGAGAGCACCTAAGTGGCTCACTGCTGCCAACCATGGCCTTTACCACCCCATGTAAAACACCTTTCTCTGTGACCAGACATTTAAAATTGCAGCCTGGCACGAATTCCACTTTCTCTTATGAAATAATAGCCACTGGTGAGTGAATGCTTACTAGGTCCTAAGCACTACCCCACATGTTTTACGTGACCCAAGTGTCACTCATTGATCATGTTGACACAGAACCCCAGAGGTAAGTCACCCAGGGATACAGAGCTTAGAAGTTGATGGCCCTGCGTTTCAGTCACCTGTGCTTAACACTATAGTCAGTGCTTGCTGTTCACCATCCCCTGACTACAGACACAGGCTTCCCTGAAACCCACAGTACCACTGTTCATAACTTCACATTTGCTTACAGAACTATGTGAAGTCTGTCTCATAAGATTCAATTCCATGGAAGAACTGTGTTGTCGCATTTTTAGAGCTCGGTTACGGGCGTCCGACGTGTCTATATTGCCAGAGTCTATCTGCTGAGTCAGTTGATGAATAGGAGTAGCTACAATCCACGACTAGGCTTGTACACTAGACATTTTGTTTGCTTTCGTTTGTCTGTCTGTCTTTGAGATGGCTTTGCTTTAGAGCTCTCGTTGACTTTGACAGGCAATGTACCCCAGGCTGTGACCATCTTGTGTCTGTGCCTTCCTCCCCCTCTTCCCACCCGCTTGGTCCCAGGGCTAGAGCTATTGGTCAAGCACCACCACACGTAGCTTGAGACATGTTTTGTAGGCAAACTACCTAAACATAACATAGCTTATAAACATAGCTTATTGTTAACCTAAAAAGACGAAGCAGTATTGAGATTTACATGTACATTTTTGGGTTTTGCTATCAGAAAAACCTTCATAGGCAGACATTTGTGTTGGCAATTCCGTTTTAATGAGAAACTTAAGAGTTGGTATTACTTAGGTTTAATGACATCATCCTTATGTCAGTAATATAAAGTACATTGGCATATGTAATTCATTTAAGGCTATACTGTAATGAGTTATTGCTTTAATTGATAGCGGAAGTACTTTTTATTAGAGGAAGTGCGTGCCCTTGTTTTGACCACCTTGAATATTATTATTTATGCCTTTGTAGTCCACAACAGTGGAATAATGGAGTTCAAATGAAAGAATTACGGAAGTGAAATTTGATAAGAATTAGATTATCTAATATTATAATAACTTATAATCATAATAAAATTATTTTGAGGACACCTTTATAGTCTAATTTCTTTTTTTTATTTTTGGGTTTTTTTTTTTTTTTAAAGATTTATTTATTTATTTTGTGTATATGAGTACACCATTGCTCTCTTCAGACGCACCAGAAGAGGGCATCAGATTCCATTACAGATGGTTGTGAGCTACCATGTGGTTGCTGGGAATTGAACTCAGGACCTCTGGAAGAACAGTCAGTGCTCTTAACCACTGAGCCATCTCTCCAGCTCCTATAGTCTAATTTCTAACTTCTCTTTTTTTGATTATAATTAAAACTAGCTTTTTTCTATTTAAGTATATGTAGATATGAGAAAAAAAATTTTTTGTTGTTTTTTTCGAGACAGGGTTTCTCTGTATAGCCTGGGCCGTCCTGAGAAAATTTTATTAAATTATATGAAGCACAAAAATATTGTTTCATGCAAAGTAGAATTTTTTCTGTAAAATTATTATTACAGTAATAAAGTACAGTAAAATATAGTAATTTCAATGGACTGTTTTCTACTATATCAAATCAAATGGGTTTTTTTGAAGGCTAATTAATGACAGTGTGATTCTGAGGTTTAGGTGAAGCTAAAGAATAAAGACCCAAGCTTTGAAGGGTTGTGAGCTCCCTAAAACCTGCAGTTATTGAGCAGGTCTCAGAGCAACTTTCAGTTCAATAATTTGCGGAGGGTCAAGTGACTGACATACATGAGAGGGAGGTGTTTGGAACAGATCGACCCGTGTTTCAAATCCAGCTCATCTTAAACTGTGAGGTGGAGAGTAGATAAATACAGCATGATAAACTAGAGCCGCTGGTGCCATGGCAACCGAATATGGAAAGCAGTCTAGAAAGCTACTTGAAAGCTAGACTAATGTGTGTCACCAGCAACAGGCCGTCGTCATGGAGCATAGAATAACATCCTTCCATTGTGCTCAGGATATTGATCAGTATGAATATGAGGCCCATCTAGTTGGGTTGCAAATAATCAAACATGTCAATCCATTGTTAGTCATCACGGGCTGAATAAATAGCTGTGCATGTGGAGAATGCCTTTGTTCAGACTTACAAAAACATCTCAACATACAGCATTTCCCGTATCGCTTCAGAGTCCTTTACTTGATCTTAGCCTTATAATCCTTAGGAAGCATGTGAAGTCAGCACACTCATGTCAGATTTACAGATGTTGGACAGATAGGCCAGAGTTAAGTGGTCAGAATGTAGGATTTGTCATGTTATGATTCTACCTGCAGTAGTGGGTTTCAAACCAGCCTTGTAGTTTATGTGACAGAAACAATTGCATATGACATTTCAGGTTCCTAAGACCCTGAGTAGTGTTTTCAGTGGACACAAGACTATTTTTAAAAGCAAAACTGTGTGCCCTGTACAGTCATTCTGTGTCTTTCTATCTACTAGCTGCCTTCACCATATCCTTTGGAAGATGCTAACTTATAATCATGGTGTTTAATATATGAAAGACAATAGATTGCAGTTTTGCAACTAGTGAGTACACTGATTCAGAACCCAAACTTAATTTCCTTCCTTTTTTTTTTGGGGGGGGGTGGTTTCAAGACAGGGTTTCTCTGTATAGCCTTGGCTGTCCTGGAACCAAGGACCAGAACCAGCCTTGAACTCAGAAATCCAACTGCCTCTGCCTCCCAAGTGCTGGGATTAAAGGCATGTACCACTACTGCCTGGCACTTAATTTCCTTCTATAAAAACGTCTGGTTGACTGAGATTGCTCTAAGTTAGGGAGGTGCCCTGTGTATACAGTACCAGTGAAGTTACAGTTTGAGCTTCTTAGCCATATTGCTTACATAGCTGTTCCAGTTACGCTGGGGTGGTTTCGTTCTCCTGCTGTCCAGCATAGTCAGGCATCCTTGATATCCAGTGAATTAGTGAGCAGGAAACAAAGACTTGGCAAGTTTCTCTGTCTTGTGAAATAAATACAGTGATGCTATTTTTATATTTAAAATCAGATTCTCTGTACCCAGGAATTTGTCATTGCTATCTGCTAACTTATGTCTAAGCACTGTGTGACCCAAGGTCTATACTACATTTGCTAAAGTTAAATTTAACATTTTTCATGAGACACTATAAAAAATGATGGGGGATGAGTTTTAGTTGAAAAGAAGGTTTGCTGAGGCTGTCATATGCTCCTAGCATCCTCTCCTTTAGCACCCCCCAGACAACTTTATCTCTATTGGGATTTTCTTAGCATCTTCTCATCTGAGAGAGACAGAGACAGAGAGACAAAAGGCAGGCAGGTAGGGAGACACTGGGCCTGTCAGGAGCCTTTAAAAATCTCAAAAGCCCACCCCCAGTGACATACCTCCTCCAACAAGGCAAGAGTACCTAATTCTTTCCAAACAGTTCCACCAGCCAGGACCAAGCATTTAATTCTATGAGCCTGGGGGGGGGGCAGAGGGGGGAGCATTATGTTCTAACCACCATGCTCCCATTTTCTTTACAGTGATTATTTGTTCTTACCCATTTACTTACGTTTTCTTAAGGGAAACATTGTCTCCCTGTTTACTTGTGTGTGTGCAAATCAACACTTGTGTGTATCTCACTTGCCCTTCTCTTGTTTTTACATTACCAGTACCCTGCCACTTCTAAATTGGGTGGGGAAGAGAGGATCACCAACATTTAATTTACTGTCATATACTGGCTCAGTTATATCCAAGCGTCCTTTTCTCTAGAATACTGTAAGCAGCTTCTGGGACCCTACCTCCTGGGATGCTTTGGCATTCTTTCCCTTGATCACCTGCATTTACTGGTCACTTTGATGTGGTTTGGGGATGGTTGGATCCAGGTCTCTGGCATGTTAGACATGCACTCTTCCGCTGAGCTACACCTGTCCTCCACTGTTTTCGTTCTGGTGGTTAGAATATCCTTAGTAGGATGGTACACCACATGAAATAACAGCGTTACCAGCTTTTGGGATATGTCAGTTCTAATCAATGTTGGTTATAGGTATTGATGGTTTTTCAACGCAGGATCTTAGAATCCCTCTCCTACAGTAAGTCATGGAAAGGAGGAAGGCCACTGTGGCTCAAAGAGGCATGGGTGGAAGCAACTAGGAATGGAGGAGCTAGGCAGAGGGGCTTTGGAGGCAGCTTGTCTTCATTTCTGGCCTGCGAAAGGACTTATGTCTTTCTCAAACATTATTTTCTCATGTCTACCATGAATGGAGTTGAAGTTGAAGATTTTGATACACCTTTATATTCACTCCTTGCAGGAAGTTACTATTTCATATTTGATATGTTTTACGTCTAACGAAAAACTAAAGTCGTTTACTTGCTCCAGTATTCTTCCTTGCTCAGAAACCACATGCTATCAATATAACATGATTTATGTAACAGTTAAAGTATTCTGATAGTATTTTGCTGGCATCTGCACACCAGGGCTACTTTTTAAAAGATAGTATTAATGATAACCTCCTAGAGTTTAATACTTATGAAGTTGTAGTATCTTTAACATTTTGAATTTGTGTCCCTACCAATTAAGAGATTTCTGAATCTAAAACCTGTCACTAACTCCTTTCAAACATTGTTCTAGAGTAAAGTGACTGCTGCTTGTGTCTTGTGCTTCCTGTGGGGTTGGTATGATACCTGAAACTATCCGCTATGCTCTGAGACGCTCTTGGTATCTAACAGTGCACACAGTGTATTAATGGAAGCTGTTCCCAAACTCTTCTGCCCCTGCATCTGTCTGAGCTTGATGCAGATGGGTGGGTTTGCTGAGGTCCTTCACACACTGGTCCAAAGATTACTTCCGTCTTTTCATTGTCAGAATACCAGGTAGTAAATGGTACTCATTTGCTGAACTTTGGCCCCATTTGATTGGCATGGATTAAATTTTTTCCTGTCATTTTGGATCTTTTAAATACTTTTAAAAGTGGTGTTTGTCAAACAAAACAAAGGTATACATGTTTAAAACACAAAGCTAAACTCCAAAACTTAAGATAGTAGGAAGATCGTAGGGTGTGGGGCACTAGGACTACTGGCTGCTCTGACTCTCCTTCTGACAGGCCCCACAGTAACACTGGACTTAGCCCACCTGTTCTCTGCTCCCCGGGTCTTGAGAAGACAGTTCCAATGCGAAGAGTCCTCTTTAACCCCCAACCATTAGTAAGAGAATAGAGAAGTCTTAGTCTCAGATGATCTTTTTAAAAGAGATTAGAAATGCTCGATCGAACAGTGGCATTTATTTGAGTTTTTTCATCCAGCTTTAAGATGTGCAGATTTTCGGTAACAGATGGCATCTACCTAGAGATTTGTGAAGGATGAAATGGAGTGCTTGTAGCCAAAATGTGTACGTTCAGATTATGAACAGTTTCTGTGCCAGCGGATCAGTGGGTACAAATGTGGTCATGCTGATGCAGGGGGATTTTAGATGGGGCTCAGGCTGTGGTTGGTACCTACCTAGCACTAGAGGCACAGAACTGAGCTCCAAGCTTTTAGACAGAAAACAAATATAAAAGCTACAGGAAAAAAAAATCATACTTTACTAGACTTTTGTGCGTGAGTTAGAAGATGCCAAAGTGAAGATGGTGAATCTCTCTCATACTTATAGAAAGTCTAACAATTTCTACTTCTAATGCTATTTTTAAAAAATGTGTTTTAGACTTTTATGTGGCAAGAAAAGCTGCTTTGTCGATAGCGGAAGTTTAGGGATGGGAAATAACGAGTTGGGGTAAGGAGGCGTTTCTCTGAAGAAGTGACATGTGGGGAATGGTTTCCAGCATCTGTGGAAGCTTCCTGGGGGAACACAAGCTTCAATCTGTCTCCTTGTCTGCTTCTCCCTCCTCTGTTTGAGTTGCTGGCTGTATTTTATAGACAGTTTGGTTGGACCTGAGGAAGTGTTATTTCACAGCTCCTAGATGGCCCTTTGTTAGGGCCATACCGATGTGTTGTCAGTTAACTTGTGGCTCCCTGTACCTGCCTGTGGCGCTGTAGGTACTTGTTCTCACGTGCTCAGTGGTTTCCTTTGTAGTGTATATTCATGGATGGCTTGCATTGAGTACATTTTTAGAATGATCAGTAATGTCTTCATTTCTGAAGTAGTATGTACTCTTGGATGTATTTCATAATATGTAAATTATTACACTGACAGCATTTTTAGTCAGTAACTGCTTGCCACTCATCGGTTTAGTTTAAAAACCCATCTCAGCTTCTGTGTCCACATTAGCTTGCTGTTTCTGACCACAGTTGAGTTTCCTCAGATAAACCGTTTTATCTCCATCAATTCTGCCATGGATGTTGAGATTGCTTCCACATCCCACCATCACTAACAAAGCTGCTTCTCCCCTTGGTACCCGTGTGACAGTTCTGTTGGAAATAAGATGCTCATAGAGTTTGCACACTCTTAATTCACATGAGCGCCTCCTGGGCCCTCTAGAGACAGCATTGTCTGGGCACTCCTGCATCCGTCCAGTCCACCAGGTGAAATGGTCTCAGTTTTCATTTGTAGATTACCTTGGTTGTTGATGAAGTCCAGCAACTCTTCACCTGCTAGTTATCTTTTTCGGGTATCCTCTTCTGGACATATTTTGTTCATGGCTTTTGCTCACTTTCCTGGTAGGTCCTATAGGTCTCATGTTGACTTCAGAGCTGGCTACATGTCCTGGAAAGCTTACTTTTGAAAGCATGCTTTCAAAATCATCTTCTCTTTTTTTCTTTTCCTCTCTCTTTGATGTGGCTTACAGGTTTTAATTCATTTTCTTCTCTCCCCCTGGTCTCTGAGGTTCTTTCCAGCATTTATTTTCTTTCTTTTGATTTTGCAGTGCTGGAGATGACATCCCTAGCCTTATACGTGCCAGGACACTGCCCCCACCCCTGCTCAGAATTCTTGTCACTGTACTTTGTAAGTTTCCCCTCTTAACAGTTTAGCTCTCTGCCACCTAAGAGTCACCACCCTGCCTGTCTGGCCACAGTTGTCTACAACAGGCCAGCATGCTCACGGGGCCCAGCAAACATGCCGATTTCTGTCTTGCACCATTCTCCTTACTCACGAACCAGTTTAATCCTGATTCACATTTATACTTATTGTATACAGAGTTGTTATTTTCCAAAAAAACTCCCTCAACCAGAAAAAATACCATCGTAGCATAATTCTAAAAATATTTTTCCACCCTTTAAGCATATATTCCTTTCAGAAATGTAATAGAGGTGTTTCTATTGGAATTCTACAGGCAGCATATGCCCATTGTCTCAGAAGCCCAACAAACAGACCTGCACAAAGTACTAAATGAAGAATTCTGAATTACAAAGCTTTCATACTTTATCCCAAATTATGTTTATGTCAAATTAGTCTTTAAAAACAAAACAAAACAAAACAAACAAGTAGAAAATCGTCTTTAGACCTAGTTTCTTTTTCTCTGTTGGTTTCTTCTAAACATCTATTGTCTCCACAGATTTTAACATTAGTAGTCTTCCTTCAGAGAATTGTCCTGGCCCCTTGGTCTCTCCTCTGCTAAAGGTCCTTCTTCAGCCCCCATCCAGGCTGAGCCCTGCACCTCCTACCTACCTGAGCATTTCTGAAGAGCTACTAATTTATCTCTGAACAAGGCCTCCAGCCTTGGCCCTCAAACCACCCCCTCCTTGGTGAGATTCTTCCCTTTTGTCCCTTGTCTGATAGGACACTAGGTCTCTCTTTTCCCAGCTCGTCTTAAGAAGCTGTGTTTCTAGCTGACTCCTTTTCTTCTGCTTTCTTTCATAGGGTACAGTTTTCATTTTTCTGCTTATAAAAATGTTATATATGGTTATGGCAGAAAATGTGAAATAGTGAGAAAGATGGACTCACTGCATAAAAATAGCATCTTGGGTTTGTTTCTTCATAAAAATGGGATCAGCTGCATAGATACAGCCTTTATCCATAGCTTTTATTTTCTATGTGATAATACAGTTTTAGAACTGCTCATGTTAAATATTGGCTATTACTTCAGTTATTAAACTTAAATTTCAGTGAATAGTTGTGTAATTAAAATAATGCTGAAAGGCATATAGTACTAAATTTTAATAGTTCTTTTAACTCCTTCATATTTTTGATCAATTACTGTACAGTTGATTTTCCAATACTCATCTCCTTACTTCCTAATCAGATGGTTATATCACTTGTTGAAGCATCAATTCTATATCATTTATTCTCCATTTGGTACAACGGTGGGAATTTCTGCCTCATCCCCTTCCTTTCAGTTCCCTAATACTGATACATCACAGTTCTTCACATAAGCATTGCTCTTTGTCTATAATGCTTTGATTATGGCTATATAACAATAGCCAGAGAACCTTTTGTAGTTTTACATTTTCTTGACTGATTGGTTTTTAGTGCAAGTGCTTCCCCCACACCCCCCCACACAATGGAAATACTTTTCTCATTTTCACATTTTCTTTGTTTTGTTCTGTGCTATGGCCCTGCCTTCCTGGACCCTCCTTCAGCCACTCTGTATCGATTTCCACAGACCAACCTAGCAACTACTCAATGAGATCTGTGCTTTCTTTTGACGTGTGTCTTAAGGCTGAAGCTCTGCTTTCCTGTTCTAACCTGTCACAGTGGCTGTCTCCTGCCCTGCAGCACACTGCCATCATTCTTAAGCAACCCTCAATGGACAACTGATGATCTCTGACATTCTCCTACCTGTTGGAGTACAATGATGTTAGTAAATTTGGGACTGAGAAAGTCTGAGGTGATCTAGTCCCTCCAGATGTGTAGCTAGTGCTTGGTGGTTGGTGTGGTGAACCTTGGCCAACTTTTTGAATATCATTTGGCAAACTGCTCTTGTCTGATGTCTCAGGATTGCTGACTCTTTCAACAATATATGACTGTTGTATTATTCCCCTATTGTCTGAATCTCCCCACGCTAGACAGAGCCCTTTCCTCTATTCTCCTGTGTTTGTTTTTCTTGACTTGACTCAAACTAGAGTTATCTGGGAAGAGGAACCACAATTGAGAAAGGCCTTCATCAATCCGGTTGCCTGTAGGCAAATCTGTAGGACATTTTCTTATTAATGATTCTTGTGGAAGGGTTCTGCCTACTGTGGGTGTTGCCAACCCTACACTAGTGGTCTTGGATGTGTAAGAAATCCACATGGAGTAAACCAATAAGCAGCATTCCTTCATGACCTTTGTCAATTCCTCCCTCCAGGTTTCTACCCTGCTTGAGTTCCTGTCCTGACTTCCTTCAGTGGTCTGTTACCTGGAAGTGTATGATGAAATAAAGCTTCATGTTGCTTTTGGTCATGGTGTTTTATCACAGCAATAAAAACCCTAACTAAGACAATCCTTCATTCTCCAGTGTGGTTATTAACTTTATTGCTAAATTTTTGTCTTTTGAGGGAAGAAAGGAACAGCATCCAGGGGTACAAAACTTACTTAAGCAAGCTGACATTTTCAGACTTACCAGGATGTAGGCAGACTCCTGCTATTATAGAAACTGGATCACTTTCTTTTTAAAAGTTCAGAATTTTACATGATTCACAATTTATGATGAAGAGGGAAAAGCTGTTTGCACTTAGCCTGTTTCTCATACTGCTTCAGTGGAGATGTTCATCCGCACAGCCACTTGAGAGTTGCCTGTCTTCAACACTTGAGAACAAGAGAGCATCTTCTTCATTATGTGCGTTCTGAAAGCCAGTTCACCTCACGTGACTGTAAAGTCATGGCATTAGGTTCTGAATAAAACCAGAAAGCCTAACAAATGTGACCTTCATGTAGTCTTACCTGATGTCTAGTTGACGTGTGAACTATGCCAAAAGTCTTCCATAAACTATAGTTATTTGTAATAGTACAGATATGTAATTTAAATGTCTCAATCACTTAAAAATAGATGAGCAAATTATAGGCTCTGTGTGTCTGAGGTAATGATTAATAACATTGAGGATGATTTATTTTGGAACACATGTATGAACTAGGCAATCGCAAGTCCTAACACAGTTTCGTATGGTAATAGATCACCTTCGTTATTCATTTTTTATTATCTAGATTTTTAATAGGAAGTTATCTAAAACAACTGCAAAGACAATTCAGGGTATTAAATGTTTTCATTATAAGTAAAATTAACTTACTAGCTATTTTAATTTGTTAATAAATAATACCTCTGAACACAAATAGAGATAGTTTTGTTTTTTGTATGCTAAATAAATTTGGGCAGACATACTAAATGTCATGAGCCTATATTTCTTTTCAAACCCATAAAGTAGGGACAATACTTACCTTGCGAATATCCAATAAATAGAAATAAATTGCCTCTTTAAATGTTCCTTATTAAAAGTAGTCAAGGAAGCCAACTGAATCGAGGTGCCGTGGCACTCGGATGAAGAGCGGAAGGAGTAACAGACTCGTGTACAAGAAGAATTGAGAACTTGGGCAGTTGCTTCTGGAGCAAGTTGGCAGTAAGCAAAAAACTTGAGGAAGACAAAAGTTCTTTTGGTTTGTAACGTCTAATGTACTCTAAGGAAATATTCAAGTAGACAGAGATTGTCCCTGTTAGTCTGCTATGCTGTCGGCTGCCTTCTCAGAGGACTTCAGCATTGCTCATAGCTCTGAGCTTGAAAAGAGGGTGTGTGGATAAGCATCTTTGATGTTTGACCAAGTCGGTGGTGTTAGTGTAAATACATTAGAAGTTTTTGTTTTATTTATTTTGGCTGGAGGATCCTAGGGATCAAACCTACGGCTTTGTGTGTGTTAAGCTTGTGCTCCACTGCTGAGCTGCCTCTTGTATTCTGGACAGTATAGTTTAATTACAGTTTTAGACTTTAAATACATAATTTTAAATACATTTTTATTGTTTTTGATAGAGTCTTGCTGTCTAGCTCTGACTGCCTGGTCCTCATTGTGTAGCCAGGTCAGGCTGCACACTTGCTCCTGTGGCTCTGTCCACTGTGCTCACACGCGCCCCCAAGCCTGGCTCTGTCCACTGTGCTCACATGTGCCCCCAAGCCTGGCTCTGTCCACTGTGCTCACATGTGCCCCCAAGCCTGGCTCTGTCCACTGCGCTCACATGCGCCCCCAAGCCTGGCTCAAACATTCACTTTTTAGACGGCTGCATTGCTGGCTCCTGTTCTCTTCTGTGTCCGGCCTTATTTGTATTCCTGTATGTTTGAATGACCTTGCTGTGTCCTTGTCCTTCTTCATAGATTACATGCCCAACTTCCCTTCTTTCTTGTCCTCCTCAGTTTCTTTGCTTTCTCTTGCCCAGTGAAGAGAAATCACAAGTCACACAGAGAAAATACCAACTGAAGAATTATCTTTTTTCCTTTATTTTTTATTTTTATTTTTTAAAGAGCGGTTTGTTTTGTTTGTTTAATTCTAAGGTCTCATCATCATTCTGGAAGCTGCCAGGATGGTAGTTAGAGTTTGGATGTCAGGCTGGCAGGGGTCAACGGGTCTCTTACTAGCCATGTGACCTTAAGCAAGCTATTTACTTCTCTAGCTCTGTGTTCTCAACTGTGCGACAAATATAATGTTGGGCATGTAATGGCTGTTTCTGCTTGTCAGCTTGACTATATCTGGAATGAACTACAATCCAGAATTGGAGGGCTCACCTGTGATCCAGATCTTGAGGCTGGAACACACAAGTTTCTGACCTGGATCTTGGTTTGGAGATCTTGAGGCCATGATAGTGACCATGAAAAGCTCAGGCCTAGGCATGCCTTTAATCCCAGGAGACTAGTACATGCCTTTAATCCCAGGAGACTGAGGCAAGGAGATCTCTGAGTTCAAAGTCAGCCTGGAACAAAGCAAGTTCCAAATTCAGACATGATGGACACACCTTTAATCTGGGCCACACCTCCTGCTGGAGATCTACCTAAGGGCTCTTCTTCGACTGCTTGCATCTACTTGCCAGCACATCTGTTAGAACCTACTTCTACAGAAGACCAGCTGAAGCAACTAGCCTTGTGGGACTGAGCAACTGCTACGTTCTTAGACTTCCCATTCATAACTGACCATTGTTGGGTTAGTTGGACTACAGACTCTAAGTCATCACAATAAATTCCCTCAGTATAGAGAGACATTCCATACGTTCTGTGACTCTAGAGAACCCTGACTAATACAATGTATAACTGAGTTTGCCTTGAACGCTCAGTACTGCCTGACTCACAGGAAGCATTCAGTAGATGGTTGCTGATGCTGCTGTTAGAGCAGTAACTTTTCATTGATGAAGGCGGAACCCAGCATGCCACATACAATAGTGTTACCACTTCATGAAATATCACCGTTAGTCTTGCTTATTCGCCGTACACTCAACCAGAAAAGACAAACCAACTGCCCAGAAGGGAGGGGAGAGTTCAGGGCTACATTCTAAATATGATAAACTTAACTCAGCATGTGGTAGAAGGCATGAGGAAAGAGTATGAAGGGTGGGGGAAATGCCTTCCCAGCTCAGTCACCCAAAAGATATGCACGAGGAATGGGAGAAGGCTTCGTGGTGAGGATGGAGCCAGGGACTCTGAGTTATGCGTGTTTTCATACATTTTTAAATGAATATAAATTAGGAATGTACAGTGACTTGAAATGAGCACAGTCCTATCTGGGTATAAAAGTCACATGAGTTTGACTTGTGAGACACTCAATATTTTATGATGTTATTGGCTTTATGTAATTGTCCCAAGAAGTTAACTGTTGTTAAATATGGTTTTGATTTTCTTTTTGGTTTTTGGATACAGGGTTTCTCTGTGTAGCTCTGGCTGTCCTGGAACTCACTCTGTAGACCAGGCTGGCCTCGAACTACCTGCCTCTGCCTCCCAAGTGCCAGGATTAAAGGCGTGCCCTACCACCGCCCGGCCATGGTTTTGATTTTCTTGGGTATCACTTTTCTTCTTAGCGTTCCTTTAGTAGTCATCAATAGGATGTTTAGTAGTATCAATAGGATATTGTGCATGCTGCAATATAAGGAATTGAGTTAGGTTGGGGGTCAGAGAGGTTTCGCTGTTATGCTCTCTCAGTTCAGGCCTTCAGATGAAACAGTGGACTCTGCCAGGATCCCAAGGGTAGAAATAGCTTTGCTGCTCCAGTCAGGTCTGTCTCTGCTGAAGCTGGGCCAGGCACAGCTTTGTGCTGTATAGCCTGTCATGGTGACTGCACAGAGAAAACTTGCTAACACAGCCAGTGATACTGGAGTGTGAGCCCAGGGTGCTGTGATCGCAGCAAGGCAGAAGCATGTGCTGTAAATCGGTCCACTGGGGAGCCTGTTGTGTGCTTCTAGGAGGGGTCTCAGCTACCACATCAGGTTTCCTGTAGTTGGAACAGTTTGCTGTGTGGTTAAGGGGAACACTGGTGAAGCTTGGTTAGTTTAGCTTAGTTTATAGACAGATTGGTCTTGAACTCCCAATCCTCCTGCCTCTTCCTCTGCCCTGATAGGATTATAGACATATGTCAGCATGCCCAGTTTGTGAAATGTAATTTTTTCACTTTTATTGAAAATAGTTTTCTCCTCACATAATATATCCTGATTATGGTTCCCTCTTCTCAGTTCCTCCCCACCTCCTCTCCTGTCCAGAGTCACCCCTTCCTGTCTCTCATTAGAAAACAAACAAGCCTCTAAAGGATAATTAGAAAACAAAATAACCTAATAAGATAAAACTAAAGCCAACACATTGGAATTGGACAAAGCAATCAGAAGGAAAAGAGCCCAGGAGAAGGCACAAGAATCAGAGACCCACCCGTTTGTACACTCGGGAATCCCGTAAAAACAAACTGGAAGCTGTGATTGAT
>NW_021604636.1:7949332-8055123 GCF_004785775.1 Grammomys surdaster | reverse complement strand
TATATATATATATATATGAATGAAAGAAATGGACCTGTAAGGTTAAAAAAAGAGAGGAAAACAATAGAATAAAGTAAAAAATTGTAAGATAAAAACTTTTTTAAATGGAAAAGCCCTGACATGATGTAGTGAGATGGGCAACCCCCAGAGATGCCACTGAGTTAGTTTTCTTTTCTTTTTGTTTTTTGGGATGTTTGTTTGTTTGTTTGTTTGTTTGTTTGTTTGTTTGTTTTTGGAGACAGGGTTTCTCTGTATAGCCCTGGCTGTCCTGGAACTCACTCTGTAGACCAGGCTGGCTTCGAACTCAGTACTCCACCTGCCTCTGCCTCCCAAGTGCTGGGATTAAAGGCATGCGCCACTACCACCTGGCTTCTGAATTAGTTTTCTTTGGTCACCTCCTGCTGGGCATGCAGCCCAACCTTAAGAGTAGTTGGTTCCCAGTAAGATTCCCTTGGAGGAGACTTAATGTCCATTTGTAAGTGGTTATCAACTGGGGACTGCAGTAGCATAGTTTTAAATACATACAACTACTTAAATCATTAGACTTTTTTTGGTTTTGTTTTGTGTTTTGGAGGAATATTCCATTAGCAGAGGCTGGCCTGGAACTTGTTGCATTGTTCATACTGGCCTTGAACTCACAATCCTCCTGCGTTACCCTCTAGAGTGCTGGTATACTAGGTGTGTACCACCACTCCTGGCTCCTAGACTTTTTTTTTTTTTAACGTAGAAAACTGGCCTATTTTGCAGTGATCATATAAGTATAGGAACATTGCCCATGGTGTACACTAGTCAACCCAAGTGCCCAGTGTCCCAGAGGAATCCCCAACTCAAACCCCAGAGCAAGGCCTACAACCTGTCCCTTTGTGTTGTCCAGCACTGCCTGTGGCCCACCGTGCCCAGGCTCCCAGCTCATAGTGGATGACAGATCCTTACTGGCCCAGTTCTGTCTCTGTGTAGCGTGAAAGTGCTGAGTCTGGAGAGGTCGTATTTAATGAGTGTGCCTGCTTGTGTTAGAATAACTGAGGTCAGTGTCTGAGAGCCCTGAAGGATAGTGGGAGGAGCATTTGTGTTGGTGTGGGTGGCCTAGCAGAACACCACAGACCCTATGGTTGGAAGTGTGATGCTTGGCCTTGTGACAACGCATTCTAAATCATAGTGTGTACTCACTCCACAATCTACTCAGTTAAAACGAGGTCACTTATTTCTGGAAAGAAAAAAAATACTGACAGTACTTGAACCAAGCAAAAACAGCCCTTGCTCATAAATTAGTTTCAGACTTCTTGAGTAAAGGAGTGTGGGAGCAAAAGTAACTCCAGTGGGCTCAGGAAGAGGGGCAGATGAATGAGGTATCTTATCCTCCAGACGTGATTTTCAGCCTCTCATTGTGTTAACCATGAGTAGCAGAGTATATCAGAAGGTAAGATGGAAATCTCCCAGTACGCTCACTGGAGAGAAGCACTCAAAAGTCATTCTGAGCTGTAAGTTGGCAGCACGCTCATGGACGGTGTATAAAGTAATTTAGTGCTCTTTACAGTCACAAACATACAGGGCTGGCTAAGCTTGCACGATTGTTTTCTAATTACCTTGTTTTTAGCAATGGCATCCTTTCTTTCTGGTGCAGGAAGCAGGGATGTCCTAACTGCAGTGAAGCACATACTCACAAGAGTATGGATATGTTGGCCTTCGTCAGTTCAGTTGCTTCTATAGAGATCGATTATCCAGAAGACTGCAGCAATGACAACCTTGTTAAATTACACCTGTCAAGATTATTATTAAGCATGCAGAAATTTTCATTGTTGCCTTAAAAATATGTTTTTGTTCTTTGGTAAGCATGAATAATAAAAAAAAAAAAAGAAAATGCATCCTCATTAAAAACCCAAGTTCTATAAAGAAAAGGCACAAAAGCTTTCTGTGTGTAAGAGATATTTTGTTTCCCTGAGCAACAGAAAATGCAGTGCTTATTTAACTTAATAGCGATGCCCAGAAAAGCACATGCCTGCAGATGGTTGGTAATGGCCTCCATTTCTTCCCAGGGGAGGTACCTTCAAGTCAGAGCCTCTACATTAAAGAACTCAATGACAGCTCTCCTACATGTTTCCCAGAACTGTGGGGCTTGAACATGGGAAGGGATTCTGGGAAGATTGGTGAACTAGGAGAAAGCCATGACATCTAAACTGTCAAGAACTATCTATTCCCTGGATCTACAGGGTTAGACAGACCCAAGACCTCATGCTTAGTCAGCATGCTTAGTCTCTGTTGTCGATGCTCGAGACCATTTTGCAGGGCTTTTGCTTTTCCTCAGACCTCAGAAACCTAGGAATATTTCTAATGACTTCTAGACCTGGACACTGATGGGTTTGAGGTTGAGGTTGGCAAGGACAACAGACACCTTGGAAGCTCCCTAAGGTAGAGGCCAGCTCTATTAACACTGCTCTGCCCTTGGCAGGCTTCCCTGTTTGCTGCTCCCTAGGCAGTGGCCTCCAGTGAGCTCCTGGACTTATGAGATACATTACCAAAAGATCAACATTACCAGCTAGACCCTTCATGTAATAAAACAAAAGCAAAGCCCAGATTGACTATTGCACTGCAGCTCTGCCTTCCTGTCTCTGGGCATCTACTGACATCACTTAAATGTACTATTTTATTTCTAATAGCCCCGTGCCAAGTTGGCATGTGTGCTTCTGTTTCTCAGCATTCCCCAGATGCTGAGGTTTAGTGAATCCTCTCAACCTCCTGCTTGCTCTCCTGTGGCAGCTGCTGGTACCTCTTCCTGAAATGTGTCTGTGGCGCATGCGCAGCCCACTGAGCCTGAGCCCTAAGCATGGCTGCAGGGCCTGTGAACTGGCGGTGCGCCAGGACTTCCACACTCCTGTGTTACCATCTGATGTTAAATGTTTCCTTGAAGAGGGAAATGTAAACACTTCAGTGAGGGCAGAACAATATTGTATAACTTGATGAGAAGTACATGATTGCAACTGTAGCTTAACCTGTGCCTGGCTTGATTCTTTTTCCAAACTTTTTCAGTTGCTACAATGTCATACACATATGATGTCATTGTGCATGTGGAGATCACAAGACAATATTCAGGAGTTGGTGCTTACCTTCTTCTATAGGCTCTGGGGCTCAAACTCAGTAGTCAGGCTTGTGGAGAAAATCGTTTTAGCTGCCTTGCTGGCCTTTGATTTGTTTTTATATTATTTTCTCTCAGCAGACAGTGACATCATGCAGATGTTTGCCTAGGTAAGGCTTTCTTGTCTAGGACACATTAGTTTTCACAATGTAGTACTGTTAAAGATGCAGGGCCATTTATCATAGCCTAGGGACCTTACACAGTATATATTTCAGGAGTCTGTGTGCTGGCCTTGGGCAATGTCTGCATAAGATTTAAACACCATCAAGTATAGCATACTTGATGATGCTTGCATTCTTATTTGAGTTTTTTTTTGTTTTTGTTTTGTTTGTTTGTTTGTTTTGTTTTGTTTTTGAGGGCTGGAAGTACTTAACTATATATCATACAAGAGCTATTCACTTGGCCTTCCTGCATTTGGTGAAGAATAGATCACCCACTTGGGTTTAAAATACCAGGATTATGACACCTCAGGTGCATAATGAGTACAAATTAGCAAACATAGTTTAGGCAGTTATAACTGGGCCTGCATCATAAAAACAAAGCACTGGACCTTGATAGTGTTTTAGAAATAAGGTACTAGAACAGTAGGTACCACCAGTTGTATTAGCAACTAGCTTTAAGTCTGTAAGAACCCTTTTACTATCACTATATGAGGAGATCGTCTCAATAGGTTCCAAGAAATAAGCTAGAGCTCTCATCCCCTCCGTAGTGCCTAGACTAGAAACTTCTTTTGAATAGTCTGTTAAATCCCTTGAACTTCAGATTCAATTACAGATTGTCTTTCAACCCTCCTCCCCAGTGCTTCTGATCTCCTCCCCTTCCCCAGGCCCCCCTCTGGATCAATGTAGTTACTTCTGAGTCGCTCTGCCTCCTGATCCATCCCAATCATACAGCCCAACCAGCCTCCATCCTTTAGGACGGTACCCAGACAGCTATCCAAGGTGTTTTCAGAGTTGTGCCAGCTCACACTCGAACAGTGATGCAGATGGTGGTAATGTGGAGTCCTTGCTTATATTTGGTTCAGATTCTACAGCATGCTAGAGGTTTTTTTTTTTTTTTATAAGAATAAAAGTAGACATTCTGAAAAGCATAGACTAGTAAGCACCCTGTTTTAAAATAAACTTTTGGCACAAAATCTTGAGACTCTGTGCTCTGTGATCTGCTATTTATATATTTAAGAATGCTGTGGGAATCCTTGGTGAGGAGTGCTCCAGTCCTTAGGCCTATCCTGTAACTTGCTTAGCTGTGCTAGCCACATCTGCTTTACATAACTCTAGCCAGAACCTCTTCTTGTAGGAATTCTTCAGCCTAATTAAACGTTTGAGTGCTAGCACATGTGCAGACTTGGAAACACTCCTGGAGTGACATGTGTCAGATGATGCAAGCAGCACTCAAGTTAACTGTACTTGCCCTGCTTCTAGTAGGTTCTATGTGTGTGTCTCCTCATGTAAAAGACACAGCAAAAGAATGCTTTGTCTTCAGATCGTTTGATACTGGGGACTGACAGATAGCACCTCAGCCATTAAGGTTCCCTTGTTTCTTCACTTACCTTGGGTTCCTCCCTCTCCTTGGATTCAGAACTCTGAGCACTTAAAAAGAAATGCTTTAATGCCTCCGAAAGAATTTAGGGTGATGGGGTCTCCAGTGCATAATCTTATGAGGCAAAGAATACTTCTTGTGTGTGTTTGCATGTATGTGTTTATACACTTGGGGCATGTTTCATGTGAGTGTAGAAACCCAAGGATAGCCTTGAGTATCAATTCTCAGGGACATCTATCTGCTTGTTTGAGACAGTCTGTCCTCTCTTTGTTCCGAGAGCTGGCATGTAAGCTTCCAGGGGTCTGTCTCTGCGGTCCACATAGCTGTGTCTGACTCCTGGCTCTTTACGTGTGTTCTGGGAATCTGAAGTCAGGTATTCAACACTTTGAAGGAAAGGGCTTTACAGACTGAGCCATCATTCTAGCCCCAAGTCATATTTTAATAATTGGGCATCTACTTATAATTTCTAAATTGGACTTAGAAAATTAAGACCACTCTACTCTCATTGAAATTTTATGCCAAGTTTTTAGACACTGCAATTTTAATTAGAATATTTTAGCAGCTGTACAAAGATTATTTTACTTATTTTCCTAGAATCATGTTTATCCCAAGATAAATAAACTATTTGTCCCCTGATTAATTGTTGTGAATGTCATAGTGCAAAATTATTTCTGTAGCTGGAAGAAATGATCTTTGGTATTTTTGTTATAACTTTTGTAAGTCCCCACCATATTTCCATATTTATAGTGATAATGGCACTTTAGTCCGTTACATTGTGACCTGTGCTTCAGTACAGCCTCTCCCCATTGGTGTCTGTCAGAGTCAACCTGGATGGTTCTTAAATCGATTGCCATGTATTGGAGTTTCTAATTCGGTAGGCCTGGGCTGCTGCTGAACTGCAGGACACATTGAGAGTCACTGACTCTGGACTCCTATATTTCTCAGATATGGTGAGTTTTAGATGTAGGAGAATACAGGAATGGTTTCCCATAGGTCCTAACATTCTTAAGTTGCCTTTCAAACACACACATTCTTTCTTGCTGTTCTCCGAATGTCATTTTACCGATGTTTAAAATCTCATGTTGGGAGCCTGGAAAGATGGCTCAGTGCTTAAGAACACTGGATGCTCTTCCCAGAGAGTCGGGGTTCAGATGTCATCTCCCATACAGTGGCTCTCCAGTTAAAGGGGATCCAACGCCTCTAACCTCCAAGCACCAGCCATACTTTTACTCATAACTAAAATTTAAAAAAAAATGTTAAAATATTTTTTTAAATCTCTATTGTGTTGTCAGAATGACTGATACCACCTGGTAAGTACCCAAACACACACCTGCTCCTTTAATAACTTGACAGTGAATGGAACATCCCCAGTCACTTCTGTCGTTGAACTTGGCATTAGAATTAGGAAGTCATTGTAAATAGGTTCCTAAAAGATATATGACCCTGTGCCTCATGATTAGTTGGTATTCAGTGAGTGAATGGCAAGTGGCTCCCTGTTCTCCACTGGGATGGAGATACTCTGTAAAAGCTTGGCTAAGCCAACTCGAGTATCTTGGAGTGGTCTAACCTACTGTCACCATTTCTATGCTCTCCCCACTCCTGGTCCTTAATGATGGTGTCTGACTGATGGGTGAGCTCTTCTCCTAGCAAGAATGAGAGAGAGGTTAAAGCTGAATTAATACACTTTGACTGTGATGTACTTGCTAGTAGTACTTAATTACTCAGTAGACATAGGAGTAGTACTTAATTACTCAGTAGACATAGGAGTAGTACTTAATTACTCAGTAGACATAGGAGTAGTACTTAATTACTCAGTAGACATAGGAGTAGTACTTAATTACTCAATAGACATAGGAGTAGTAACTTAAAGTCCCTTTAGAAATGATTAGGGTTTGTTTGCTCAAGCTGAGCCTGTAAACGTCTCAGTCTGTCTCTCTCTTCTCCTTCACATTCTTTTTGGTGTGTATAGATGCACATGAAGACAAGAGACAGCCTTCATCCCACTCTACCACGTCCTTTATGATAGGGTCTCTCATCGAGCCTGGCACTTACAGACTAACTAGAATGGCTGACCAGTTCTGAGAATGTACCTGTGCCCCTGGACACTGGGGTGGGTCATTTGTAGGAGGAGTCAAGGTGGGAGGAGTAAGGAGAGGAAGAGTTGGGAGAGGAAGAGAAAAAAGGAAGAGGAGCTAGAGAGGGCAGAGATGTAGGAGGATGGAGAACAACACAGGTATGGAGAGCAGTCATGGGGAACAACTTATAATTAGGTTAGCTAATTGGGATACAACTCTCTTTGTTATTAATCATTATCAAACGTATAAAGCTTTTGATTAATTAGAGTCTCATTCTCTTACTGGGCCCGTATGGATGGCGGAAATGGTCTGGGCAGTGTCCTGCCTTGCGGAGACAGCGTGGAAGATTGGCAGAGCCATCTCTCACGCTGGCATCTAGTGGGTGGCAGGGCTGGTGTTTCTGGTGGGCTGGTTCCAGCTGCAGCGCCACGTGGCCTCAGGCCGAGAAACATGCTGGCCTAGGCAGAGCCGCTGCAGCTTAGATAGTTGGATGAACCACAGGCCGAGTTTAAATAATTACCACAACAGTCATAGATATGCACACGTTTACTGTGTTCTCAGGAGTACAGGTGACAGTGTGTTCGGTATTATTTCCATGATCTTACAAACCCACAAGAATGTCCAATTACTTGTTAGGAGAATTCCAAAATAACCAGTGCCTTAGGGTTCTATTGGAATGCTAAAATATCATGGGCAAAAGTTTGGGAGGATAGGATTTATTTCAGCTCACAGTTGCACATCACAGTTTGTCACTGAGGGAACTCAAGGCAGAAATCTGGAGGCAGAAACTGAAGCAGAGACCTTGGAGGGTCACTGCCCATTGGATCACTTCTCAGAGCTTGTATAGCCTTTGCTTGCGACCCGGGACTACCTGTGCAGTGGTGCCACCATCCACAGGGAGCTGGGCCCTTCCACATCAACTACCAAGTAAGGAAATGCACCAGACTTGCCTGTGTGCCAATCTTACGGAGGAGTTTTCTCAATTAAAGTCTCCTCTTCCCACATGTGTTTCTAGCTTGTGACAAGCTGATGTGAAACTAGCCAGTACACTCAGGTAGTGTTGAAGTGGGACTTTTCTAGCTATTTCTGTTCAGTAGAAAACATTTGTAATATAAAAGTTGCTGGGCACAGTGGCACATACCTTAAATCCTATCACTCTAGGGTAGAGGCTGGCTTGGTCTTCATTGTGAGTTTCAGGTCAGCGGAGTGGCATAGTGAGACCCTGTCTTAAGTTCATCATCTGGGTCACTGCGAATGCTCCATTTGCCACCTCACAGTTTCTGTGATATCCTGTCTGATTTTGATGGTTGATCTGCTGATTAGAGCAGAAAAGAGTCACCATAGATTGCCAAATTAGTTGTTTATGTCAGTCTTCACAAAGACACTTTCACAGGAGAGAGTGGAGAGAAGAGTTTGTGATTTGGAACAGAAGGGAAGGGAAGCTCCATTCCTTTCCTGGTACTGACCAGCATGACATCATGGACTCCGGGCTATTCAGTTACAGATTGTTCCTGCTTGTTCCGTCAGGACATCTTAAGACTGTAGTAGAAAACTTTTTAGTTTTGTCTAATATCTTGAGTAAGAAAGGTGCTCTATCTAAGCAGGCAGGTTCAGGGAGATTGGATGCAGCTTGTGAGTACCTGGGAGGACACTCTGTTTATATCTGAGACTTACACGAAACTGAGCCCAGGGCCCCATAGTAAGATGCTTGGAGGGTAATGAGGAGCCATCAACAAACTGTCGTAGTTCACCCACCTCCCCATGCAGACTTTCTGGGAAAATCAGAAAGCCTAAAATATACCTGAGCTTTGGAACAAGAGGAATCAGGACCCTGAACCCAAGTCTTGGGTCAGGTTTAATCCTGCACCGTGTTGCCTGAAACTGCTGTTGCTTTTTATAAACAGTCTCCTTTCTATGCATACAGTTAATTTTAAGGAAGGAAGTGAGGCCAGCATTTATTGACCAGAGTAGGAGAAAGGGGTGAGGCCTTAAGGGAACCCTCAGGTGGTGTTCCTCATCTGACTACGGTAAGGGACACAGAGCTGGGACAGAGGGTGCACAGCAGGGCCTGGGTCACAATAGCAGATGAGCAAGCACTGTTCCTCCAAGTACAGGTGAGGAGGAAGGAAGATGCTTGTCTTGGTTCTGCTGCTCTTCTCTCCAGAGATACTCCTGAAACTTAGTAAATGTACAGTGGCCCCAGCTTCAGCCTGAACTTGTTTCCCTCCAAGCTATACCATGAAATGTGAATTTTGAAGACTTCATCGAAGAAGAAAGACCTTTAAGTTAGATGGGGACAGACTTGCATTTCTTTTGGAGTTGCATTCTCCGATGTAGCTGCAGAAGCCTGCCTTGGGAGCCGGTAGAGCAGCTGCACAGACTGACTGTGGACAGGCTGTGTGCCTGCTCCCAGTCTCAGCTGCCTTGAACTATAGTGTGACCTTGACCTTGAATGCCCTTCCAAGGATTGGGAAGCAATCCTGACTGAGCTTCTACTGGTTGAATTCTGTAAGGGCACCCCTGAAAGTAGCTTGTCCATTGTTCATTTATGTCTGTGTTTATCTCAGTACTGCAGAAAACAGGTGTTAAGAAAAGAAGGAATTGGGTGGTGGGGATCACATATTTTGATATTTTTAAGGAACTTCCCATTTCTAGAGAGTTTTTTTTCAGCTGTTGTTTTGTTACTCCTTAAAAGACTCGTTGCTGCCATGTAACTTAGCCACAAGCATGTTTCCATATGTGCCTGGGACTTTCAGGCTTCTCAGTTATATGTATTTAGTACCTGGCCTTTCTAGGTGATAGAATGTCTACTAGGTTTAATACTGTTTTCTTGGTTTGGGGTTTTTGTTTTTATATCTTGAGTAATTCTTCTAATTTTATCCGTATGCCTATTTATTTTTAACCTTTTAGTAAAACTTTATACATTTGGAATGGTCCATTACCCTGAAGAGAGTATGAAGGGACTTTGTGGAAGAACTTGTCCCTCTAGCTAATGTGTTTCTATGAAATTTTGCCAAGGAGCCTTCATGGCTGTAATTTCACCTTACATGATCTTAAGGTAAATGAACCAACCTACTACAGTTAAAATAGTTGGTTTTTCCCTAAGGGAAGTTTCGTCCGAAGTGGTTAAGAGCAGAATTGTAGGTGTTTTCTGAAAGCTCGGTCTCTTTTCTGGTTATCCTTCACCATTGCACTCCTTTAGAGGGCACACTCTTGTGCAATTGCACCCCTGCTTCAGAATAGCCCTGCGGGGTGCCAACGCCTGGGGAGAGGGGAGTGATGGCCCTGGTCAGTGGCACACCCGTCCACTCTTGATGCTCTTCTGTGTCTCTGTTGCTTTGAAAGTCAAATTCACTTTGGCACTTTACACTTTGTTAAATTAGTGTCTGCATAGTCTTTGGTGGGCAGTATATTGATTCATAAATGACTACTATTAATTACATACCCAATCAAGAAACAGAAATTCAAGTCTAGAAGTAAATGCAGCTGTCTCTCAGCATTTCCCTCTAAGACTTGACCACTGGTTAGATGGGAGTAGTGTGGCTCACTTCTTTGTGTTAGTGTTGGTTTGTTTTGTTTTTGTTTTTCTGGTTTTTTTTTTTTTGTGTGTGTGTTTTGTTTTGTTTTTGAGACAGGGGCTCTCTGTGTAGTGTTGACCGCCCTTGGCTAGCCTCAAACTCAGAGATCCATCTACCTGCCTTTACCTTCCAAGTGCTGGGCCTAAAGGCGACTGCCACCATTGTTCTTTCAAGATGTAGTTTTAGTAGCCACTCATGGCCCCTGTTAGCAAAGGTAAAGCCAGGGGGGTTAGCTGCAACAATGGTGAGTTCTGAGTACCACAGAACTGGGATTCCATCATGTCCACATGAGTGGGCCCCACCTAACTCGGACGTGTTTGACTTGGCACATTGCCAGCTCCAACCTTTATCTCTCCATTTTGAAAAACTCCTCCTTGAAAAACCATTGCACGTCTTTCTTGACAGGGTATAGGCTTTGGTTCTTTATGAGCATTTTAGCCCTGAGACTAAGGGCTTGTAAGCGTTGAAAATGAAGATGAAGATGGCAGTGAGGGAAAGTTAGAAGCAATTCCTAGTTCCTGAGGGCAATTCTAGCATGGAATTACACCAGCTTATAATTGATGTGTAGGTAGGAACTGGTGCTGAGAGATCCAGCTGTTCTCTGTAGGATAGTGACCCAGACAGGAGAGAAAAACCATTAGCCTATAAAGTGAATAGATTGCCTTTCAGTTCCTTTTTCTGCCCCATCAAAGCACCAGCTTGCTCCACTTTCACCAAATGTAAATGAATGCCTTATTTTTTATGGTATCTCTGGTGTTAAAGTTATATGTGTTGCTGTAATTCTTCTGAGTTGTGAGCACACATACTTCTATGAGAATGCTTTAAACAAACAGTCTTTGTAATTCTGAGGCTGACTGAACACAAGTTTATATATATATTCCTTCTATTAATTATAGAGATATTCTGAAGTGGCTTGGAAGATCATCTAACATGCATATTATTTTACTTCACACTGTTAGGGTTCTAAATATTCATTCATTCATTCATTTTTCATTTGGCTTTTTAATTAATCCGTTGTGAATGTCACATCATGTACCCCAATCCTGCTTATCTCCTTACCTTTTCAGATCCTCCCTCTGCACTTACAAACCTCCCCCCACCCAAAGGAAAACAAAAACAAAAGAATCTCACTGTGGAAGCTGTAGTGTGTCACAGTGTATCCCACAGTGTACCCTTTTGTCCACACTTCTTTACTTGCAAATGTTCGTTACAATGGGTCATGGATCTGGTTTGAGTCCTCAGGCTTTTGTTATACTATCAATACTGGATCCTCACTAGGACTTCCCTCAGATACCCTGTTGTTATTGCCCTGTGTCCTGGAGATCCTACAGCTTTGGATCTGTAGGACCCACCCTTTCATGAATACCAGCAGTTCATAGATGGGGTTGATGCTGGGGTGGGCCAACGTGAAGCCCCAGATGTGGGCCTGGGTGGTAGCTGAGCTGGTCCGCCTGTCAGCTCTCCTGTTCCCACACTACTCGGGTGAGCTCTCTAGCACTGCCCCCAGTAGCTCACCCAGTGCCATAGCCAGCAAGGGGCATGAGCCAGCGCTCCTGCTCTCACACCCTTAGGGCTGGGTCACACACAACTCTCAACCAGAGCCAGCTCCTCTGTGCTGCCCAGGCGAGGTGAAGGGCCCACTCTCCCAAGTGCTGTAGCCAGTGAGAGGCAGGGCCAGCTCTCCTGCCTGGCACAGTAAGGGGTAAGGGATAGGGTGGGGGTGGGGAGCATCTCTCCCTCACCCATTCCACTGCATGGCAGACAAGTACTAGGACCACTAAGTATTTATTAATTCTCATTCATTACACTCTGTAATTTCATGTTGCTTGTGTGTGTCTCACCTTTCAGAGAGTATTAGTTAGATTTCTTCAGTATTTAAGGAAAATGTCTACTTGTACTAAACTTCAAATTATAGTTTGTCAAATCTTCACATTAATGAACACCCCTAACCCTCAAGATTTAAAATGGCACAGAAATAACATGGGGCCTTCATAATCTTAAAGTCAAAACATTTTGTGAGATTTGATTATGTCATATCAATTTATAATTTGTAATGACAAATTATGAATTTGTAATACATTCAGTTTACTAGACTAAAATTTTCTTTGCATATAGTAAGTCAAATATTAAGCAAAAATTTAAAAGTAACAAAATTCTAAGATGTAAGTATTTAAACCTTTAAAGCCTTTTACTGTGTTCTCGCAATAACCAAGTGCTGCTTTTGGTCTCTGCATTAAATCAGGGTATTGATGTGTTTTCATTGGTTAAAATAGATGAAATCTTTAAAATATGAAATAAGTTATTCCTTTCATTTTCCTGCTCATCCTGGTCCGGGCTGTTTTAGTGTGGAGACGTACTCAGGACTCTGTTTCTACAAGCTCTTTGCGTCATTGCTAGAAGGATGGCTCCGACCGACAGGGTGCAGATGAAGATGTGGCCAGACTGGCGTGGCTCCACTGGGCCATGAGTTGCATTCCGTCCTGCTTATCAAATGCAGCTTCCTTGACTTGCGGTTATTTCCCCGAATTCTTCCTTTAAGAAACTCGAAGCTCCTACCTAAAAGAAGACAAGTTGCTCAACTAGAATAATCAAAGGTGAAATCTGATTCTTTCCGACATTTTTAGTGCCAAGCAGCGAACAAAAGGCTTCTTCAAGGCAGCACGTTGTTCGCTTGTTCAGTGTGTGTGACTGTGAGCAGCCCAATGTATTAAACATTTTCCCATGGTTGACAGTGGAGTGCCAGTTTCTGTTTTCGGTTCCTCAAATAGTAAAAGCCTGTTCTGTCAGCAGCCATTTCATTAAATGCCTCAGCACAAGTGTTAGACACAGACACAGGAGACAGGGATCCTGTCTCAGGCTTAAGCCTGAGTAGATGAAGAAATACTTGAAGAGCAGAAGCAAATGTGTGAAGATGAGCAGTGTGTGTTGGTAAGAGGCAGACGGCGTTGCTTGGAGGACAGATAAGACATCCACCACAAAAAACTAAAAGCCATTTTGTGTGTGTGTGTGTGTGTGTGTGTGTGGCCTGGAAGATGAAGTTGGACTGGTTTATGGAATGTGTATAGGAGGAAGAAAGGCTTAGCGACACAGCTGACACTCAGTTTGGACTTCCTCTGTGGACAGACTCGTGCGGCTGTCTGAAGGGTATGAGAGAAAATAGGCCTCCCTGGAGTGGCTGTGCTGAGAGAGAGAGGTGCGTCTGCATGAGCTGCCACCCCCGCCCCCCGTGTTAGACACAAGGAGATGCAGGGAATTCTTTCCACTGTTCCTGGCTTTTGCCTTGGATTATTGTGGCGGTCTCTACACTACATCCAGGCTTTCTTTCTCTCCTTCCCCCTCCCTCTTTCTTTCTCTCTCTTTTGCCAGCCCCTCCCTTTCTTCTCCCTCCTTTTGTCCTGGGTCTTGTCTTTTCAGCAACACTAAGATCAAATCCAGGCCCTTGCACAGGTAAGCCTGACCTCCCAGAGAGCCACACATCCGGCTGTCCCATCTCATTCTTCACACTTCAGCTCAACCACTGGTATCAGAAGATCACAGAGGGGTAAGGGAGGGCCTCTGTGAGCCAGAGTCAGGCAATGAGGGAGGGAGCATGCTGAGGAAGGCCTTCAGACCTTGCGGCCGTCTGCTGGGACCTTGTGACCAGTGGGCACATGCTTCCTTCTCTACAGCCGTGTGTTTCAGTGCACGTTGTAGTGTGTTGACTAAAACAGTACCTTTTATTAATTTAGGATTTGCTCTTTTATTTGAATGCTGTAACTTCAAAGCATTGTGGTACTTTTTAGAAGAAAGGTACAGTCTGTTTATGTAGTCAGCTGTGTGTCAGCTGACTAAAATTCCTTCTGGCAAGAGAGAACAGGTTATATGTGAGAGAGGATGAGGGACACGGAGGGCAGCAAGTTGGAAAAAATATTTTCAAAACAAGACAGTTTTGTTTTCTGTCTTATTTTCCCAGAAGCTTTGGCACAAAAAATGGCCGTCTCACCCCTCAGTCTCATCTTGGAAATCATATGTAGTCCTTCAGATAACTAAAGTCAATGGTATTAAAGTCAGGAAAGAGTGGCCTAAGTTATAACTTAAAGACTACTCCAGTGTACATCGTGTAGAGATGTTTCTGCCCTCAGTGCAGGTTTGTAAACAGTGGTATGTTTCTCCTGGCCCATGCACACTGTACCGACTAGAATCACAGCTACTGTATTTTGATGAGGACAAGCATTCCATTAAAATGTACAAAATAGGGATAATGGACAAATGTGGTTTCCTTTCATCATATATAGAATATAGAGCTCTACCTAGGTGTAGTGGACCACACCTTTAATCTCAGCACTTGGCAGGCAGAGGCAGGCAGATCTCTGTGAGTGCAGGGCCAGCCTGGCCTACAAAGTGAGTTCCAGGACAGCCAAAGTTACAAAGTCAGACCATGTCTTACTAACAAACAAACAAACAAACAGAACCCTATTATTCTGGTTTTTGGCTTTGAAATTGTACTTTTCATAAAATTTAATTAAACATGTTATTTTATGAAAGCGAAAGTTGAAAAACATTTAAGCATGAAGATCTTTCTTGTGATCTCTTATTTCCCGAGATAGGATGGAAACTCAAGATTTTTTTTTTCTTGTGTGTTAGACTTATCACTGCATTCTTCAATTCTGATGGCAGCCATACACAATGGTTAATAGCTGATTTCTGATTCTCTTTGGGATGGTGTAGTCTATTCTTTTATTTAGTTTTACAGTGTGTGGGGCTCCTGAAGAGACGGTATTCATTGACATGTCCAAGCTTATCTTTATTTTCACCTATTTTTCTATTTTTCAGCCAGTCTCTGGTGCCAGGTTGCTTTCTGTAGGGATGTTGGTGCAGAGGGTGATAATAGCTGTGTGCATGATTGTGCTCTTACACATTCTCTTAGACAAGGAACGAGCTATAGCCACCATCTTGTCCCCGGGGACTTGGTGTAGGAAGGACACAATAACTTTCCTGGGGCAGGCTTCTGCCCTCCCACCAACCTGCTCTCTAGCCACAGTTACTCTAATGCTCACAGGCCTGCCTGGCTTCTCGCCTCCTCCCCTACCCCCTAGGTGGGGGATGGTGTTTGGCTTTTACTCTTCTGGTTTCTCGTGGGTCTTACCTACTTCAAAGTCACAGGGACACGTTCCATCAGGCACCAGAACACATGCATAGCTTCCTCTCAGCTCAGACTCATCCATGGCTGCCCATGAGTGATTCATGTCTTTCTTTGCCTGCTTGCCTCCTTCATCTTATCTCCAGAGCTGCCTTCCTGTTGCCTCCCTTTCCTGTTCCACCAAATTTAGATTCGATTCTCTTCACATAGCACAGGGAGGCTCACACCTCTGTTCTTCCAGTGCCTTTCAACTTCTGATGGCCTTTCTGCATCATGTCACACTGGTCTCCTCCCCTCCTGCTGTCGTGTGTTCTGCACATTTTTATCATTGTGTTCTTCTCACTATCTATTTCTTTCCTCTCGCTCACCCAGGGGCTCGCCATCACCTTACTGTCGTGACACCTCACACACTGTGACATTTTCATGCAGATGTAAATGTGTTGTAATTCTTTCTCTGTTCCAGTAGAACAGACAGACACATGCTTACTAAACACTACCTCTGCTTTAGTTTCTTTCCCAGGTACTGGGAATGCAGTGGTGACCCCTGGAAAAGCAGCCCCTGCCCTCAGGACCCCCCAGTGTGTCACTGGGAAATAATTACTGTTGAACCTGTTGCTTGTTCTACCTATGAGCATCAATGTCACAGAAGTTCTGTCTAAAAGGCTGATATTTTCTCTTGCACTTTTTTCAAGTAGTTGTTTGGAGATGTTGAATGTGAGCTTGCACTTGGCTCCTTGAAAGCTGCCATTAGCATGCAGACTAAAGCCACGTGGTAGAGACCAAAAGCTCCAGTTCGGCCAAAAAAGCTCCAGTTTGGCCGGCTGAAGACAGTGCAGGAAGCGAAGGCATTGTTGCTATTACAGTATACTGCCTTCTTCTTTTAGTATTTTTTTTTTTGTAGTTTTACTCCCAAGAGCTACTTTAAAAGCTGTACATTATTAAAAGCATCAGTACTTAAATCAGTATTTATTAAAAGAGACATTAAATATATGTGTAATTAATGTTTGATGATTCTCCAGTTCATATCTGTCAACTTTCCTTTTCTACCTATACGTGTACTGAAGTGCCTTTCAGATTAACATCTGCCTTAAACTGGACATGTTTAAGCAGGTTGTAATGTATCCCAGGTGGGGAGTTGATCTGCTCAAACACATACCAATTGACGTTGTATACCTAGCCTAATGCCACATGAATGTGCATGAAAAAAAGAATTAAAACTTGAACCAGCCTGGATCAGACTGGGTTCTTTCTCTAGAAAATCATTCATTCCTACAGTGAAAAACTGAACTTTCAAAACCGTAGGATCCATCTTACAGCCAAAACACAAATTTACACTTCATTCAGTTGGCAGGAACCTTTACTATTAATTTAAAAAACGTAACCTCTGTACCATTATTAGTGCATTGTCTTCATTTCTATTACTGAGATAAACACCATGACTGAAACAACTTGGGGAGGAAAACATCTATTTCAGCTCAGGATTCTCATTTCATACTCTGTCATCAAAGGAAGTCGGGGTAGGAACTCCAAGCAGGAACTAAAGCAGAGGCTTTACTCTTTAGTTCTTAAAGAGTTTTTTAAGAAAAACTGCTTATTGACTCATTCCTCACAGTTTGCCCAGCTTGCTTTCATACACACTCCAAGATCACTAACCTGAGGTATCACCACCCTCAGTGAGCTGGGCCCTCCCACAAGAGTCTTCAATCAAGAAAATGCCCAGTAGACTTTGTACAGGCAATCTGATGGAGGCATTTTCTCAATTAAGATTCCATCTTCTCAGATGACCCTAGTGAGTGTCAACCTGACATAAAAACTAACAAACAGTACAGAATTGCTGCCAACACTGGGAAATTGGATTCAGATTTTAGTTATAAAATTTGGAGCATTGTTTCCTTCTAATGGCATTAACTCATTACTGACGATGAATATTGTGTAGAAAGACCCCAGCATATGTTCCCAGGCTCAGAATATTAACAGGCAACCTTCAAGAGAAAGTGAGGGTCTGTGGCAGATGAGGATTGAGGGCTTGGGGTTGGATTTGGTGGTAGAGCGTGGGCCTTGGACACTCAGGTTCCTAGGTTTAGTCCCACGCATGAGGGGTTGAGGAGGTGCAGGATTAAATTGATTTTATTATGATTTCTTGCTGTCTTCATGGAACCGTACAATAATGACTCTGAGACTCTGACACTGAGCAGCAGTTCTTGTCTACACAATGAAGCCTCTGCAACAGCTCCAGCACTGTGTGTGTGTGTGTGTGTGTGTGTGTGTGTGTGTGTGTGTGTGTCTCACACGTTCCAGGGGTCTGCCAGTGCAGCAGGCTACGGTCATCACGTGGGCTAGCAGAGACTTAGAGCTGCCCACGTGCTCCCCAGATTTGCTCACTGTAGCAGCTTAGCTCTGAGATGATTCACACTTGGAGAATTTTAAATTAAACCTTTAAATTACAAACGAATTAATTTGTGGCAAATTGAAGTCCAGTGCAGAATATTGGAACCTCAGGCAGGACACTGGAAAGCCAGTCAGGTAGTCTATGAGGGAAGAAAAGCCAATGTCATCAGGTAAGAAGACAACAGCTAAGGAAGATGAAAGATGTTACTTCATTATGTTTTTGGTCTTGTTTTTTACATTTCATAAGCCAATATGATATTTATTAAGTGCTCAAGTCCCCAATTAAACAGTCTTTCTTTGCAGTTGCCTTTAATAATGCAGGTATCAATCACTGTGTATCTAAATCTGCTAATTTCATTAGACTTTAATCTTTGCTAACACTGTAATTACATACAAAAAGCTGGTGAAGAAGACACATTGTTGAACAGACTGAGTGTGATATGGCTTAATTCCAAGTCACATGAGACAACAGCAGTCCATGGAGATTAGGAAGCCTAAATCTAAGCCAAGTTTTTAGGCAAAAAAAGCTAATAAAATGAAAACCGTAGGTGGGCTGTTTCCGACCTGAGCCCCATCCATACCTGCTGGCCATTGTGTGCTCCAAGTCCCCTATTTCCCGGAGCTGCACTATTTTGTGGGGATTTACTAGCTTGCCTGGTGTTGCCTTTTAGATTGGGGAATAGATTGATGGTCAGGGTCCTATCTTTATTACTTTTAATAATATGTACTTTGTAATATCGCATGTAAAGTAGATCAGAAATGTAAATAAAGTGGTATTTGCAGAAAAAATTCAGCACCTAAAATGTTACTTTTAATCTTATGCTATTTAAAATATGTAAATTACATTTTATGATCCTGGTGGATGTATCATCTCATCATACTGTATGTGGTGGGCTTAATCGGCAATTCATCTTTCTCAGCACTCCACCTTCTTTAGCAAGGAGGTTGTTCTGCAGGGTCTAGCCTGGCTGGCTCTTCAGGCCGCTGCAGTCAGCTGTTGAATTGTTCAGGTCATGAAGGTCTGAGGTGGACTGTCTTCCATGTTCTCCCTTCTTAGCTGGAATGGCTGGGATAGCTGCCTTCATAGCATCTGAGCTCTCTCATGGTTCCAAGAGAAGCAGCTGTTAGGCCTCCTCAGTTGTAGTCTCTGATATTTCACTAAGGTCAAAGCTTGTCATGGTCCAGCCCCTGAGAGGCATGAGGGCAGGCTGAGTGCTGCCTCTCCTTGGAACAGTGGCTCTCAACCTTTCTGACACTGTGACCCCTTAACACCGATCTCATGTTGTGGAGGCTCCCCTTCATAACTGTAAAGTCACTACTGTTATCAGATGTGATGTAAATCTCTGTGTTTTCCGGCTGGTCTCAGGTGACCCCTGTAAAAGGGTCATAAGCGCCTCAAGGGGTCGAGACCCACAGGTTGAGAGCCACTCCCTTAATGGCTTATCCCTGTCAGTCTGCCCCCCAGCTACATAGGTCATTAGCACAGCTTTTCACCTGTCGTTTTATTGCTCCTTTCCGTGTTGCTACCTCAGAGAACTTGAATATCCCAAGAGATTTATTTTCCCTGAAACCTGTGTCGCTTAGTATTGTTTCTTCTGTTCTAGATTTTTCTCCATTGTAGTTGTGATTTGGTGGCAGAAATCTCTTTAAAGATTATTCTAACAGTCAACGTGCCTTAATTTTAGCAGAGCATAGTGGTGCACATATGTAATCTCAGTACTTAGGAGGCTGAGGCAGAAGGATTCCAAGTACAAAGCTTACCTTTGAAGAAACCTCAGACTTGGTGAGTTTGAGGCCAGCCTTGATGACAGAGTGTGACGCTTTACCTAAAACACAAAAAGAGCCCCCTTCATTGCGTTCATGCTGCTGCTAGTTGTGAGCTTTTGCTGGTTTGCTGGAATTGAGAACAAGTTTATGATCAAACTGATTCTCATTTCTTGTTTTCGTTTTTATTTTTTGGTTTTCTTTTTTCTTTTTGCCTCTGAAATAACATTTGGGTCTGTCCTAACCCTCAGAATCCTGGAATTTTGTGACGTCATCTTGAACAACCCTCAGATGATATTTTGCTCTTCGTTCTGACCTGAGTTCCTTTGTTTTAACCTGTAACTTCATTTCCTTCAACATCACTGGCTTCTCTGTCTCTCCACACGCACTGTTCTCAGTATGAGCACTAAGGGCAGTTAGTGCCACCTGCCCTTCCTCACTCACTGCCCTCTGTTTGGGAACATTGCTCTTCTGAGCCTCAGCCGAGGAGGCTTCCTGTCTGGTTCACTGTGTGTGTGGAAGCTGCTCGGGCCCTTCCTTCAGCAGCTGCCCACCTGAATGTCCCCTCCTCCCGAGCTTCCATGCTCTGCCCTCGGGACAGCTGTCCCCCAGGCTCTCAGTCTTCAGTGCTCCCAGATGCCCAGCCTGTCTGTATTGTGGCAGGGTTTCCTCTGCTGCTTTACCATGGATCTGAACACATTATCTTTCTGATGTTTTGGCGCACTGATGACATTTTTGAAATTTCTAGACCTGACTAGTTTTCTTAAAATAGAAAAAAAATGCCTCTTTGTTATCTTATCAAGCTGTGAGCTACAGAAGAGGAAGTGTGTGCTCGCCCACCTCTTAGTCCACTCATCCCAGAGTTCCAACTGCACTCAGGATCTGTGGATGGCCGCGTCTTGTCTTTGTGTACTTTCAGCTCCAAGCACCATTCAGGATTATTATGGTTCTTTTTCCTCTCCCCCCCTCGCCCCCAGTCTCTGTACTACAGTAGACCCAGCTTCTTTATTTAAAAAAAGAAAAAAATCCGAGCCCTGTAGTACTTTCCAAAAGGAAGTGTCCTTTCCTTGTTCTTCATGAGAAGTAAGATGTTTTGGAAAAGAGTTGAAAACAGCTCAGTGCAATCCATGCTTACCAGATCAATCCCTATTGGTTGTGGACAGTTGTGCAGTACTGTCTGTTGTTACAGGAGCTTGTTCATCCATCCCCACTGGACACAGAGCGAATGTCCAGACAGGAGCGTGAACAATGCTCACTCTGTCACTAACTGTTTCACTTTCTGAAATTATTCATCATTGAACAGTGTAGGGCTTTGGGGACATAATATTTGTGACATGGGTCTCTTTTTTATTAAAATTAAAATGGACACATGTAGCAGTTGATCTCGGAGTGTTATTGTGTTGCTTATAAATGTGCACTTATTCAATGATTCTATTTATGGTCATACCTAGTGTCGTTGGTTCTATCCTGTTAGTCTTTTTCCTTTGTGTTTTTATGTATGGGTGGCAATGTGTGCACAAGCATCTTGGAAGCCTGAAGCTGATGTCAGGAATCTCCCTTTATCACTTTTCTACCTTATACTTTGAGCTAAGCTCTCTCAATAAATTCAGCGCTCACTGCCAGTATAGCTAATCTGGATAACCTGGCTAGCTTTATTGCCTCTGAGATGCCTCTGTCTCTGTCTTCCAAGGTTCGAGTTCCAGTTGGGCATCATATTCACTTGGAATTTGCATGGGTTTCAGGTGTCAGAAATGCAGTCCTTGCTTTACACAGCAAGTACTTTCACTTTTTTTTATTTAAATTTTTTTTGAACATGAAATGCTTTTTTATAGCATGTTTTACAAGGGGAGGGGGTAAGAGGGGTCAGGTGGTGGAAAAGTACAGAATCTTCTTGGCCTGTGCCTTGAAACATGTCATGGTCTATACAGTACACTGCCTTGAATTATGATCTATCTGCTATTCTTTTTTACCTGCTGACCCCACTCCCAGCTTTAACTTGTTAGCCTTTAACCTTCTTCATTTAAATTTTTAAAAAAGCCACCACAGGATGCATAGAAAATAAATACAATTAAAAGTATAGTTAAAAGCCAGTGCATCCCGTGCAGTCAGTGCTCCAGCCAGGCCACTGGTGGAGAAATTAGCTGCAGGTGGGGTTTCAGGCCGTCTGTTTCCATAGAGACGTCTGCTGCTCCTGTACTCTTGGTCATCATCTTTTGCTACTTATCGATGCTTATGACTATATTCTCTAAGAAATACAGTTTTATTTTGCATGTTTTAAATTTTGCAGAAATGGGTTTCCACTCTATATTCCTTTGCAAGTTTGCATCCATTAAGCATTGTAATTGGAAAGGCATTTTGTTTCATAGGGTTGGGTTTGTAGGTTCAGTGAAATGTGTCACATGAGTATACTAGGATGTACTTATTTACTGTACTGATACAGGCCCACTTGGGTTATTGCAGTTTATAACTTTTTAGAAGTACTGTCTGTTCAGCTTCCCAGGGACAAGAGAGTTTCTACCTAATTGAGGATGGGATTACAGGCCATGTGTGTAGGTCGTTCTGTTAGATAATGCCTACTATGCTGAGAATGGTAGGCTCGCTTACATGTTCAGCAATAGCATATGATGGTTATCTTCCCTGCCTCCGTCTTTGCCAAATTTGGAAATTAAGTGTTTTGCTCCTGTGTGAGTTTTGTATTGGTAGCATTATGAGGCTATGTTGCATTATTAATTTGCATCTTTAGTGACGAATAGAATTGAGCGGTTCACTATTAGCCATCTAGACGGCATCTCTTTGTAAGGCCTTATTGGAGTCTTTTGCTTAAACATCTTGCAGTGATCTCCTGGTCATAAAATTCATAAATCAAAACATTTCACCATGCATAGATTATTCTCCAGGATTACTACACTACTTGGCATATATCTCCATGCTATACAGTTTCTTGCCAATAACTGCGTATTTTTAGATGAACTGTGTGATTAGCGTCTATCCACCTCTAATCCTTCTAAAACATTGCAGGTTTTGACACTGCTTCTATTTCCAGAGTATTTTAAAACTGTGACTGAGTACTTGGTCTGGTACTTGAGACTCTAGCGTAGAGTCCATGTGGTCCTGAAGATGTTCAACTCAGTAGGCACGCTCTCGGGTTCCTAGGGCTGTGCTTGCTTCTGCAGTGTTTCCCCAGTTTCATTATAAACAACACAGAGAAGCTTTTAGTTACCACCTAGTATTAATGGTTTTTCTTATTTCTACTGTCTCTTATCCTTGTTTTACCTTAAATGTTTCATCATCCTGTCATTAGTATCTTTATATATTTGAATTATATTTATATGTTCACAAGTTTTTTTACTTACATTATCTTAATTTGTTCTTAAACATCATTATTTTAGCTTAAGCACTTTCAAATAAATGTACTGTGGTTCTTGTCAATATAGTGTTCTCCTGAGTGTTCTAAATGAAGTCAGAAAATATATTTTATATTCCTTGCTTCCATCTCAGGAAAGAAGGGGAGTCTGTAGAATCCAACTTTTTAGTAGTTTGTTGAAAAAAAGTATACTTACATTTTGATTAAAAGTTATTAAAGAGCAATTAGAAGAGAATAAAGACGAACATCTAGTATTGAGTTAATGTCCCAGCTTATAAATTTGGTAGAGCTGATTTTGTGATTTATCTGTGATAAGTGGAATTATGTTTATTGGGCCATAAACTGCCTATATATTTTATTTATAAACTGCAAAGAAAGCCTCCCATCACACTAGAATATATGAGAGCTGCCAATTTGAGCACAAAGAAATGCCCACTAATCAGTTGGAGTTCAGTGTGCGGATACAGTGTCCCCAGAAACACATGTAATGCAGACACATCAGTTTCTCAGTAAATCTTCTTTGTCTTTGCTGAGTCATACCTTGAAAACTCACAGTTACTCAGCTGCTTCCAAACAATGTCTTAGGAAGCTCAAAAGAGTGGAGTCCAACAACGGAAGCTGCAACCACCTGAGGCAGCACACACCTTTAATCCTAGAACTTGAAGGCATAGACAGAAAGAGCACCAGATGCAGTGTGTTAGTCCCTCAGCATAAGCCTGGCTTCCTGGCCTCCACCTGTCTCCTAGAAGGGACCATGTGGCGCAGTTGACAGCGCCTGAAGACTCAGTTTCCTGTCTTTGGACTGCAGGCCTCCCGTGAGGGGCAGGTACCACCTACCTTCAGGGGCAATCAGTTATGAAAACATTGTACATTTGAACCACAGTTCAAAAGGAATGATCTTCCTGAGCAATGTGATGATTGTTCAAATTTGATTCTAAGTGTAAAAATAGAATAATACACTGTCATTCCAAAGACATTTTTAGTGTTGCTCTCAGGGTTGTTACCTAAAGATTTTAGCCTCTTGTGTCCATAGCAGTCCTTCAGAGAGTGGGAGGATCTACTTGTCTCCACAGGCCTTAGCTTTCTTGGGTTAGCCTTCTCTTCTTTTTTGCCTCTGTTTCACTGAGGATCTGTTGTGTTTCTTCTATGATATTTTGAGTTCAGAAGGCACAAAACCAGCACCATTCATTACAACCCTTCCTATGCCTAGAACGAGTAGCAGAATCCCTTTTATAGCCCGCTCACCATTTTCTAAATGGATCCACCCATCATTCCTGTGAATGCGTCATCTATAACAGGAAGTGGGTATGTCCCAAGAAACCTGAAGTGGGGGGAATGTAGGTCACCTTAGCTTTTGAACTGCTCTCCGTTGAACCTAGAGCATCTACACATCTGCCCAGTGTATTGCTGAGCTATAAAGTTCATATAGGATCTTGCATTTATCCTGTTGTTATTTCATTAGAGGCAGCTCATTAATGCAACAGAATAATAGTTCTCTTGCTTGTATTCTAATTTTGTTATTTGGTAAATTCACTATTTGTCTTACTTATTGCAGATTTCAAACATGCCCTGTTTATTTGTATCGTTGGTGAAGGTTTTGGTCAGTATTAGGTCAAGTTGAGAATTCTGGCATAACATTAGAATTCTCTACAGATTGATATATTTCATTCAGGTATTTATAGATTGTTCAAGTCAGCAGTTGCCCTTATTTCAGCCCCATTTCTATGTTAATTATAGAATCATAAGGGACTTTTAATATTGTGCATGCCTCACTAGAATTGAGATGCACTGCATTTCCATGGTTACACCACCAAAGAAGGAAATTTGACAAGCTTACGGTGACTTCTTTGGTACACCTCTTCTTAGTTCCCAAAAATCATTCTTGCATAACATTCTTTGAAGAATCACACCCAGCGTCTTGTCTCTGTCTTATTTGTAATATGAGGAACCTACCTTCTCTTTTCTAAAAATGTAGGCATGGCATTTCTTCCTTCCATTTTCCTGGCATGACTTCCATTCTCCATGTTTCTTTGGAAAGCCCCTAAAATGGCTCTGTTCTCAGGTCTTCAGTGTTCGATCACTCAGATCTGGGACATTACACTCACTGAGGAAGACTTGGCTTGCTGCTGCACTGTCTCTTATCTATGTGTGTTCACAGTGGAAAGAGTAATAGGATTCTGTGACCCTAGTCATTATGAATACTAACCTCTGGACTTGCCAAAAAGAGGAATCCACTTTTGTGTTTAGTTTTGCTTAGTTTTATTTCCAACACATTAATGGATCTGTGATTGTAAGAATGATAAGAAAATAGACACCTTACTGTGAGGTTCCTTTTGGGTTACAGCACTTGATATTTGTTACAGAGAGAAGGCTGAGTGTCTCCACTCTCCACTCTGTCCCTGTATACAGCGTCCGGGTTAATAAGGAACTGAAACAAAATAGCCCTGCTAATGAACATTACTTCTGCACTGTAGTAGTTTCCTTCATAAGCATGCTCTTTGAACCTCTGTTGACTTCAGTGCTGTGTCATTGTTTGCCTCTTGCTAGACTTTGCCTTCTGTGATTCAGAATTTGCTGCATCAGTGAGATGATGAGCCATAACTGCCTTCCACCTCCAGTCCCTTCCCACCCTCCGTAGCATGTGAGTGAGCATCGTTGTGCTCTGAAGATGCCCATCATGTTTCAGGAAGCCTGGGTCGCTGTGCTCACCAAAATAAACATTATTAAATAAAGCACAGCGCACTCCCTGAGATGCAGTAACTTAATTTGGTTTCTGTCTTTAAACTCAGTGCATCCTATAACAGAATGAATACTTTGCCCCTTTTCTAAACTCCTTTTTGCTCGATGACTTTTTTTCATCCTTCTGACACATTGGTTGTTTCATATTATACTCTTGACATTTAAATTCCTTGGGTTTTGGCATTGTTTGTTTCACTGTTGCATAGTAACATTTTTGTTCTTCCCAACCATCTGTTCATTCTAAGGTGTGTGATTCCCCTCCTCCACAATGACCAGAATGCTTTTATCTCTCTACTTGACTGCTTCGTTAGGCTCTGTGTAGGGTTTTTTCATCAATAGACATGCTGATGTTATCTTTGATAAACACTTGGTAAAAATAGAACTCCAGCTAGTATTTTGAATGTGTCTAACACCTCAATGGACACATTATAAAAGATAAAGATGTCCATAAAAACCATTGAATTGTGTTGTATAAATACTAGCATGTCCATTTTTATCACTGAGGAACTCGATGCTTGAGGAATGGTGCTTTGCCTCAGTGCTCCCAGGTTTTGATCATAGACTCACTTGATCCAAGAATGAAGCCCCTCCTACCAGTCCTTCAGGAGATCGTCTTGTAGATTAGAGTGCACCAGGTGCTTACACTCTGGGAAACCAAGAGCTCACCCTCCAGAGCAGGCACAAGAGAGCCTCCTCAGTGTGGTTTCACCTTGGGAAGATGTACAGATGCACCCAAGCTGAGCCTCCAGAGCAGGTACAAGAGAGCCTCCTGCACCCATCAGATCCACTGCCTGTGCCCATGAGCATGTTAAGAGCGAACATCCACAACAATGACCCAGAAGTCCTAAAGGTCAAGATAGAGTGGATGAAGATACGTGCTTAGGCATGCGAACCTTTGCTTTTGCTTAGAGTGTTGTTCAGTAAAGAGCAGCTGGTATTGGAAGTTAGGAGTGGGAAAAATTTCCCAGATCAAAGGATGCACTTCAACACCATAGAAGTTAATTTGTTAGAAACCGAAGTACAGAGTGGTATTTAGAATAAACCATGAAGAATGTTGGCAAAAATATGATGTATAAGTCCAGTAGCACATTTAAGTGGAGATGGCCTTTTGGGCATTCTATGATTTATTTGGTGGGATTTGCCCAGTGACAAGAAGTGAGAGACATCAAAAAGGTGTTATTTGTATATTTTTATTCAACAGGGATTAATTAAACATTAATTATATGTATGAAGCATTAGCCTTGTTTTATAATATGATGAAATCTTCTTTCAAGGAGACATATACACCTATATTACCAAAGTATTTGTAACATTTTATACGGCATCTTTTCTTGCTATTTTCTTAGCTTGTAGAATGTCTGTCAGAGTCTTCTTGTGAACACAGTAGAATTGTCTTAGGAGACATCTGTTGCTAGGAACCTGTTCTGTAGCAGTAGATTGGAGTGATCAGATTCCTTGAAAAAAACCAAGTCATGAGAGCCCCCCACCTTGGGTGTCCTGGTTGTAAGTTGTTAAGACATAGAACTTGTTTTCAAAACCGTAGACTTTCATTGGTTAACTTTCAAGCTTTTCTTGAGTTTCAAATTTTCTTTTTCAAACCTATTGTCTAAGCTTCTCCAATCGATGAAATATTTTTCTGTCAATTCATGTTTGTAGATGTCTTTTGTGTACATACTTCCTAGAAAGTTGTGTCATTTAAAGAGCCCTCCTCCAGCCCTTTTAATGTTATTTTTCTACAATGATTTTTGCATATTATCAAGTATGTATTTGCTATTGGACTTGTGATCACTCTGTAGCCAGCCACTGTAGTTCTTAGGAACCATCTACAGTGGGACTCAAAAGCAAATACCAGCCCCCAGAGATGCTCAGGAAGCAGTGTTAACCCTTTGCCTGCTTGATTGCAGGAGGAATGCCCGCCCCTGAACAGGCCTCACTGGTGGAGGAGGGGCAACCACAGACCCACCAGGAAGCTGTCTCCACTGGCCCAGGCATGGAACCCGAGACCACAGCCACCACTATTCTAGCTTCCGTGAAGGAGCAGGTACACCCTTTCATTGACATTTGCGATGACATTTCTTCAATGCCTTTAAAAATTAATCTTTGGATGTGTTTTCAATCTGTCTAACGTCCTTGATGCCTTCACGTTTTCTAATTATAAGGTGTTTACATCCCTGAGTACATTGGGATGACTGGCATGTAGAGCTGCTCCAGCTGCCAGTCAGCATCGGAACATGCAGGATACTTGTGCGTCTGCAAGTAAGGACAACCTTGATGGTGCTCGGTGTCTGTCTCCCACATTGCCGAGTGTGTGCATGCACGCAGAGCTGTGTACAACGTGTTTCACAATGCTGACTGTCCAACAGGACTCTGGCCTGTACTGTCTAGATACTCTGAGTATTTTAACATAGGTATTAGGGTTGTCTCTGTGGTTTTGGGGGTGGGGGGGTAAAAGCTGTATTTGTATGTTTGTCTCAATCCAAGTAATTCATTTTGTGAGCTAATGTAAAATTTGTCACACTGTGCCTGTTTGCTTCCACTTGTGTTTATGCTTATCTTTAAAGCACTAATACTCTGTCCTTTAATTCCCAGTGACCTTCAGAGTTAGGTCTTATCTGTGGTGCTTAGAGAAACTGGAGCTCTCAAATTTAATTTTTAAGATTTAAAGGCTTAATAAGCTACATGTAAATGTATCCTCTAGGAATCATTTTCTGCCTGTCTCCAAAAGAATTCATGTGCCCTCCGTGAAGGTTATTCTGCTCAAATAATATATTAATTCTTTTTTTTTTTTAATTTACTATTACTGGGTATTTTTATACTGAAAAAAAAAAACTGAATGTGATAGTGTTTTCCAAACTCAGCATCTGTGGCACACATAACTAATGAAGAAAACGAAGGAGGAACCATTAACATCTCATTACTTCACCATTTTCCTTAGCCAGGAACTCTGCATGGGATCACTCCTTACCTGATACTAGAGCTCAGTTTTTAAGAAAACCAGTTTAGGAAATTACTCGAATAACAGTGTGATTATTTTCCTTCTTGAATTTGGGAGTTTGGAAAGTACAAGAGCGTTTGAAGGGCTGTAGCTGTGGCTCAGGGTGCAGTGTCTGCTGTACACGCAGTATATTCTAGGTTCAATCCCCGATGCCACAAAGTAAGACAGGAGAAAAGGAATGTCACATTGCTTTTGTTTACTCTTGAATGTACCTCCCAAGGCCAGGAAGTGAGGAGAAATGGCCTGGAGCCCCCAGTAGCTGTCAGAATCTGATGTAAGGAGAGTAAGGTGATGTACCTTAGTGTTTATACTGTTCTGATGAAGCGTTGATAAATTGATCTAAATGCCCATAACTGACTGGAAACTGGAAACCATGTGCACTAAACACAGCAGCAGAGACACTGCATTTGCACCTTCACACCAGAGAGCTGACCGCTGAAGTCCCTGGGGAAACCTGCTGTGATCTTTCAACTGAGGAATTCTGGGGTGGCCTAAGAGTATGTTAGAACTTCATCTTTTAGTGATACATGGCCTAAGAGTATGTTAGAACTTCATCTTTTAGTGATACATTATATTCAAATGAATATTTTGCGTGATAGTGCAAAGATTCTAATTTCTCCAGGCAGCAAAGCAAAGTACATGCTGCTTATTAAAAGGATCATCATATGTCATCCAGATAATTTAGTTATTTGGAAGACGAATTCTATCTTTTCTTTTCATGTCCTGAGGAGTTGGAGTTCATTAATACACATTTGTAGTTTCCGTACATAATTTCTTTTCAAAATTGTCAGTGTTCAGCACTCAGGATTTCAATCACTCACTCCAGAGAATTCTGTATTCTGAGTTAAGACACATGCCCGCTTTTTAAATAGCAGTGCAACTTCCATAGGAGTTTTCAAAACTACACAGCATGCACTTGAGTAAAAGCTTCTTGATCCTGTAATGAAATATGCCACTTTCTGTTGTCAGCCCTATGAGACAGAGCAGAGGAAAGCAACACATGAATAAATAACACTGCTTACCTTCTAATTCTGAGTTTAACTACTCATCAGAGCATCATTCTTAGCAGACATGTTACACACCAGTGAAATGATTACTGCTGATAATGTCGGGCATCAAAGACCAGTGTTCTTAGATGGGACATTGAATCACTTAGCCTTGCTGCCTTGCCCTGGTCCTAGTTGTGGATGATGAAGTCATCTCTGCTATTCTCCACGGTTGGACCCAGTTTGATGGCAGCAACATCTCAGTAAGGACTTTGTGCTGGGGCTCAGAAGGAAGGACACTTGTAGTGCAGTTGGGTAGATGGCTCCACTTTCTATCTTTGTTTCTCTGCTTGCTGTGTCATCTTGAGAGTTTTGTTGTTGTAGTTGTTTTGTTTATTTTAAGCCTTTCTATACTTCAGTGTCCTCACTAATAGAATGGGTATAAAGACAGTGACAGATAGTATTCACACATAGAAAATGTGTACAGCAGTACTTGGCACCTAGGAAGGACTGATACCACCACCACCACCACTACCTCTACATATAAAGAGCTCCAAGGAGCTGCTAGTTTTAGTTTTAGATTATTTAAGGATTCCATGAACCTTCTTTTGGACGTTGACATTAGCAGACCAAAACCCTGTCCAATCATTGAGTGGTATTTGTGTTCTGCTAGTATTTTACTTAACAAATGGTCTTAAGCTTTCAAATTTTCACAGTGGTAGCCTCACAAGTAAAAAGAGTTTCATATGTAAATTCTGAGGTATGGTCATGTAAAAATAGCTTATTAACTTGTTGATTTATCACAACCTCAGTCATGGATACTGTGAAACTGTCGGCACTTAGTGGAAGAATTGTACAGGCAGGAAACTGGCGAACAGCCTATAGCAGTCTCAACAGCCCCAATTGGCTTCCAGGGGTCATGAAACCAAAGACCCTTTCCCTCTGGGGTCCTCTGGTAACAGAAACCACATGGCTGCTCCCTGGCACAGGTTGGAATTCACATTCTACTTTTATGAAATGATAGCTTTTCACGTAGATGTCAACAAGGGTCTTAGGATTTCTATGGCTGTGAAGAGACACGATGACACAGCAACTCTTAATAAAGGCAAACATTTAATTGAGGGTGGCTTACACTTTCAGAGATTTAGTCCATTATCATCGTGGCGGGAAGCAGGGTGGTGTGAAGCAGTCATGGTGGTGGAAAAGGAGCTGAGAGTCCTACTTCTGGATCTGCAGAAAGAGAATGCCATATTGGGCGTGGCTTGAGCTTCTGACACCTCAAAGCCCATCCTTTAATAAAACACTTTCTCCAACAAAGCTGTAACTACTCCAGATCACCCAATAGTGCCACTCCCCATGGGTCAAACACGAGTATATGTAGGCCATACCCATTCAAACCACAGCAGCAATGTATAGGAAAATTCCTCACTCTGGGGAGGATCAAAGGCTAGCTCCTTTATGAAGATGTATTCTGCCAGCCTGAAATCACCTCTCTCCTGATCCCTCATGCGTCCTGTGCTGCTTTGGGCTTACATAATTGGCTCCCTAAGGAAAGAGTGGTGCTTTATACATGTGTTACAGGTTTCTCTTCCCAGCAGCCCCTACTATATCAGTCTTGCAATAAATGATTGTCCAACGCGGAGTTCAGTACTGTTGGGATAGCCTCGTTACTGGCTTGCTGTTCACAGATACGTGGTAAGCAAGTCTCACATCTTTCAAATAGCTTCTTACCCAGCCGTACATTCTTGTTCTTACGACAGTTTTAATTTTCCTGTACCCATATTAATCTAGGAACTAAAGCCATCTACATAGTTGACTATAAAGTTTTATTTTATGTCTGTTGTCATTTTGACACAGCTGTTACAGCTTTCATTCCCCACATGTCCAAATTAACAGACAATTAAGAACAGATAATAAAAGGATGGGTTATGATATTGATTTGGGAATTTGCTCCATGAGAAATGCAGGTTAATTCCTAGAAATAAGAGGAGTGAGGTCCTTGGACTTAAATCTGAAGTTACAGAAAGTGGCAGTTGGGTCACAGCCGCCAGTTGGCTCCAATCAGGGTCATCTTTTGGCAGCTTCTGCTGTTTATCTCTCAATAAGGATGCAGGAATCCAAGATAGATTAAGAGACAAGGAGGGTTGTTTTTTTTTTTTTTAAATCCTGATAGTGTGTCAATTTCTGACAAACTTTAAACTGCTGAATAGCTAGCTTATTGTACTGTATACAATCATTAGATGAAGAAATATGTCAAAATGTAGTGCCCTCAATGAAACTTGCATCAGATGAAAACCAGAGACCAAAATGACAGAGTCAGTTTAGAAATTACACAGCATGCTTTTGACTGCAAAGGAATCTGGTATGGCACTGGCTATTCATTGTGTCTCTCTGCAACTTTGTTATGCCCCGTGCCCTCTTCAAAGGTACAGGGAAACAGTAAGCCACAGGGTACGTGCAGGGTATTACCAAATGATTGGCAGAGTATGCTGTATTTTTATAACAGATACTACTATCTCTTGGTTTTATAAATGTTTTTCAAAATAAGACTGACATTACCAATCATGGGTAGGATTAACAAATAAATTTCACAGTTCTATATAGGATGCAAGATTACTTATTTTCTATAGACTCGTGTGTATGTGTGTGTGTGTGCGCGCACACATGTGCATGAGCGTGTGCATGTGTGCATGTGTACATGCTTGTGTGTGTGTGTGTGTGTGTGTGTGTGTGTGTGTGTGATTGTGATGTGAACTTGCCTTGGGGGCTCTGATTTCATTCTTTTGGCTCCTCATAAGCCACATTCTTTAAATTGTTTTTGATGATAATTAAGAAACTTGAAATCCAGAATTAAGATTGAGATGAACCCAGATGGCCCAAAATGGGAGTCAAAGGGTAGGTGTTACCACATTGCTAATACATGAGTGTTGTGTGTAGCTCTTGTTCTGGTGTGCTCTTAAATTAGGTACCCCGTGTGCTGCTTCTGTTATTTTCCATGAGTGAGAATCACTCTGTTCCTCATTTGGAGAGCTCTCAAGGAAGATTCCATCATTCATAATAATGTGTTCCTGGAGTTTTCTGGAAATTATAAGTAGACCTTCATTATGCCTGTATTTATTTAAGTGATAGTTAAATATCAAAGAGTGAAGGGAGAACCTGGGATCCTTAAAATTTGAAGATAAAACAAAAGAATTTGGAGCCCAACCATGTCCTATTGATATTCCTTCATTTGAACATGGCTATCTTAGCTTTGGTAATTACATGCCCCTCCTGTATGGCAGAGTGCCTAGAACTCAACACACTCTTGTGCAATTATTTACTTAATTCCTCTGAACCTGAAACAATGCACTGCTCCACACCTCCTCTGCAGCCTCCTTTTGTGCAGCTTGAGTTTATTTACACTCACTGGTCCTCCCTGACACACTTCAGCCACTGGCAGAAAACATCTTCATTCCAGCTGGAAGCAAGCATAGTTTATGGGAGCTATGGAAAAGCAGTGTACTGTCACCTCGGCACCCAGCCTTTTATTTTCCCTCTTAGCAACCTGCTTATCTCTTCTATTGGTAACTAAACCATCCTGACAGTTGTGACGATTGTTTAACTTACATTTTCCCATGTCTGAACTGCATCATAAAGCACAAGGGAAGGAAGGCTGTGTGTGTGTGTATGTATGTGTTTTGTGAGAGAGATTAAATTTCATAGTTTTTCCTCCTTAATATTATAGAAATAAGTTGAGAAATAAGGTTAAATGATAGAGCTCCTGTGACATCACCGGGCTTATATTCAAGAATTCCGAGCAGTCACACTGGACTCTGTAGAGATAAGTCTGAAGTTGTATGTCAACACTAGAAGTTTGGTGTTTTGTATGTTCTGTGGATGCAGATGAGAACACTGTTCATGCATGAGCTTGTACATCCATTTTCTGGTGACCTGCATGCAAGCAATCAGCTGGACCCTGGACATTCTGAGTTCTACCTTCTCTGAGTTATACTTCAGAATTTCTGAGTATTTGTTCTGTTTGAGCTGAAGACAGCTTTTGAGTATGTTGACACTAGGGTTTGGGGTGCAGTGTCCTTTAACTATAGAGATGTGTTTATATAAACTCCATCTGGCTGTTCACATGTAGCAGGATCACACACACACAACTAAACTGCATAATAGGTGTCAAAATAGGCTTTCCTGTATGTAAAGTAAAAAAAAAAAAGCATGGACACTTTTAACTAGCCTTTGCTTTTAATTAATTAAAAGTATTTATCACAAGCCTACTAGGAGCAAAGCTCTTTGTCAAGGGTATAGAGAAATTGGAAGGAGACCTGTAAGGTGATCTGTTTCATATATTCCTTTCAGAAGAATGTACAGTCATGGAGAGTATTGTACACTTCACTGGAGGAGCAATGGCTCATGAACTAAGTGGCCCACAGGTCTGCTCTTGTATGTGTGCTCTGGTTCTTCTTGTGTTTAGACATGCTAACACACACGTATTTAGCATGTCAGTTGTTTGTATATTTACTGATTTTGGTATTTTAACTTTAATTTTTTATCAGCAGTATTTTACATTTGAAAGTAATAGAATACTTTTTCTTCCTTAACATTTATAGCCAAACCTGACATTTTATGCTTAAAATTCTAATTTCCTTTTCAGTTGGATAACCCAGTTCACAGTTTCTTTTCAGAGCTAAATTATTAATGCATGAGGTAATTTCCCCTGTCTGGGCACACTTTCTGCTACTAAATTTGAAGTGGTCACTGCTGCCCTGGTAAGATGGATGGCCAACATCATTCAGCTCTGAATTTTGTTCTGGTCTGATGTTTTTCCCGTTGGTTCTGGTAATATCTCAGAAACATACTTTTCATTGAGGTAGGCCCCAAAGCTGCTCAGAGCTTTGGCAAAGGATGTGTGTTCTGGAGGTGCCTGTCTGAACACTTACACGCTTACTTTCTAGATTGCCGTTTCTGTTACTTTGCAGAAATGAGTCCATATGGTCTGACTTCATTTGTGTATGTTTTATGAATATATTGTTTTCCAGAGTGATTAGATCTGCTTGTACCTTAGCAAAGTAATTTAGTTGTAATTATTTTGTTTCAGGCATGCCTAAGAAAAACCATTTAAAACAAAGGCTTTTCAAACAACTTAAAAGATAAATCTTTGTCTTAACTTGTAGAATCTCTGAATTTATGAATCAAACCTTCATGACTTAGGGATTGCACAAAGCAGAAACAGTTTGTAAACAAGTTGAAATGACTCACGGAAACTTGAAGACATTCATATTACACAGTTATTTTTTATATAATCCTACTTCAATAACTATACTTCAGATATACATACAGTTTTTATAAGTAGGATAGAATATTTAGTATTGAAATATTTAGCTTTGGAGAGATAAACTTTTCTTGGATAATTATATAATAGTTCAAGTCATTTCAATGTTTAAGCTACTAAGTTTAAAATGTTTTATTAGAATATTAATTATACATAATAATGAGTTTCATTACAATATTTTCAGACATCTATGTAATGTATAGTTGCATGTAGTTTTATGCTACCACCTTAGCTCTGGGAGGTGATCACGCTACCAGCCCCTTCCAGCTTCCCTTGAATCCTCAGATACAAGACATACACTCAGTTTGTTCTTTTATAACTTGCCTTTTTGACACAATTGTTGGGTGTTACGGTCTCTTGCCTGGAAAAGTGTGCCCTTGCCAATTTATTATCTCCATCTCTCCACATGCCCTAAACTTCAGTGGCTAGTCACCTGGCCCCTGCCAAACATCCTTGGCCACCTGCCTGTGGCCTCTGCCACAGGCCCCAGCTCCCCCACGCCCACCCCCCCACCTCACATGGTTGGTGCATTCTTCTTTCACCAAAGCATGGCAGAAGAAAATTCCTCTCTCCTTCCTGTGTCTTGCTTTTCCTCCTGGGACCTAGAAGTCCAGCCTGTACCTTCCGCCCAGCAGTTGGCCCCGGTCTTTTTTTTTACTGACAAATCAAGAATCAATTGAGGGACAGGGTCTTAACATCAGAACCATCCCCTTCAATATATTCCAATTATATTCTCCCCCCACCCTCCACCTCACAACACACTTTTCTTCCCTTCTACTCCTATTAACCAGTTTAAGGCATGGTCTCTTTCATTGGGTTTTACATCAGCAAAGTGTTTGCCATAGGATATCACCTCCTAGGACAGCATCCTCGTCTGTTGATTTCCCTAAAGACAATTCCTTCCTGACCAGGGCCCCTGGCCTCTGTCCAAAGCTCTAGCTCTCTGTGATTGCTTGGTGCCACTGAATTGTCGTCCACTGGATCTCTTTCCTTCATGTGGCTGACATGAGCAAAGAGTTTTTATCTTCAAGTATTGCCATAAATTGCCTTTTTTTTTAAATAAAAATTCTTTGTTTTAATCTACTTCAGTTTTCTTTTTTTTTTTTTTTCGGTGCAAATTTCTTTTTTTTTTTTTTTTTTTTTATTTATTTCTACTTCAGTTTTCATTCTGGACTGTGACAACACATGTCTCCTGCTGTAAGGCTTGTTGCTATTTTTTTTTCTCTTCTTTAACAAGAAGAAATTGACTTTGTTTGTTTGTTTTTTAATGTATAACATAAGCTCCTAACTGCAGGATCTTGATTTATTTAAGTTTACAAAGGATAATGGAGAAGTGAATTCTTATTAAATTATTGTGGAGAAGTGTTTTGTCACTGACGTTGCTTCCATTGTATGCTGACTGAGCAGACATCTTGAGGTCTGGGAAAGCATATGAGCATCTCACATAGAGCTCACCCAACTGCAGTGCAGACTGGGCCAGCACACCTTATGCCTACAATGTATTCTGTGATGTGAGACGATATACTTTTCATTTTAAATGCTGCTTCTTATGAACATAAATCCTTAATACTTGATAAACCTTTTAATTGGCCCTTAAAAGCCTATAAAAGGTTGTCGGGTGAGGGGAGCAAAGGCCAGGGGACCCCACAAATGCACTGACTGTGTGTGAGAAGAGTTGGAGGCTTGGCTGTTACTGCGGGGTCACAGCTAGAGCTAGATGAGGACAAAGCAGTGCCCCATCCAGGCCTGCTCTGCTGTGTGCGAGCAGAGTCGTGCTCTGTTATGCGGGCATCCTGCTTTCCGAATAGATAGCTGGTTGTCCTCTCTCTTCTGCCACCACTGCTGTTATTAGAAGTACTGTTACTACTGCCAGTGACAAATGAAAAAAATTAGAAAGTAATTTTAACAGCAGTATGCCATCAGACTAAGTGGCCTCTGGAGTCAGGATCCAGTGAGAGTGCTGTGTGCAAGAGCACTGAAGCCCTGGCTGTCCTGGAACTCACTGTGTAGACCAGGCTGGCTTTGAATTTCAGAGATCTGCCTGCCTCTGCCATCTGAATGCTGGGATTAAAGGTGCGCAGCACCACACCCATCTTGCCCTGTTCTTTTTCTGTGTTTTTGAGTTGCTATAGTAAAACCCTGCCTGTCTTCAGAGCCGCTGAATGTCTTTATTCTATGCATTGCCCATGGTACTAAGTTTGGTTGGTAATCACATAGCCCTGAGCCATCCAATATCTTTTTATATTTATCCTTAAATTAGCCAGGGTGTTTTCTGTTGCTTGTTACTAAAAACACCTAATTATACAGATAACTATTATTACAACCACCATTTAGACAAGAGGAAAGTGATGTTCAGGAAAACCTAAAGTGTTAGTAAGTAGGGAACCTGAGATTACTATTCAGGCATACCCCACAGGTGCAGAACAAGAATCAGCTGCGGTGGATTTCAGTGAGACAGAGGATGGATGAGGTGGGACAATGGCCCGACAGCAGTGGAGTATCTGAGGACCTGTCCTGGAAAGCTGGAGAACTGAAAGCATTGGATAAACATGGAGGAAGTCATGGAAAAGGAATTAATAGAGAGGTGGGCCTCCATGAGAAAGAAAGATGCACATGGAATAATGTAATTACCACAGGGATAGTGTTCAGTCAGACACTGCATCTGCCCTTCGTGCTGGTACCAGTGCAGTCAAGGATACCGAGGTCCTGGGTGCCCATGAAAGTCAGCGCGGCCATTGCAGAGCACTGCATCTGCAGTCAAGACCTTAAACATGGTTTTCTCTGCTTTTGCATAGTTGTATAATGCCTAAAATTAATGATAAATTGATTGTTCAATACAGGTAGAATTGTATCACATTGTATTGTGTTACATACATGTGATTGGCAGTACATTATAAAGAATTTTTAATTGTATAGGAGAAAAAATAGGATTAAAAATGAAACATTTAAATATAAAATGATCAGTTTTGCTACAGAAATAACATATTTATGTGTATAGCCTTCATCCACATGCATGTATTCATGACATACAAGAACACACATCTTAACGTGATTTATTTTTATGTTTTCTACATTTATTGCAAAAAGCAGTTTTCATTTTATAACATTCTAAAGCTACAAAATAAGTTGACTGGTGAAGAATAAAAGACTTTTATAAAATAGTAATTGAAAGGTATCATAGGCTGAGGTTAACAGAAAAGGCAAGAGATATGAATTCTCGCGATGTGGGATCTTGTTGGGTGAATTGTGGTTGATTGTCTTGGAAAGTACAAAGAAGTAGAAAATGTATGACCGTGAAGGCAGCCAAGCATGTACATCAGCCAGGTGGTAGTCTGTGCCTGTAATCCTCGAACTCAGGAAATGGAGGCAGAAGGATCAGAAGTTCTAGGTCACCATCGCTTATATAGGAGTTTGCTGTCAACCAGGCTGCATCAGATCCTGTCTTCTAAAGGGGACAGGGGTGAAAATGTAGAAGGTAGTGGCAATAGCATATTCATGCTGTAGCCCAGGGCAGTTTAAGAAAGATCTGCATCCAGACTCAGGGAGACCCAGAGACAAGGCCAGCTGGCCTGGCCAACAGGAAGCGTTTCAGACATGGAGAAGCAGAGGGTTATTCACATGCTAGGTAGTTCTGATGTCCTCAAGGTAGGTCAAGACCTGTGGAATATCAACTGCAAACCAGTTCTGCAGATTGAACTCTTTTGTACATTTTTGTAGGAAATACTCAGTTCCATTAAAAGCGTCTTTCACTTTGTCAACTTTATTTTCCCTCACTACTGGAGACACCAATTTATATGAGGTTAACATTAAAAGAGATTTATTCAAATGGGAATCTTTTACTAATTCTGCTTGCTCTTGCCTGTAATTAATACTAGGGAAACTGAGGTAGGAAGATTGCTATAAATCTGAATCCATCTTGGGCTATAGAGACCCTGTTTCAAAATAGGGAAACAAAATCCATGTGTCCCTTCTAATTCTAAAATAAAATGGTGGTCTCTAGATCTTGTCTAGGAGCACACTCCACAGGCTTCAGCTTGTACAGGCATCGGCCATTCTATGAAGCAGCCTGTTCATACAACTATAATATATTTTGAAATGATGTCACAACTTTCTTTTGGAGGCAGGAGGTATTGGTACTAACAGAATTGTATTTTCCAGCTTTTAAATGCTTCCAGCAGTATTTCATTGAAAATATGGCATGAGTCACACCTATGCCTCAAGAAATACTGGTGCTTTTATAAAGCAGGCAGGAGTTTGTCAGTGCTGTGATCACGCATGCCCTTAATCTATTCTTGCCTTCTGTAACCTGGATATACCCTAAGTGAAATCACTCTGACTGGTTTATTAGGATGGGCAGAGCTCTCATATCAGTAGATGCAAGTCTTCCGGTTTGATATATTCCTACCCAGAAGAAGGCAAATGTAGTAATTAGGACTGTCTTATTTTATTGCTTGTGCTATGCAAAAAATATGGAGCTACTTTTCATGCAGTTCTTTCTGTGACAAAGGTCTAGCTACAGAGTCTTAGGAACTGGAAGTGCACAATGCGAAGTCTTGTTTGCTGTTCTGTTAACTGTCAGCTAGTGCCTGAGTGTCTGTCTGCCTCTACACTTAGTTTTGATTCACCTTCCAGGTTAGAATTGGCATGTTGGAAAGGCAAACTTCCTGATAGCTCAGAGTAATGTCAGCTGATTACCTGAGAGTCATTTAGAAAGAGGCTATCAAGAACTGTATCCAAAACAAAAAAAAAACAAAAAACAAAAAACCCCAGCTCTTGTTCTAAAGCTGAAAATTCTCACTGGTGTTTCAGAAAAGGCAAACCCTTCCCATTGCCTTCTACTCCTAGCCCACGGGGACTTTAGTAAGCCCAGGGCATACCTGGACCACAGTACAGCGCTCGCTATTATTTACACAAAGTGTTGGAGAGTCCTGACCTCTTAGTAAAGTCTCATTATGCTTCACTGTCCTTTCCTACTGCATTTGGTAAAGAATTTAAGGGCATCTTAATATAGTAGGGAGGACACAAGCATTGTTCTCAAGTAGACCTGAAATCTATTGAATCTAATATAGACTCCTGCAAACCGCTTCATGATCCGGGTAAGCCCCTGTACCTCCTGTAGCTTGAATCCTTCCTGTAAAGCCAACAGTAGTATTACCCAGTTCCTGAGCTCCACTCACCTCTCCTATGTGAAATGCTAATCAGGTGCTGGTAGGTAGTCAAGTCACCATTCATTCGGGAGTAGAGCTATTACGTTTACTGGGTGTTTATGAGCACTGAAGTTTGTCATTCATTGGGGGTCTTTGTGACCAGCTCAATATGCTTTATCCCCGAAGCTCTGTGGTACTCAGATGTGACAGTTCCTAGAATCGCTAGAGTGCAGTTAAGCCACCTCCGCCCTAGTGTGGAACATTGTTTTCTCTGCTCTTTTTCATTCCTGCTAAGCTTCGAGTTTGCTTTCATCTCTATGAAAGATCATTGATCTCAGTCTCCCAGTCTTGTCTTTGAGTTAAGATGGTCAGTCCCTGCTTCCCTTGTCCAAGCCTGCTCTAGAACCCCCTCACCTGAAATGCCAATGCATCCGGTGTTCTGCAAGTTTTTTAAGAAGCCATTACTTGTTTAATGACTGAGCTGTTCCAAGCAAGGGGTAGGTCCAGATCACAGGTTGGGTGGCGTGCTGCAACAGTCCTGACAGCCTATTAACAAAACCCACACAAAGACCGAGTTAATCATCTACCTTGAGCTTTAAAGATCCTGGCACATCTTACTAAAAACAGTTTGTTCACTTCCGCGTAGTGCTCAGTGGTATGTGTTCAGGAAGCCTCGATCTGTATGGCAAGCCTCAAAAGCCAGTGAAAGAAAGAAAATCGTTATAGGCAGCAGTGGTGGCACAGACTTGTAATCCTAGCTGGCACTTTGGAGGCTAAATTGGTCACAAGTTCTAGGCCTTAAGAGACCTAAGTGACCTAGGGAGGCCTTGTTCAGCAGAAGAAAAGACTTTAGGACTAAAATCCATAGCAAACTGATCAGAACACAGTTTCTTGGCTGTTCTCTTACTGAGTATTGACATTATAATAGCCTTTTACTATGTTCTTTTTTTCTTTTTTTTTAATTTGGCTTTTGAGTCTTACTGAGTTGCATCTACCACCACACCGAGCTCTGCTGTGGTTGCCATTCAGTTAACAAGCAGGTTTTCATTACTACGAGCATCACTTGGACAATGTAGGAAGCAACAAGTTAGCATGTTGTATGCATTCCCTCTCAAACCTCTTAACAGTTCTGGATGTCTGCTGCTCTTGTTATTACCCATGGACCAGATCAGGAAGTTCAAAAAGGGGTGAGGTGTAAGACTCCTGGAATATAAATCACAAACACAACAATGCCTAAGTAGTGTTATTGTTGCTTGATGAAACACCGTGACCAGAACTACTTGGAGAAGAAAGGGTTTATTTGGCTTACGCTTCTGAATAACTGATTATTTATTGAATGAAGTCAGGAACTTAAGCAGGTTGGGAATTTGGAGGCAGGAGCTGATGTAGAGGCCATAGAGGGGTGCTGCTTTCTAGCTTGATCCAGATGGCTAGCTCAGCCTGCTGCTTTCTTATAGAACTGAGGACCACCAGCCCAGGGATTGTACTACCCACAATAGGGTGGGCTCTCCACAATCACTAAGAAAATATCCTAGTAGCTTCCAGGGCTGACATTGTTGAGGCATTTTCATAACTGAAGTTCCCTCCTCTCAGGTGACTCTGGCTTGTGTCCAGTTGACAGAACTGTCCAGCACACAACACAAGCATTTCTTCCTGAAATATGAGCTGCTTCTTAATACATGCTCAGTTGATCTTTGGTCATGACTGAACTTCCAGTTCTGATTAGAAACCAGTCATAACCAAGTGCCCGGTCACAGGGGGGGCTGCATGAGTCGAAAACCTGTCTCCCACAGCCCCACAAGCAGCTAGTATTAGACAACTTTAGAGAAAAAAGTGTTGCAGAAGGGGCCTCTGAAGTCTGCTGTGTCAGCAGGAGCTTCACGTGAGTGGATCTGCGTGGAATGGGAGTGAGGCAGTCAAGCACTAACAGCTCATCCTGTCAGAAAGTGTCGGGTCTTACATCTGTTGACAGGGAGGCCTCCAAATACTTTGGCTAAACAATATGGAAATACATTCATCAGTCATGAAGCAGTCCAGAGAGTTGGGGGGTTGGGGAGCTTTCGGTCATTCCCATCCCTGTAGCAGAGAGTTCACCTGTTGGGCAGCACACGCATCCCTCTGGAAGAGTGGTGAGAAGAGGCTGCTTCTTCCTATTAATGGAACTTGATGCTGGCTGCCCCTGAACTGAGAACTGCAACTCCAGTAAGCAGCTGTGGGCCCAGTAGAAGGAACCATTGCCAGCTGGCAGCTTTGGCCACAGAAGGAGACCCCTGACACCGAGCAGGGGTGTTGCTGTAGAGTTGGTGGGCCATAAAGGACCAGAATCACAATCATTACTTTTATTCTTGTGCTCCTTGGACCATAGCCTTGCTTGTTTTACATACTAAGAAAGTACTATGGAGGACAGAATGGAATCTCTATCCTTATGTCCCCAACATGAGTCTGTTTTAAAGTAGTTTTGAGTTCATTTTATCTTTAAGCTTTAAAATACTGATTTTCTTAATCTTATATTGATTAAATTTCACAAACTAAGACTTGAGCTTTTATGTTCTTGCCACCTTGTAAAATAATAATGGAAATCATTAAATATACCAAGTAATCAATGTTGCAGTGAGATCCTAAGTGTTTTGTTTCTTTTTCATATTCCTATGTTTGGGAAAATTATTATACTAATACAAGATTTTCAATTTGAATTTTTTTTTAACAGCTACCAGTTTTCTCTGTAAAGCACTCAGAGTCTCCTTACAGTCAAGCTTGTTGGGCACAGTCTTCACCATTGCCTGATAATTACTTCTTTTACAGTTTGTAATTGGAAATGAGCAAATTTCAAAGTATAATCGAAACTAAAATATTCATTATAGTTAGAGAGAAAAAGTTTCTGAACCTCAAACATTTTGATCTATAAGAAAAAGAACAAACTTTATCTTCTTCAGCATTTATTGTCAGTACCCAGTAGAGCACCTGGTGAATTCAGATCAGAGTACAGAAATGCTTGTTGACTAAATCATACTTAGGTTTTTTAAATTTAAAAATCGCCTAGCTTTACTCTTTATGAGTAAAGCTACAAAAATAACTTGAATATTTGACCATAGTAACTACTTCCAAATAGACAAGCATTCACATGTTCTATGACTGTTGCACTTTTAAATAGGAGGGACAGAAGATCTAAGTGGGGTAAGTAGCCGTAGCGGGCTACAGGACTCACAGCAGTGAGGATCTGCTTCTGTCTCCCACACTAACCTCCAACCCAACCCCAGACACAGAGCCACATTCTTGGCCATGACCACTGCTTAATTGGAGCACGCCACTCCTAGCTACCCCCGAGGTTGTAACCACTCCAACAAGGTGCGGGCAAGAGTATTTAGTCACATGGTCAACAAAGCAAGGACAACAGAGCTACCCAGAGAAACTCTGTCTCAAAAAGACAAGAAAGAGGGAGGCAGACTCTTAAGAAGAAATCCAGAAACCATTTTGTGAAAATTTTTACTCAAAACATTATTATGCTATTATAACCAGCAAAGTGAGAGCACGGTTATTTTCATTTGGGGTGTATTATACTAAGAAATAAGACTCAGAGTAATTAGGCTTCAAATGCTTTGGATTGGACGCCTCGATTTATTTTCCCGTAAATATTCTCTTCGCCCCTCCAAGTTCCCTTCAGATTTCACATTACATTTGTTTTGCTGTGCTGTTAGGTAGGCCACACGAGGAAATAATGAGAATGATGATTGGCTTTGAGCATTCGTGCGTGTGTGTGGTAAGAGTCTGACCCACCATTAGAAGCCAGGTCATGTGCCTAACTAGATGGATGCAGGAAATTTCTCTGCCACCACTGTACCTCATCTGTCACCCATAGAACTGTTAGTTTGAAGATTTACACTCATAGCCTATAGAAATATGTCACATGCCAGAAGTCATGTATATAACCCTCGTGACCCATGGGTGAAAATGGAGAGCCGTAGCAGTGTGGAAACTGGAGCTGATTGGATGAAACTGCAGTGTCCCACCTGGAGCTGTGACTCTCAGACACCTCTCACAACAGGACCAGGATCTGGTTCTGTCCTTCACCCACAAATGCACAGTGCCACTGGACACCCAGATCCATCCCTTGTCGCAAGCCCAGAGTACAAAAGTGAGCAGGCCTAACCCATGTCTTCCACATTTACTTTGGGGCACCGAACACAAGGCATTGCTTCCAGTCATCCTCGAACCCACACCTCCCTCTGGGAACAGCTTCCTTGCCAGACAGTGAGGCCTCCACTATCCATCCCCCTGAGGGGCCCGAAAGCTGTTCATCTCTTTGTCCTCGTGCTCCTTATACACTGTCATCAGCAGAGATGTCTTCTGTCAATGCATCCACATCCAAGAAGTGCAGAGATAGAAGAGCTTTTATGTTTTAATATATTAACTTTTCTTGTATCACATGTGAACTGCCAGGGGGGAAGTATTCTAGAGCTCTAATAAAACCTCCCTACCCTAGTGCTTTTTATATAACACAGTGTAACAATCCTGGGGTCTATGTAGGTACAAAAGCCTGGATTTTCCTCAAGCCTGCGTTTGATTCATAGTCCTTGTGTGTATTTTAACTCATAGTTTCTAGCCCTATCTATGAATAATTATAATCACTCACATAAATACATATATATGCAAATATACCCCCAGGACTGTGTTCTGCTCAAGTCTGGTACCATCCTTTTTCCTAGTTATAAGCTCATGATGAGATTCCACAAGTGCATTGCCTAATTTAATTAGTTTAACGTTTATGAAAATTCTATGAAGGCAAGCTCTCTACGTAAATGCCAAGAATTATGATTACTTTCTTCACTTAATTCCCATGGCTCAATTTTTACTCTATGTGTTCAGTCTCTCATCATCAGTCAAAGAAAGTTTATATGCAATACCTTTGACAGTGCTGCAAAATTTGAACTATATTTTTAGCTGAGGTAGATACTGACATTGGTAAATGTGGCTTATTTTTGCTGATTTGAATCTTGAAAAAATTAAATTCAGTTTAAATTGTGTCTCTTCAGTAGATCATATCTGCAAATAGATGTCAACATTTGAATCCCGACTATCAGACTGTCTGTATTAGACTGTCAGATTATTTTAAATTGTGTACTGAAATTGTGCCATTATTCTGTTTTATTTAAACTGGAGTTTAAGAAGAGGATTCTATATAAAGTACTCTATTTTTTTTAATTTTTTACTGTTTGCGACAGAGGATAGCTGTAGTACCCTGTTGAAGATGACCCCTAACGGGTGTACGTGATCCTCACCATCATTCCTGGATTGTAATACATTTTGAATGGCATAAATGAGAATAAGAAGAATGTCAAGTAGTAATGATTTTTAGATTCTCTAGCTATCCGAGTCGCTTCTCAGTTTATGTTGTCGTGGTCTTCTTTGGCTCAGGCAGAGCATTGCTTCAGACTTGGCACCACTGCAGGATATGAGCACTGTGTCTTGTGTAGGTTGTGCGGGAGATGGCACCTGCATACCAAAGGAACAGGCATTACCCATCATCCCCAAACCCCATGCTTTGGCAGTCCCTTTACAAAGTCATTGCAAGCAATTTGGTCGGCCATCCTTCTCAGTCTACGGGAGAGAAATGTGGGATTTGGGTTGGGGAAAGTAGCAGGAGCCAAGAAATGTAGCGTTGCAGTAGGCAGCCCAAGTGAGGTGCCAGGGTCTGGCAAATCTCACTTGTGAGCTGAAGATTTTCTTTCAAACTGTGCAGTTCAGGAGAGGAGGTAAATATAGCAAAGCGAGCCGGCTGTTGTTGAAGAGGGCACAGGTTATGGGTAGAGCCAGGCGTGGGTTTTAAACCCACAGAGGCAGAAAAAGATTTGGCCTAGAGCTTTGCAGAATGGCTGAAGATATGTGCTCAGAGAGGAAAAGGCCTGACACAAGCTGAACTGACAAGCCTAGGGTAAGCGTGAGCCAGGTGGCTTATTTCTCTAATTGTCCACTTTATGACTGAACACTGATTTTTACAGGATGCACTCAACTCAGAGCAGGTGGTGGCCACCACTCACAAGGTCCATAGGCAGTGGCCACCACTCACAAGGTCCCCAGGCCAGTGGTATGACATGGCAATTCAGAGAATGGCCTTTGGAGTCAGTCACCTTCCTGGCTCAACCTTTGAACTCATTCTTAAATGATAAGTATTAAGAATTGTTACACAATGCCGGGCGGTAGTGGCACACGCCTTTAATCCCAGCACTTGGGAGGCAGAGGCAGGTGGATTTCTGAGTTCGAGGCCAGCCTGGTCTACAGAGTGAGTTCCAGGACAGCCAGGACTACACAGAGAAACCCTGTCTCGAAAAAAAAAAAAAATCTAAAAAAAAAAAAAGAATTGTAACACAACATATATATTCAGTAATATTGCTAAGAGAAGCATTTTTAAATTGAAATTGTTTTTTTTTTCTGAGTATTTTGATACAAAAAATCAGCCTAACATAAGAAAGGAAAACACTGAAAAAGATCTTAGCATACGAAGTCAGTGTGCTTAGTAGCTGTAACATGATTTATCTGGATTACAGATTATGCTTAGCTGAGGATGTAGCTCATCGACAGAGCGCTTGCCCAGCACATACAGGCTCCAGTGTTCCTTTCCCAACAATGTTCCTCCACTTCCCTAAAAGGATAGAGAATTCTCTATCGCCCTAAAAAAGGTTCTATTCAGAATTTTTCAAATACTGATTATGAGTCCTTAGGCAAGCATAGTGTGTATGACCTGAGGACGTGGCCTCTCAGGCTGTCCAATATGATGATGGGTTGATCTCTGGTCCTGGTGGTAAGATGCAGTAAGCAAGGTGGCCATTTGGGATTTTATGTCTGTATGACTCTTCCCGACCAGCCAGTCTCCCAAAGTTAATCTACTTTTTAGACCCAGTAGAAGAGCCCATATGTAGAAGGAAACTGTTTAAAACCAACACCATCACTTAGGCATTCTCTAGATAGCTGAGTTCATGCAAAATTGGACACTTTTAAATATGTAATGCTCTGTTTCATTGGTGGTTCAGATTTGCAAAATAAGCATCTTTAGATAAAAACCTAATCTTGAAAGAAACAGAGCTTTCCAGGGACTTCGTGGATAGCCTATACCTGGACTTTGAACATGTGTTAAAAACAAGCCAGATTAGGTTAGGTTGCTTTGTTAATTACTCACACTTTATATATATATATATATGCTTTATGTTCAAACTAAGAAGCAGAATTATCATTATCATTTTTGGACTGATTTTGTAAATAGTTACTTTGTTTTCTTTTTCACTATTTAAGTGTTAGTTTAGTTTAACAACCTGGATTGTAATGCAGCGCCAGTTTGCTCTCTAAGAGTAAATGGAAAAGAACCCTTGGCTTTCCTGGTGCTAAGATCCTCATTGGGGCTGTGATGTCTAGGTCAACTTAGCAAAAACAATTCAAGACAGTAAAGGGCACGATTTCCTGTAGGTGTTCCATCTGGAGGTGGAGGGCTCCAGGTTGTATTTACTTCTGGATTGTTAGAGGAAAATGTATTAATTTTCAAGGCATCTCCAGTGCTTGAATCTGATCCTTTTGTAAATGGAGAGTTTGTATGGGGGGTTGGGGGGTGGGTAGACAGTCCCTTTTCAGGGCAACTGATATAGCTCTCAGGCTGTTATCTGTCTACCACTCTACAGAAACCATCTCAGCCAGTGCTCTTTCTTGAGAAATTGGGTCACCTTGCTCTTCCTTACCCCAAGGATCAAGACTGTAAGAATAGCTTTCTAAGACACAGTGTAACTTCCTAAGTATCTTTACTCATTGCAGAAGTATACTTTTGAATCTTCACTTTTCTAGCTCATTAGGGCTTACTCTACTTAATGTATGTCAGCCCCATTTCAAAATTATGTTTGTATTTAGTTATAATTTTTTGCAAATGGAAAAATCAGAATGAATTATGCCATAATTGACATGAGAGCAAACTAATTTTGCAGCATTTTATTGCAATATCAATATTAAATGGTCACTTTGAGAAAGCCGTGTCAACATTTGTTTATAGGCATGATAAACTGTTAGTAATTAATATACTTTACCTCTGTACTATGGTTTTAATAAGATGAATAAGGCTCTTTTTCTCGTAGATAGGCATCTCAATGCCTGGAGCCCGAAATAGTATCAGAAGTGTAATCATGGGTGTGATTAACTTAAGGACCTTGAGATGGGGAGATTATCTTGGCTTACCTGGGTGAGTACTTAATGCCACCACAAGTATCTATATAATGCCCAAGATAAAGGGATCTGTCACGTGTGGGAGAAGGCAGTGCGATCTTCATGGAGATGAAGATTGGGGTGATGTGTCCAGAAGCTCTGAGAGACCTCTCCAGGAATAAAAAAAATGTACACCCAGAGTCTTTAAGTAAATACAAGCAGAACTTAAACCCATTTCCAGTTCTTAGGCCCAGGAATGTAATGTTCCTGTAACAAAGGTAGGATTTACTTTGGAACTAGATAATGGGTATAGGCACAAGGAATTTTAAGAGCATGCTAGTGAAAGCTGAGATTTTTTTTTTTTAAACAAGTGTTATGAACTTATGGATGTTATAAATAGCCCTGGTAAGGCTTACTGATGAGACTCTGTGACTGAAAGCTGGGGGGTGGAAGCCCTTTGTACATGTCATAGTAGCAAACTAGCTGAATTTTTTTCACACTTGTGTGGAAAGTGCATAAAATAGTTGGACTGTGCTATTTGCTTGGAATCCAAGCAAATTGTGGCCTGGCTTCTTCATGTACTCTTTAATAAAATATGAGAAGAAAAACCTGTATTATAGGGAAATTTAAAGCAAAAATCCATTACAAGTTGGTTTGGGGAATTTCAATCTATCAATTTGCAAATGACACAAATTATATCCCCCTGAGAGGAAAGCACAGGCTGCAAGGAAAGAGCCTAGTTTCTTTAGACACCCAGAGGTATGCTGTAAACGAACCCTTCTCCCATCTCAGCGGAAACCAGAGATGCATCATCCAGGAAATTTGCAGGAGACCCACAGGATATTGAGAATAGTTGAGAATCACAGATATTCCCACCGTGAGGTGAGAGGAACAGAAAAAGTGAACTGTAAGATGCTGTGGAACTTCCATAGTCCATGAACTCATGAAAAGTTACTCTGGTGCAAATGTGAGGAAGGAATCGATGACCCACTGATAAAAGCTTGAGGTCAGGGTGTTGCTCCCAGGCCTGGAAACCCTGCCTGCTGCATTAGAAACTACCTAGGGTAAGTTTGACCTTTGTCCTTCTAGTGTCTGTGTGCAGCAGTGGGATCCCGTAACTGTTACTCCTGTGCCTGACTTTTGGAAGACATTGTCTTTTGGAAGAAGATAATATTATTTATTATTCCCAGATCAACAGATAGAGAGGAATTTATGTAAGCCTAGGACTTACTCAGAGCCATTGTCCATATTTAAATTACACCTAGGATTTTTTTGTTTCCTATTTTGGGTTTTTGTTTTGTTTCTTATTTTAGGCTTTTGTTTTATTTCCAAACTTTTATGCATATATGGTTATCTGTGGCACTTCCCACTAAATCCTCTCTGCCCCTCTTTTTTTTTTTTTTTTGGACTTCCTCTTGATCATTATCTTTCCTAGATAGGTTCACTTCTACTTTCAGGTCCCAGGGACACTGGCTTTCTATACAAAACTGATCTGTTTAGATCCCACCCTAAACAGAAATCAATTCCTAATGGATCAAAGAGTTCAATGTAAGACCAGAACCTCATATGCTAATAGAGGAAAGAGGAAAACACAAAAACACATAAACAGTCGTAGGCTGGACATTCTCAATAGAACATCACTGACTTGGGAAATAAAGTCAACAATTGACAAATTGTTATAGCAAAAGAGACTTGGGCTTTTCTTGTTGTTGGTTTGAGAAGATAAGATTTAGAATATACATTCATGGTGGTGCAAGCCTTTAATCCCAGCACTTGGGAGGCAGAGGCAGGTGGATTTCTGAGTCCGAGGACAGCCAGGGCTACACAGAGAAACCTTGTCTTGAAACAAACAAACAAACAAACAAACAAAAATACATTCATGCTGTATTGTGTCAAGGCTTCTCTAGATGTTGAGGCTGGCCACACTGTTTTTCACATAGGATAAATATGAATCTTTGGGGAAAGCAGAGTAGATTGTGGTGAGCAGAATATTCTCTCTCTCCTTCCCAAAAGAAAACCAGGTTCTTAGCTTATGGTCATTTCCAATATTTTCTTATTTAGAAAAAGAACATTTGGATTAGGAAATTGTCTAGAATTATTGAGGTGGGCCCTAAATATCATGAGAAATGTCACAAAGGAAAGGCAAAGATGTGACATACATAAGGAGAAATTAGTATGAAGATGCCCACAGAGATGGAGTAGAGAGGCCACTGGCAACATGGCCACTACCAGAAATTGCCAGAGGCAAGGAACAAGCTACTATTTTAATGCCAGGATTTTGCTCAGTTTTGTGTGTGGGGGGGTTGTTTGTTTGTTTTTTGAGACAGGATTTCTCTGTGTAGCTCTGGCTGTCTTAGAATTCACTCTGTAGACCAGGCTGGCCTCAAACTCAGAAATCCACCTGTCTCTGCCTCCCAAGTGCTGAGATGAAAGGCGTGTGCCACCACCGCCTGGCTTTGTCCAGTGTCTTAGTTAGGGTTTTACTGCTATGAACAGACACCATGACCAAGGCAATTCTTATAAGGACAACATGTAATTGGGGCTGGCTTACTGGTTCTGAAGTTCAGCCCATCATTATCATCAAGGTAGGAACTTGGCAGCATCCAGGCAGGCACATACTGGAAGAGCTGAGAGTTCTACATTTTGTTCCAAAGGCTACTAGGGGGAAACCAACTTTTAGATAGGAGGAAGATCTCATTGCCCACTCCTACAGTGACATACTTCTCCAACAAGGTCACACCTCCTAATAGTGCTACTCCCTGGGCCAAGCATATTCAAACCACCATACCCATTAAGACTGATTTTGAACTTCCGGCATTCAGAACTGGCATAATGAGTTTTTTAGCTTGAACCATGTTTATAGAAATATTTTAGATGATCATAATTAGAGTGACTTTTTATAGTACAGTGAGCTTTTACATTTAACCTTATTAAATGTGTTTTATTTTCTGTTTCATCTGATTTTAAGGAATACCATATTATTTGTAAGAATTATAAACCATTTTTAAGAAGCACTTGGCTCTACTTTTACATACTGTTTCTTTTTTAAGATGGTAATTTTATAGACAATCATTCTACACAGGTGATAGATGTTTTTAATACATAGATATTGTTTTATTTTTATATGTTTTATACATTTTCAGTGGGTTGGCGTTTGTTACTTGCTTGCTTCTAATCTTATAGTTGGGCCTGCCTGTGTTAGCCAGACTGCTTCCAAACCATGGTGGTCCCAGCCTTCCAAGCAGCTAAGTAGCTGTACCTGCTTGCATGCGTCATCACATTGAGTTTACACTATTTGAGCAAATTCATGGCCTTTTTATGTGCATATAAAATGATTTTTCATAAATGTTTCCTTGATCTGTATTTCAGGACCAAAAATCGTGATTCCTGCCCATGTAATGTTTACTAGAAATGCATGAGATTTGAGGGTCTGGTCCATGAGGCTTGGATAGTTCCTTTACCATCTTTCCCTTTATAGTTATTGACTGTGTTGGGCTTATTATCTCACAGAGAGGGGCAATCATTAAGCAAACAAGTAATTGAATGCTTTGAGTAAGTTCTATAACAGAAAGGATGGATATTCTAGAAGGAGACCTAACTACAACTGGATATGAGTTAAAATCATTTCAAACAAGTGAGATCCGGAAGCTAAAACATGAAGGATAAATATGCCTTTCTCACTTTTCCTACTTTGTCCTCTGTACAGAGAAAGGAATATAGTCTGTCCCTTAGCCTAAGCAAGGCCTGTATGATCTGCCTTCACACTGTCCTGGCTCCCAAGTGCTCCTCACCACCCACCACCATCTCCACACAACCCTGCCATGCCCCACACTTTCACAGAGACGGCTAATGTTCCTCTGTGCACAGGGATCCTGGTAAACAGGAAGTCAGTCAGAGCCCTCTTCTGCCCAGATCATCCTGTGACCTCTGAATAGAGACTGATGCCCTGCATTACCCTCTGCCAGCCCCGTGACCGGCCATGATGTTTCTGCACTCCCGTCCTTCATTTCTGGTTTCAGTCAGTGAATTCAGGCCAGGCGTGGCTTATGCCCTTCCTCTTTCTTCTTGGATATGCATCCCCTACTTCTGCCTGCTCTGACTTTTTACTTCTGATCATCTCTGGGGAATGTTATTGGGCAGAGTCTATGACATGGAGCCTGACCGCCATGAACAGTAAAACCTGCTCACCTCCTGCATTCACATCCAGGAGCAAAAGCCCCCAAAAACTGACAAGTCAGGCTCAGCAGGGACAGGTGCCTCTAAAAGTGGGAGTGTCCTGCCCTTGAAGCCCAATGGGACAGCTGTGCATAACAATGTACACCTGCTTCTTGTTGACTAGATACAAGTTTTTGGAGGCTATAGAGTTTAACACATCACACCTCTAAGTGTCTGGTTTCCATTTATGAGAATTCTGCACCATCCAGTTAACATGCTATTTGCCTACTTCTCATCCTTCGAGCAGATCTTCTCTGTAGCCCGATATTGCCTTCGCCATTACCTCTTCTGACTTCTGCATCCTCTCTCTCCTTGGTCAGCTGTTGTTCCCACATCCATGACCTCTGTTCATTTCCCCTTCCCCACTCCTGGCCTTAACGACAATCTGGCTGTTCCCTGTTCCCTGAGAGGACCCTATCTTCCCGCTAGCCCTGTTTAGGACACTTGGTGATTATCTTAACCTGTGGGTCTCTCAAGTTTAGTGTGCAGAGTCAACATTCTTTTTGCTTCCCAGTTGTTGCACATGCTTGCTTATCTTATACAAGACCTGGCTTCTCTGAATCGTCCATGACTGGTTGGACCCCTACCCCCTCCTCCCTACTGCCATTCTCCGTACTTCTGGGTACTTGCTCTCATTCACTGAAGGCTAAACTCGTGTCTGCCTTCTCCACTCCACCTCTAAGTCCTTGACAAATCTACTTAGCTAATTCACCTAGTCCCTCAGCTCTCTTTCGCCAGTGACTTCTTTAAACATCATATTTTTAGATCACAGCCTCCTGTTCTTTATTCACTTTCTCAGTACCCAACCAAAAAGGATTTTTCATCCTCACTAAAAATCCTCACCGGTTGGTCTTGCCTTTTTTTTTTTTTTCCTATACCTTGGCCAGCAATATTAGTCCACTAAGCTCATCTGGTTGGCAGGTCGGGAAGGTAGGTACCCGAGCATCCCACAAAGAATAGTAAAGACATTGGGCTGCAAAAATCCCAACAGCGCCTCACACCATGCCTGCAGTGCTGTGTGCTCTTAAATCATGGCAAATTGCTACTTCCCAGTATACAAGATACAGTTTAGAACATTGTACCGGTATAAGTTAGATTCACATTCTAACCACATTCAGTTAATTATACACTAATATGTTTTTATCTAGTGAAGTGATACTGGGCTGCAGGTAGTTCATAAAAGCTGCCTATGTTTCTAAGGCTAATGTCAGCCAAAATTACTAAGTGAACCATGCCAATCTTGTGTAAATATGGAGTCCTGTAGAGCAATTAGACTGAGATTGTTCACTCTGTTGTTGGTTTTGTTCTCTTCTTTTTTCCTCCTCTGGAGTCAGTCTGTGGTGGATTTTGAACTGTGTATCAACTGTCCCCCCATCCAAAAAACTTCAGGAACATCATCTTTCATATATAGTTTATATACTACTAAAGAAACATAAATTGACTTCACTAACAACACAGAATGTAATTAGGAAAGCAGACCTGCTACTGAGATGCCACACCGTGCATTACAAATCCAAGTGTGAGTAATTTGGATTAGCCTCACACCATTGGTTTTGTTTATTAGTATAATTAACTGAAAATTGGTTGCATAAAAATTATGTCATATAAGTGATTTTCTGTCCTTTGATCTAAATATTCCAAACTGTTTTACTCTGTCTACCTCACAATTTGCTGACAAATGTGGGAAACGCTGTGGAGAAATGAAGAAGGTTAGTAATAAGAGTTCACATTGACTATGTCTGCCTTGGGTTCATTCACTGACAGTTGTGATGAGTGTAGCCCCTGCCATCTGTATCCTTACCTAGCCCCGCCTTTGCCTGTGATGAGCTCTGCAGTAGCTGACAGTGCTGGCAACCCACAGACAGACACTCCTCTTCTGTGTACTGCTTGTTCTCAACATTGTGTGATGTCACTGAGTCAGTAGACTGGTTCATGAACAGTGAAAGTGAAGTGGGGGTTCCGTTATGCTGACACTGTTGGCCTAACTTAATAGACATTTCAACCACTGATCGAGTCCTAAGAAGAGTTCCATTTATATTTTGTCACAAAGTGAGAGCTGGAGGGAGATTTGTTGTTTACCAGTGATAAAGGGCAATGCCAGATATATCACATTAGTGCACTGTGACACTGTCAGGTTCTGGAATAGTTCAGCTGGTTCCCTTGTTTTCTGAATAAAAAAGAAGTAGGACTACAAACAATTAAACACATCTCAATGTGAATGTAAGTGTGAAAAATATCTTCACACGGGGTAGTTTATTTTTCAAAGTTCCTGTAATACACTAATGGTTTACAATTTAGTTTAATGGCTCGATGTGTTGTAATCAAGAGTGTGAATAGGCAATCACATACTTCTGTGAAATTCAGCTCCCCAAAGAATTCATGGCAGGTCTGTTGCTATGGTGCAGTATCACCTGAGACTTGTTTAGCTTCTTTCTCAATCAGATACATTGACAATAATGAGCTTAAAAACAGAACTCCAAGAATTTTTAGCATAGAGAAATCCAGATAAATAAAGCTATGAGTCTCTTCCCTTCCTATTTTACTTGCTCTTATAAAGTCTTATTTGTGATCCCAGGAGTCTATAGAGCCACTGCCAGAATTGCTGTTTCACTGTAGAGTGAGCTGGGTGTCTTAGAAAGGACTGATTATCTAATGGGAATTGAAGAGAAGACGGTTCCTTACTCCCTGCAAGCTGGATTCTCTGTGTCCACACCTGCGTCCCTGGGGAATCTGTGTAGGCGTTGTAGACCATTGCTGTTTCCCACAGTATCATAGGTAAATATGAGCCACAGTTATGGAATTGAAGACGACATCACAGCAGAGCAAAGTCAGCTAGGGGAGGCTCTCATTGGATGACGTTGGCTTGTATTGTTTCTAATCTTCTCCAACTTGAAATCAGTTTTACTGTCACGCTCTGGCAGTTATGGTGTAAGACTGACCGTGATAAAGAGTTCTGGAGGGCTGGCAAGATGGCTCAGTGGGCAAGGACACCTACCACCAAGCATGATGACCTGAGTTTGCTCCCTGGAAACCACATGATAGAAGATGAGAACCATCTCCCACAAGATGTTCTGTGACCTCCATGCACATGATTACACACAAACACATTCTGTAAATAAAACTGAAATGAACCCTGGAATTATACCGGTATCCTGCCTCAATTTTCCTGCTCTGCATACCTTGAGGGTGTACAGAAATTCATGCTCTACATCTCTAGTATGAGAATAATAATAATAATATATTTACATGGGGGAAGTTGTAGAAACCTAAGTACTTAACACATAGAAGTCACTCATCGGGCATTGGCTGTCACCATATATGGTAAGCATCAGAGGAAGCATTGGTACAGTGCGTGACTCCTAACAAGAAACAGCCCATAATTCTGTTACCACAGTGATGTAAGTGAAACTCTGGGCTATGCAGTGAAAACATAATTTTAGTTATTTGAAAGAGTAAGGTCTTGAACTTGAAACCATCCAGGTCAATCTGTATATTCTCCATAGGTGTGTGGCTGCAAGGTTTCTGTGACCGGAGCTAGCTACCTGGAGATACGGTTCTTCGTAAATCTAGTGAACATGTACCATACTATATACTTGTTGTTCAGACCAATTAACTTACCACTTATGAGAAAATGCTCCTGATTGCCAAATTATGTAGTTTTATCTACCACTTAATAGCCATGCCATTCACAACAATATTGTTAATTTGCTTTGTTTTAATTTAAATATGTTTATTTATTTTAAAAGATAAGTCACAGATTTGTATGAAAGTGTGAATTTAGACATGTATTCAAAACCAGTGTGCAGTAAGAGTTCCCTGTTTGGCCTTCGTGGTGTGTGGTCAGATGAATTTCTGGGGTGGCGTGGGTGTGATGGAGGTAACGATACGTAAGCTATATTCTAGAGGTGTTTGCATGAGGTGGTGTAGGACATCCTCCTAGAGTCCTGCTGGACAGCAGACCATGCACACATGCACTGGAAGAGCTAGGCTTAAGTTGTCCCTCAAATGCTCCACCCACACAGCTGCTGCCCAAAGCCACAAAGCAGCAGAGGCTTGAAGAACTTAGGTAAAGAAATGAATCTGAAGGAATTCAGGCCCCCACATGCCATGTGACCAGAGATAAGTTACTTAATTGCAGGGCCTCAGTCTCATCTGAGTGATAAATGTAACCATTCCTCAAATGCATAGAGAAGCCACTGCTTTCCTGGGTGAGTTTTAAAGGGTTAGAATAAGAGGAGATAGATAGATGGATGGATGGATGGATGGATGGATGGATGGATGGATGGATGGATGGATAGATAGATAGATAGATAGATAGATAGAACATATGCTCAGTAAATGTCAGCTAATGGTGTTACTCTTGATAAAATCACCTGTGGAGAAACCCTAGCATGAACTGAATCCTAGAAGTACCACTGTTTGCCAGGGGTGGGGAAAGAAACTCAGTTCTACTGGAGAAGCAGCATATTCAGAGAAAAATGAGGGGAAGAGGGAACCTAAAGATGGAAAGAGAATGAATGTCAAGGAGTGAGTCCTGCCAAAGCTGCAGGGCAGCTCAGGGTAAATGGTGCTCGCTGGTTTAAAGCACTAACACACGGAGCATTGGGAACTGGACAGAACAATCAGTGATGAAGTCGTCGTAGCCCCTGTAACGTCCCCTGGGTTGGAGAAGAGCCTAAGGAAGAGCCATGGAAAGAAGTGTGTCTGGGGAGAGAAGCCAGAACGACCTTGAAGTCAAAAGACTGAGCAGTTAGGGCTTGTGATGGTTGGACTGATGGTGGACATTTAAAGAGAGGAGGCAGCTGAAGCTAGAACAGCTGGGGAGGATGCCATGTGTGGATGCCGTGTGAGTTAGAAATGGTTGAGAAGCTCCTCGGCAAAGGGGAAGACTCAGTCAGTATTTCAGTAGAAGAAAGTCAATCTCCTACTGACTAAATGGAAAACTGTTCACCTGGTATGCCAATAACTTGGTCTCCCTCACCTTTTGTGGGGACAGCACAGACAGACCCTCCTGAACGAAGAAGTATCTTGTCTCCATTCTAGATTGCAGAAATACCCTGGAGTATTTCCTAGGAAAAGCAGAAGTCACCTGTGAGTCCCCAATCACTTCTCGTGTCCTGAATCAGTTGACAGATCCACCCTCCTGACCCAGTCAGTGTCCTGCCTGCCCTGTGGGGTCTCTGGAGTAAACTCTTTTTTCCTTTCTTTTCAAAAGGAGTCTGGCTTCTCCCTATTTTCATGTGCAGGCATCTAGACATGAGGATGATGTACCGCCAAGGAAGGCCCCAGCCACAGTGCTGGCCTCTGCTTGACTGTTCCTCTGACCTTGCTCAGGAACAGGGCTGTAGCTCCCACTCTGAGGACTCAGGGTGAGCATCTGCTCCAGAGGCTGCACTCTCCTGCTTCTAGAGAGGAGGAGAGTTAAGATAGTCAACCTGATGTCTCCCTATTTGTTAACAGGAAATAGGAGCTGCCAACATGAACTCTGTTGCCTAGAGTCATGTCACAAAACAAATGCAAAGAGGTTTTCTTTCAATGTTTTATGAAGTAGACAAATAATTTCTTAATAGAATAATAGGAAATGGGAAATAAACTCTGGGTTTCCTGAACAATAAAAGAAAAACTTCAAAATTTCATCCCTATCCCTGTCCTACCATCTGATATATTCAGGCTGTTACTATATATAGAAATTATAGTTTTAGCTTGGTGGGGGGGGGTGTCATGAGAATATGAGTTTTGTGTAGATCACATGTTTTGTAGTTTAACCACGACAGAGTGTGGCATTGTCACAGCAGCGAGCGGCAGCCACGTGTGACACAGTCATTTGAGCCGTACTGCAGACATGACTTTCTTTTTGTGATTTTGTGATAAAATTGGATCCTCCTTATATGAGTATTAGGAGCAGAGAACAAAAATGACAAAGTAGGGCCATTGAAGGCTGAAGGTGATGTGCAGAAGAAAAATTAATTATTTAAGTGAGCAGTCTAACAACTGTGCAGTGCTGTGCAAGTCAGAGGGTGCAAGATGTCTGGACATCTGTAGTACAAGTTCCCTCATTGTCTTCTCACTCAGGACTTGGAGTCTATCCTGAAACTCCCTTTAAAGAGATGCTTAATTACCTGATGGGCTGGGATATAGCTCAGCGATGGGCTGCTTGCCTTGTGTGTATAAGAACCTGGGTTCTGGGCTGACTGGGCAGTTCATCTGATATGGGCGCTTGTTTCCAAGTCTGGGTTCAGTCCCTAGGACCCATGCGGTAGGGAGAAAGAACCAATTCTTACAGGTTCTCCTCTGTTCTTCATGCCCCTGACAAAAGATAGACCATTCTTATTTTGCAGCCTGAAAATTAATGTGTGAAGTTCAGGTCTGGTGTGTAGCCACAGTTTGCCAGCCTGTTTATTATGTGGAGGCATATAACTAGAGGGGATTAGAATTAAGAATTGGGGGACCCAACCTGGGTGGGACCTTGTCAGTTACTAACGATGCAATAATGGACAAGTCATTTTAAGGTCTGTCAGCCTGGCCTGAGTCATCGGTGAAAGGGACACAGAACACACAGAAGAGCTGGTTGGAGTGCAACCGATAAGCAAACTGCAAAGTGACACTTAAACACTAAAGCTATTCTCAAGAGTTAAAACTCTAAAGTTAAAAAAAAAAAAAAACCAACAACTTTTTCTCTTGTAGTGCTAGAGATAGATAGAACCTGAGCTCTTTTAAATTTTATTACTACATTGATTGATTGATTGTCTGTACACATGTGTGTGTCTGTGTCTGTGTCTGTGTGTGCGTGCATGGTTCCTATCATTCATGTGACCGCTTGCTTTCCCACTCTCAAGACAATGATGACTAAGTGACAGAGACCTAGGTATGGCCCAGAATGCCCAGTACCCACTAGCTACACTATTTGCCATGTCTTACTCTGGGGCAGTGATTTTCAACTTTTGGGTCTCCACCCCTTTGAGGCAGTCAGATCGCATAGATACTTAGATTATGCTTCACAACAGTGCAAAGTTATAGTTATGACGTAGCAATGAAAATAAATTTATGGTTGGTTCACCACAGCACACTTACAGGGTCACAGCATTAGGAGGGTTGAGAACCACTGGTCTAGGAACTACAGCTGGCCTCTGTGATGGGAAATCTAGTAACGTTTTCACACACTGTGTCCTTCAATGTTCCACTCCTGTGAGGCATTTGCTCTTTGCCTCTACCAACCAGGAAATGGATGCCAATCCCTGGAGTCTCTTATCACCTGCATTTTCTCGTGATCTCTGACTATCCAGGGAACTGATTTTACTTAGCACCTGAAAACTGGGCTATATCTTAGCGTTTCAGCTTTAATTCTCTTTCCACAGCCTTGAGATGTTGTCTCACTTTAAGATTCCGGTCAGCCAAGACCATTGTGCTTCTGGGGTCATCAAGTGGCCTTCCTGTTTCCCCCTCTCTCAGCATTCTTTAATTGCCCATAGTTGTTCGTGTGGGTTGCAGCCTCCTGAACTTTTCCCGTCCACTTTGGCGTTGCCCCTGTTGTTGTCCTTATTCAGATCATGTTTAGGCAGCCATGATGCCTAGATCATGATGGTGAGACTGCAATGGTTGCTTCTGCCATTACTAGTGGAGGCACACTCACAGGAAGCGCCCTGTTGCTCCGGCTCTTAGAACCCTTCTGCCTCCTCTTCCACAGTGACCTTTGTCTCCGGTGTGAGACTCATTAATATGATTCATAGGTGCCATGGCTGGTAGGATTGCGGGTTGCTCCCTTGCAATTAGTCTTTAGGGAGAAGGGTCACTTCCAGGCTTAGTGACCTCTTGACCGCATGTCCAAAGTGCATGCTATATTCAGTAATTAGGACTTATTTACTTTCTGCCTTGTGGGGTGGGGTTGGAGGGGCAGCCATGGGTAATAGCAATAATCTGTGCTATTTCAGATGATGCACGTATAACCCTAACCAACAATTCAAAAGAGGGCTGCTTATGCCATGTTAGGTCTTGTTAAATGGTCTAAGGCAGTGGTTATCAACCCCCGGGTTGTAACTCCTTTGGCAAACCTCTATCTCCAAAAATATTTACATTGTAATTCATAACAGTAACAATTATAGTTAAAATGATGTAGCAACAAAAATAATTGTGTGGTCAGGGGCCACCACAACACGAGGAACTGTATTATTAGGAAGGTTGAGAACTGCTCTATGGCTGTTGCAGAGAGCATTGTCAGCTCCATGTGAAAATTTTAGTTAGACTATGTGTATATTTTTATACTGACTAATGTATACTATAGATATTTTTAGGTAGTTATAGTGTGGTTCCTTATAACCTTTCCAGACATCTTCACTTACTTTTATTCTTTCATACTTATTTTGTATTTATTTTCCCCTTCCTTCTTCTTTCCCTCCCTTCCTAATTAGGACACCTCTCCGTTTTCCCTGTGTACACAGAAATATTAATTTCTGAACGGAAATTCTGAACAAATCAACCTTAAGGATTTTGTGCTGAGTAAAATAAGCTAGTCACAAATGGCGACTTTTTAAAGAGTGTTGTTTCAATGTGAATGGACACTTTGCCTACGTGTGTGCTGTGCATCCTGTGTGTGCGTTGTCTGGGTGTTTTGCCTGTGTGTGTGCCTGTATATCCCATGTGTGCACTGCGTGTGGAGGCCAGAAGAATGAGTCATATCCCCAGGAACTGGCAAATGCTGTATTTTCACTTATATGAGATACTTCAAGTATTCGGTTTTGTGTAAGAGAGAAAATTGACAAAAGGGTGGTTCTATGTTATTAAGGTGTGGAGAAAATAGAATTATTTTATAATGAAAATGTAGTTTCAATTTGAGAACGTGGAGTTCAAGAGATGGTTAATAGTCAGGGTTACAACAATTTTATTCTTATAAACAGTTTATGAAATAACATTAATTGCAATCAGTGAACCAAACAGCGTCTCTGTAAAGATTTTATTAAATTATCTCACGGAGCACCAAGAGAAATATGTACAGTGGAATCTATTAAATCAGTCCCTTGATACAGTATATATTTTTAAATAAGGCATTTATTACTGTAATAGATTCCATGCCCTTTATGAAACTTGATTCTTAAGGTACTTTTTATCAGGTTCAAATTCATGAGTAATAAAACTGGGGTCACTTGTGGTTTTTTTAGTGCGGAATACCTCTTATTGTATTTTATTTATAAATCTGTAATTTTTGTTGTATGTATTCATTATAAATGGTACTGTGTGGTGTAGCGATCTTCTCATACAAGTAAATATCCACTGAGCATGTGCGCCTCCCCCACGCTCCTGAGTTTCTCTCCTCTCCTTGTTAGTCCTCTTGGTTCCCCTACACAGTTTCATGTCTTTCTTAGGTGCATATGATTTCATGTACCTTCCTGAAAGCTAGAAATCATAAGAGAGAACATGGTATTTGTCTCCTTGAGACTGGCTTAATTTGCTTAATATTTTATTTCCAGTTGTATACATTTTCCTATAAATGACAGGGCTCTGTTCTTTATGGATAAAAGAATCCTATTGCACTTATCACACATTCTTCTGTTCTTCGATATTAAGGTTCATTCTAACACTTCACTGTTGTGAGTTATGCTGCAGTCAACGTTGATCTGCAAGTGTCTTTTTGATGGGTCAACTTGATGACCTTTGGGTCAGTCAATACCCATGAGAGGTATTGCTGGGTCATATGATAGAACTAGTTTTAGTAGGGATTTTGTTTGTTTGGTTGGTTGGTTGGTTAGTTGGTTGATTGGTTGGTTGGGTTTTGTTTTTATTTTTTTTATTTTTTTGTTTTTATGGACTTCCATACTGATTTCCATAGTGGCTGGACTAATTCCATTTGTTATGTGTTTTCTTAATGACTGTAATTCCGAATGAATAGGATGAAATCTTGATGCATTGTTAATTTGCATTTCTCTGGTGTCTACTAAGGTTGACTATATTCTCATATATTTATTGGCCATTTCCATTCCATTTTCTGAGAATCTGGGTTGGTTGATTTCTCATTCTGTTTTTTATATTCTTATGTAGTCTAGATGCTACTATTTTGTCAGATTTTTAGCTGGCAAAGATTTTTCTTCTATCCTGTAAACTATTTCTTGGGGCTAGAAATATGGTTCAGTGGTTAGGAACAAGCACTCTTCTTGAAGAGGACCCAAGTTACCAGCATCCACATTAGGGATCTCACAACTATAACTCAACTTCCAGAGGATCTGAAGCTTCCGGTTTCCATGGGTATCCGCACTCATGGACATGTATCCATATACTGATAAACATATATCTGTATTATTAAAATAAAATAAAATCTTCAAAGTCTTTCCTATGCCTATAATTATTTTCCCTACTTTTTACTCAAGCAATTTCAGTTTCAGGGCTTACATTAAGATCTCTGAAGTTGGTGTTTGTATAGCGTGAGAGTTTCTTTGCTTTGTTTCTCCAAGGCCTTGAGCTCATTATTATGTATTTGAGATTTTTCCAATGTACACACTTGTTACTATAAAAACTTTGCTCTGAGAACTGACTTCATTGTATCGCACGTTTTGATATGTTATGATTTCTTTTTCATTTGATGGTAAGATTTATTTTTTTCATCTTGATTTCCTTTCTGTTCTGTTTATCATTCGATATTGTGTTGGTCAATCTCTATGAGTTTGTTGTTTTCCATAGTTTCTCTGGCTGGTGATGTCTTCTTTTATTGCTCTGTGGTCAGATAGCATATACCACAGGTTTGTCACTTCTAATTTGGGTCTGGACTCTTGTCTTGACAGACTTTAGAACAGTGGTGCAATTTGTGTCTTAGATTCATTTGTTTGCCGTACCTTTTCCAACCCTTTCAGTATAAGACAGCATCTGTCATTGTCAGTGAAATGCATTTCTTAGAGACAACAAATCAATGGATCCTGTTCCCTTATCCAATCTGTTACCTCATGTCTTTTGATTGGGTTGGGTTTTGTTGTTGTTTGATTTTTTTTTTCTGTTCAGTATTTTCTTATTCTTCACTTCCTAAACTATAGTTCAGGTGTGGTTTATTCCCTGTAGCTTCATGAGTGTGTTTATCTATCTCTTCCATCCAAAGTATTTCATTGGATATCCTCCTCTGTGAATGGATTAGTGGTCATGAATTTCTTTAGCTTCTTTTTATCATGGAAGGTTTTTCTTTCTCTTATAGTTACAGCTTAGTTTTGCTGGATGAGTAGTCTTGTGTGCCATTTGCCTTTCAGTGCTTGAAATTTGCCTCGGCAAGCCCTCTTGGCTTTAGAAGTAGCAGTTAAGGGGCTGGAGAGATAGCCCAATGTTTAAGAGCATTGGCTGTTCTTAACTGGAAACTTGACTTTGATGTTTTTGTGCTTCTTGTGATTTTGAGTTTGAATGGTTTAGGTGTCTTTTTTTTAATTATCTTTATTCTTTCATTGAGCATGTTTGTAGTATTCCATTAACTGATGACTTGAATTTGATTCCCTCTCACCAACATTAGGCAGTTGACAGTTGCCTTAACCCTAGCTCCAGACATCTGACATCCTCTTCATATCTCTGCCCACTGCATTCAGTTGCACATACACTCATCACACAAATACACACACACACACACACACACACACACACGAATTTAAACTAATTGTGTAATGTGTAATTTTCCGCATGAGCCTGCTTTATGTGCTATTTGGCACTTCTCTCTTGCAAATTGCAATATACTTTCTTTGTTCTATTTATTTAGTATGTTGACTACAGTAAAATGGGTAAAAATGGAGGTAAGACTGGTTTGTATTGAGGTGATACAAGGAAAGGTAAGGAAGAAAAAGTAACCAAACAGTGGAAACAAAAGAGACACAGGTCAAGAGCAGACAATCTTAGCAGAAGGTGGGTGGAATGAAAACAGAAAGGAAGGACTGCAGTCAGGTGACCCAGAAGACTGCAGCGTTCAGAAGGCTAAGACACAGAAATCCACAGCTAAGCTAAGCTGTGTGCCTTGTGAGAACCTATCAAAAACCAACAAAGAAAAAGGGGGTTGTAGGAGAAAAACCGACCAGAAGCACAAGGCTATAAATCAGCAGGACAGAGCCGGCCTGTGAAATCCATATTTGTGTCAAATAAGGTGGTATCAGATAAGAGTTGGATGGAGACACTGAGTCTGAATGCTGTCTCTTATTGCTGGTCTAGCCTCCATGTTCCTTTCTCCATGTTCTCCTTCGTCTCACTTGTACCTGCCACACCCCTGAGCTGTACTGTGCAAGGTCAAGTCATAGATGCCAGTCCTATCAGGTCGTCCTTCAGAAATCACGCACTAGCCATACAGTCAGTCATATATTTGAGCAGTCCCTCAGGGGCTGGGATTTCAACTGCTCTTCTATCTCCAAAGGCCCTTTTTAAAGTGCCAGCCCATCAGTAGATAGCTGCTCCATCCTGGATTGGCTCATAGATGCTGGTCACACATCTGGGCCACCCCCAAGTTGTGAATGCTGCCCTTGTCCATGCACAGTCTTTTCTGATGTTGAAGGACACTTGCATCTAATGACACATTCGATCCAGGCGTTGTCTCCAATCAGGTTTCTACTCTTGTAAATCTTATGGTTTTGGTTCAAAGTTTCATCACTTCAGTCTACACGAATTCAGCATAGAGACTACCCTGAGATTTCTAGACTGTGGATCATTGAAGATCTGGCACCACCAAATTGCACCACCAAATTGCTAACTAGAAGGTTTTCTTTTAAAACGCTCTACTCCAATGCCAAAGGAATTCATTTGTCTGTTTGTTTATATTTATTTAATCTCTCTTAAAAGTGTCTGCTACAGTAAGTTCAGTGACGGTCTTCTGAGGTTCTCCATCTTAAATGTGGTTCCAGGCATTCCCCCTAACTAAGACAAGAGTATTCCCCTACCTTGCCAACTCCTCTAGGATGGATTCTTTTTTTTTTTTATTCTGCTTTTAAATTTATCTATTTTCCTTTGCTATATTAGACTAGAGTTTTTCAGGTGGCAGCTCCCCATTCCTGTCACTGTCACCAGCTTTCTCCGGTGTATTCCCTGGAGATTCTAACAGATTATGCCTGCTTGTCATCCACTGTCTTGGATCCCATCTTTTGATTTTGTTGCTTATATAGATATTTTTAAAATATACAAAGTAGAGAAAAATAACACAAATAACAAAATAACAAATAACAAAAATAACACAAAGAACTACAAAGTAAAAATCATACAAATATCTAGTTTATTTTTTCAAATATTAAAAAATTTTCCCCGCACCAATCTTCTTAATATGTACATGAAGAAAATGTTTTCTTCATATTCAAGAATATGTAAAACAATTTAAATGGTTTTAATTTCATCTTGGAGCTTTACTTCACATCGTGTGTGGGCTTACTTCAGTCCTTACTATTATGTGGATTGTATATTTGGGCAGTATGTTTTACCAATCCCTGTTGATGTCTGTTAGGTTATCTCCTGTTTCATGTGAATGTCTGCTTTGTGTTCTTTTTGAAGTACATAAGCATCTCAACTCTTAGACTGATGGCAGGGTTGGGGGATACTTCAGGTGTTGGTGAGTTGACTCACCAAGGTTCCCATCCAGAAGAGTCCCTCTGCAGGACCTCTCTGCACCCTCAGCATTTTAACGTGTGTGTGGTTAGCTGTGAGACCACGTTGGTGCTGGTTCAGGAATCCCTTCTGAGCTTTGAAAAAAGCAAAACTGACACTTATTCTTTCTATTAGTATACTGTTTTTCTGCAATTGGGGTGTATTTCTTAAGTAAGATCTGTTCTAGAAGATACAAATAATGCCCCTTCATTTCTTTAGCCCGTTCACTTTGTTATTTTTGTTTTGATGAATAAGACTTTCACTTAAAAGAAGCCAAATGCAACTGTAGTGAGTAAAACAGACACAGTAATATAAACATCTGAATAATGTCTTCTCCCCGTTCTCAGTCCTGCTGATATGCGGGTTCCCTCTTATGGTGGCCTCTCTGCCCGAACAAGCATAATCAGCTTTGGAGTCTTTGGTTTGCTGTGTTTTAGTCAGCTCTTCATTTGCCTTCCTGAAAAAAAAATTGTATGTAATGATTCTTCTGGGCTCAGAAATAAGTGTTAAACTCATTGTGTTTAATGATGACATTGTGTGCTCCCATGTGGGTGCTGTAGTAGACTGTTAGCATGCGGTGGGCGTGAGCATTATGCCAGCAGTGCTGGGGTTACTGCTGTGTGTATTGATGTGACCCCCATAGACTGGGGACTGAAAAGTGGGTCACAGGGTCAGAGGAAATGTGGGCTTTGTTGTTCTGTTCTGTTTTAATAGTTAGTATCAGATTGATTTCCTGAAGATTTTTAGCAAACCTCACTCAAAAGCTTGTACAGGTGCCTAGCTCCCTGACGCCTCTTCAGCCCTGCATGGAACCACACTTTAAACTGTTCACCAATGTCTTGAAAAATGACATCACATTGTTATTTTATTTCTCATTACTAATGAATTCCTGCATTTTTCCCAATATTAAATTAGCATTTACATTTATTGGAAGTTACCTGCCTTCTGTGTTCCCTCCCTTGTCTTCTCTTGCTTACTGACCTGTCTCTCCCTCTGCTTCTTCTCTCTACCTTGGACTTCTTTGTGGGACTGGACATGGAGCTCCAGGTCAAACACCTACAGTACTGGCCAAGTGATCTCTTAGCTGTAGAGCTGTTTTTAAGGGGTCTTTTCCTTTATAATTTTGAGGGTTTTTTCTATTATTATTTTAAGGTTGTAAAGGTACTATAGGTCATCTTTTCATGATTATGTTTTTCTTGTGGGTTCCTGTCAAGTTCCTTCCATGTATGTGTGTGTATGGACCCTAGCACTGAAGTGGCCTGCGTTCTCATTATGCTTCTAGTCTTTTTCTCACTATATAGCTGACCCTGTGGCATTAGGAAGCTCCTGTGTATACACGGCATCCGGTACCTTCTTCTCAGTAAGTCCTAGGCCTTTATTTGATTTGGGAAGAAGGCTTTGAAGTAATAAAGTTAATTACAGTTCTAAATATAACCTTAAGAAGCAGAAAACGAAACCAGCTCAGATTTTCAGCTTTCTGTAACGGAAAGAGCCAGAATATTCAGTTCCCACTCCACCTCCTCACGCTGGAATCCTGTAGCCTCTCCCAAGTTGCCTAGCGTGCCTCTTTGCCCCACAGCTGTGCGACCCAAAGCTGGCTTGTGTTTTTCAGAACTTTACGTTAATTTTTCCTTATTGAAACCATTTTTTTAAAGCTAGCCTCATATTTTGTGGTACTATTGTTAGATTTCATAAGGATAGGTTAGATTTAGTCTGTTTTCTCCTACTATTTTTGGCTGTATATACAGAAAATATTCTACATAGAGAAAATGGGAAATCATACATTAATCTTCATGGTTTTCCATTTCAGCAAATAATGATCTGTGTGCATTTATTATCATGTACTGCCTAGTCAATCCACCCCAGACAACCATCTTACATTTGAGGACATGTATCATACATCTTTGTTGTTTGTTTTTGGAGACAGGATCTCACCTTATAACTGGCTGGTCTGGAACTCACTATGTTACAGTCTGGTACCTCATAGAGCTCAGCCTACCTCTGGATCCCAAGTCCCAGAATGAAAGGCATGCATCACAGTATCTGATACATCATGTGTCTTAATAGTTTTCAACTATATATGCAATAGAAAGCCAGTGGAGGTTACTGTTGTTATTACTGTTCTTTATAATTCTTTAATATGAGATTCAAAGAAATATCTAAACAACAGAGATACTACATTTTAAAGAAAAGAACACTATGCTTTAGACGTCAGTTCTACCAAATCACTACTATACTGGAAGATGACATCACCAGTTGTTGGGTAACCCTGGCTCCAAGTACTCACTGTCCTCTTGTCCCATTGCTTCAGTGTTTATTTAACAACAGGACTCTCCAAATATAAAGAGTCTTAGCAATGCTGGGAAAACCTCAAGTAGTAAAAGATTTAAGTAGAATTACTGATGCTTTTGTATACACACAGACACTTTTATATAGCACATATACATCTTTTCAGAGGGAAAGCTAAATGAAAATAAGAAGGCATTGCTTGAGAACATCCCTAGGCTGTTAAACCAGGTTTCAAAGGATGCAGGGCTGGCCGGAGAGAGGAGGGGATTGGATAGTTTAAAGACAGATGAATGTAATGGGCAGATGAGGGGACAGTGAACATCACCTCTGAAACTGGGGACAACGCCCAGTGCCTCGTAGACTATGCACTTAATATCAAGTCCACAAAACCTCATCTCTGTGAGATTCCTGACAGTTAATTTGTTACGAGTTGATGAAGTGTTGACAACTAAGGTCCAGCCCCACTTCTGTTTCTCTATGACTCTAGTTAAAAGTGGGACATAGTTTTATATACTTTTTGTCCAAATTGATTTTGTTGCCTTCTTAAAGAGATGAATTTTAAATCCTGTAAGGACCTCAAAAAGGATCATAAGATATTATCCAGGCCTTTATATAAAATATTTACAAATAAATAAATTTTAGAAAATTTGATGTCTTAATCCCAGCACTTGGGAGGCAGAGGCAGGCAGATTTCTGAGTTCGAGGCCAGCCTGGTCTACAGAGTGAGTTCCAGGACAGCCAGGGCTACACAGAGAAACCCTGTCTCGAAAAAAACAAAAAGAAAAGAAAATTTGCTGTCAATGTGATGAGTGAAATGTTCCGTTTACTCTTGAATTAGTGAATAGGACAGATGACATGGCCGGGACTGTGCTGTGAGATGGAGAGAGGACAATAGGTGTTCTCAGGAGTCTCATAGTTCAGGAGTGTGGGACAAATAATGAAGAGCCATGAGTAACAAGTACAGGAGATCAGGAAGAGTCTCATGTAGGGGAAGATAGATTAATATCCTGGGTACATTGATCATTTTTGTTTGATAAACACAATGTTAATTTTTCAATTCTTTTGATTTATTTCCTTCTAACAGAGGGAACTAGTTAGTAGAAGGGGGATAGGTCTTACCATACCTGTTAATCAGTTAATTATGTTTCTGTAATTCATTATGTTCTGATTTAGGGACTACTACATAGATGTTAAACTATAACAGATGTTTTGGACACTGGATCATCTCTATTGTACCAGCTCAGTTCCTGGACTGAAAAATCCAAGGACTCTCGGGTTTTGGTGCCACATAGATTAAAAAATAATATTTAGACTCATTGCAATGAACATGTCAAGTAAAGCTGTTTGGGAAAACTGATATACTGTGTGGCATTGTAATTTCCATGGTTATGTGATATTTTATTATTTTAGGGGTTGCAGGGTGGAGGGTGGATATGAAGGGACAGGGAGGTGAGTGGGAGTGAGGTACATGATGTAATATTCACAAAGAATCAATAAAAAGTTTTAAAAACAAGAAAATTATATTTTACAGGATTTCTCAGTGGTTTTTGGTGGAGCAGTACTTGAGATCCGGCCAGGGGCCTTCCGCCAGCTGGTGAACAGTATCATGAGTTTAAAAACTGTTCTCTGTGCCTACCTCAAGACCTATAAAGATAGAGCATTACTCTAATCCATTCATCTTTTGAATATAGAAAAGATGGGGATACCTTCATGTAATATGTCATAGAACAAGACCTGGTGCCTTGAATCTTACAAGTCTAATTAGAACCCAGGCTGTTAATGACTTCAGTGCCTGGGATGGTGCTGGATTGTTAAAAGTAGACAATGTAAAGCATCGTTAGTGAAAAGCTAGTGTAAGTGGTAACAGGAGAAGGAAACAGACCCAGAAACCCTGGGGTCACGGTGGTGTGTCTTCAGGTGAGAACAATTTCAGTATTAAATGAGGAGAAATATTAAAGAACACAACAAGAGAGAGGGTCAGGATTCTCAAGGAGGCCAGAGGGCCTGGGATGGGGAGCCCTGGACAGGAGGGAAGCCCTGGACAGGAGGGAAGCCCTGGACAGGAGGACCACTCTCTCCACCAAGCCTGGAAGAAAACTGGCAGTGGCCTCAAATGTGAGAGCAGCAAAGTGGGGATTTCATTGGTCACTGAACAGCAGGGCCTGCTGCTCTTTCTTCTTCTCTGTCAGCGCCACTGTCATAGTAACCATTACAGTTTCTCTGTGGTCAAGAGGAAGACAGCTAGACTTAAGCACACAGAGGTGACGTGGAATGGCTCTTGCCTCAAAGCACACTGAACCTTGACACCCAAATGGAGAATGTTTGTCCTTTACCAGTAGGGAAAAAAGATGGTAAGAGGGAGTACTGTTTGCAGGTCTGCTGACTGCATGATTATATAACATGCTGGTGATGAGGAATACTATGAACACTTTATGCTAATAAGTAAAGCCTGTAAGGAGCCAAGAGAACACCCTCCCTTCTGGAAGACACCTCAGTGTCGGGTGTGGAGGAGTGCATAGTCTGTACAAAAGAGAGTTGTAGGCAAAAGAAGTATTTTTAGGAAAGAACTACATTGCAGTTAAAGCCTGCTGAGTATTCTTAGTAACCCAGAGGTGGAGAATATTCTGGGTAAAAGATGAACAGCTTGTAAAGAACGTTTGTAAAGCAGAATAAGATTTCCTTCCACGGGGCCCAGTTCAGAAGGGTCAGGAAATGCAGCACTCTGGCCATCAGAGAGAATTTAACGAGTGAGGGTGAGAGGGTAGACACCCACAGGAGGCGAAGTACTGATTTTAGGACCAACACCGGAGTCTTTGAAGCAGAAAACCAGAGTACAGCTCTTTCTGCCTGTCAGAGGAGATGGGAGTGGAGGTATGAGTGCTGAACGCTTCAGGAAACCAGAGGAAGGCACAGAAACCTCATGCATAGATAGATAGATGCACGGAATCCCTTCAGGAAGAAAGGAGAGACCTCAAACCTGGGAGTTTAGGCAGAGGTATAAGCCTAAGGAGGAAGGGAAATGGGAGGAAAGAGATTTCAGGCTCATGAACTTGCAAGAACAGACAGATATATTAAAAACAAAACTAAACTAAAAATCTCAGAAATAGAAAATGTTTTCTTTGGGACAAACCCAGTGTATGAACTAAAACCTAAGAAAGGCACTGATGATTTAAGACTCAGGAGTTCTTCATGGCTATGGCTCAGAAAAATAGAGAAGAGAAGACATGGGGGATGGGAAAAAGTACCCAGAGTGTATCCCAGCATGTGAACCTTTTTCTCACCTGAATGGAGCAAACGGACTCAATAAAGCCTTTATTCTGCATTACTGAGCTGAGCCAAGAAGGAAGGATGGATTTCAGAGATCAAGACTGAAATGAGGTATCCTCACCTGAGCAGCAAAGCCGACATTCCCCTCCAGAGAGGTGGGGCAGAGGCTTGACTATGAGATGCACCAATGTGCTCTTTCACTGAGGCTTGGTTCTCCTGATAGTTGCTATTTTGGGAGGCTCTGGAAACTTTCGGTGGAACCTAACAGGAGGAAGTAAAACATCGCTCTCTTTGGGGGTACCCCATCCCTGACACCTCTCTTGCCTCTTTTTCTCTGCTTTCTGGATGCCACGAGAGCAACCGTTATGTTCTGCAGTGCCCTTCCCCGCCATGATGGACTGACTGATGTCTGAATGATGGACTGACTGATGTCTGAAGCCCTGAGCTTGTCACTGTCTACTGTCTGCATTGGAGGGCTGCTCAGCATGGAGAGTTCTGGTCTGGGGCTAGAGGTCTGCAGAACTCTAGTATTACCACAGGACAGCAATATGTCTGTTTCCCATAGAAGACAGGCCTGTGTGGCAGCTATAAGGAGAAATTTTTCCTCCAAGAGTTTGATGCTTGGGAAATTTGAAAACCCAAATGAGCAGTAAACCTAGGGAGTATATGTTGGTTATATCAGAATGTAAACTAAAGCATAGGCAAGGCAAGTACCCATAAAGGGGGAGGGGAGACCTAGCCCAATGCCATGAGTGTGGGCATTGGGACTCACCTATACTGCCAGCTGAGGTGGAAGTTCAGCTGTTTTGAAAGATAATCCAACAGTCATGAAACAAAATTGGTGATGTATATATCTTTAAATGTAAAAATTCTCTTCTGTTTCTGCTCTGCAGAAGTCTGGCTCATATACACAAGGTTTAATCAAGATTGTTTGTTTTAAAGAATGCTTATAATTGTTTAGCAATTAGAAACAACTCATGAGTCCATCATAATGAGAACATAAATACGTGTGCTATTACCATAAAATGGGATATTATTGATTGGTGAAAATTGATGAGCAAGAGCTACCCATGCTGATACTGATAAATCAGAATCTTAGTACACTGAATGCAATCTGCAAACAAACTGTACAGTATACTCTTTACATAAATGTAAATATAAAGAAGCAATAACATAAAATATTCATGAGAATGATATACACCAGATCCAAGGTACTGATGTTTTCTACAAAGGGGTGAGAGGGAAAAGTGGCATCCAGAAAGAAACCGGGGGCTATTGATCACTGTGGAAAAGAAACCAGCATGAGACCAGCCAAGGTGGGGCTTGTGGAGAGGTTTCTGTGCAGAGATAGATCAGATCAGTGCCTGTACAGAGGGACGGGAACAGCAGGGTTGGCAGGAAGGGTACCAGCTTCAGTGCAGGCTGACAAAGCCTTAGCCAGGCCCAAAAGGAAGCCTTGCTAAGCCCAGCCTTTTCAGGGCCTCCCTTGGCAGCAGCTAGGGGCGGCCAGCCAGAGGGTGTGCCTGTGAACAAGGGGGCTGGTATCTTGGTAGCTCCTGAGTGAGCTAGAGCAGTGAATCCTTCTGCTTGGACTGGGCAGGCCTGTCCACCACGTGTATTGAAAACATAACACAATTTCTATCGTCCTGATGCTCCCTCTCCTCTGTCTTTATCAAGTATTTCTGGCTGGAATGAAGGTAAAATGAAGAGCCTTGCAATGGTCACACAGATCACCTTCAGAGCATATTGGTACCTTCTTTTGTGGCTTTATTTGCTGGACTCTGAGGATAATCACATGCTATCATTAGAAGTTCTTTCATTTCTGTCTCCTTAATGAGTGTTTAGAAATCATTGGATGTGGCTTTGTATGACTATACAACGCCACCTTCCTCATCAGTCAAAGAAGACAATAGGAAAAGAATGATCAAGTGCTTATAACCTGCTCGCCCATCTGGGTCCAGTCATATATGGTGCTAGACTTATATTCTATAGAAATAACATTTGTCCTCAAATCAAGCAAGCACAGATTTCATCTGTACATGCCCAGAACTTTTAGGTAACAGTGCCATGCAGATCCGTGCTTTCCAGCATCCTGACCCTCTGCCGTCGGCACTGTGAGGGAGTCCTGCTAATGAGAAGTGTGGACGTGGAAGGAGGGTGGTTTTGATCAATTTGTGAGTAATGTTCAACTTATGGACTCTGGGATGGTGGAGATACTATATAGACTTGATTCATTAGGGTGTTAAAGTAACTGTTCCATTGGCTCCGCGGAGTTCCAGCAGGGATTCATTGGCCTTCCGAGTCCTCCACACCTGTGGAGGTGCTTCAGCATTCCCAGTGACACACAGACTGATGCTCCTAATTAGGCAGAAAAGGAGTTCATTTAGTGCTTATTAGTGACATTTCTCACTTGTGACAAAGACTGGAGAGCAAAGCTTGAGTCCCACCTTCCACAGCAGTTTACAGATTTCCCCAGAAACTTGGTCAGGTAGTGTTGGTGAAGCCCCAGGGCCTAGCACACAGCCTGCTTGGAGATAGTTTCTGTGTGAAGAACATGACCTTGAGACCTTATTCAGGAAGTACTGCAAGTAGGCAGGATTGAGGGAGAGACGCAGCCTCCTGTTTCCTGGAACCAGTCTACAGGTGAACATGTGAGTCACTGTCTAGCCTGGGTATATCTTAGGCCAGGGCACGGTCACCTGCCTCTGGCTATAAGTATAGAATTACGAGAAACTTATGTCTTGTTTCTAAATCCAAGTAGAAATTTCTTCTACAGTTCCTTGAAAGGTTGCTTCAGAGGTCATGCCAAAAGATGCCACAAACACAATTTAGACATCTATTATGATAGGGTTTTTTCCTATTAAAAAAATAAATAATTTTTCATTGGCCATGTTCTTATTTGAAATCTTACTCCAGTGTGGTAACTTGGATGGACCTAAATGGAAATTCATGTCAGCCCTCAATCCCTGTTTTGTCATTGAGAACAGGATACAAAAGCAATGTTACAGATATTTGGGAATCTAGGAATAGTCTCTTCCTGGACTAGCTTGATACAGTCAGTGTTTTGGGGGAAAAGTGTATCTAATAAACAGCAGAGTAAAATATATGAAAAAATAAACATTTATCACCAAAAAATCCCCCAAACAAAATAACTCTGAAACATTGTGAGGTAGGCATGATGCTTCTCCTTCAGGTTATCTTAGCCTGGTACTGGACAGTATACTGCGGACCCACCGGTCCTCACTGCCACACCACCCTATCATAGTCTCTGTCCAGCAATGTTAACCAGCTGCTGTTCATGTGCACGTTGTCCACTGAGCCTGCACCATCGAGGTCCCTGGGAAAGGATCTCAGTATCAGAAAGTGATGGGCAGATGAGGATCCTTTGTTTAAACTATTCTAAGATTGTTTCCTTTGCTGTGCAGAAACTATTTCTTTTTCTGTTGATACTTGGGATTAGTTCCCGCGCTGTGGGTGTTCTATTTTAAAAGTTATTGCCAAGTTTCAGTGTTTCATGTCTTAAATTTGGGTCTTTGATCCCTTTGGATTGATAGTTGTACAAGATGAGGAAGGAAAGACTCTACTAGCCTTCATTCTTCTGCAGGGTGAAACTCAATTTTGCCAGTACTATTTGCTGGATAGGCTATCCCCACACCCACCCCATCCCCGCAATTTTTATTTTTATTTTTTGGCTCCTTCGTCAAAGATTATGGGAACTTAGCTTTGCTATTTCCAGTCCTCTGTTCTGTTCCACTCATCGGCCCGTCTCCTTTATGCCAGAACCAGACTGTCTCCATCACTGCAGCTCTGTAGTGTAGTGTGAGGCTGGGTATTGTGATAGCTCCAGCAGTGTTCTTACATAGGACTACTGTTTGTGGTCTTTTGTGGTTCCATATGAATTCTTATTTTTTCTAAACCATTGAAACATGACATGGAATGTGTGGTGGCATTGTGTTACTTCCATAAATTAATTTTGGTAGCATAGATATCTTCATAAAATCTTTCTCCTTGAAACATGAATGTTTTCTTATTGTCTAGTATCTTCTGTGATTTTGTTTTTTGTATCTTAGGGTTTTCATTTCTTTGTTTAGATATATATTTTTTCAAATACTTAATTTTAACTGGTTGTAATGGTACTTGCCTTTAATCTCAGGACTTGAGAGGCTGAGGCAGGAGGAAGATCTGTATGAGTTCCAGGTCACCCTCCCTGGTCTACAGTAAACTCCAGGCCAGGCAAAGCTACATAGCAAGATAGATCCTGTCTCCTGCTGGCCCTCCTACAACAAAACCTTAATTTGAGGGATGGTACAGCAGCAAAAGAATCAATGAGCATAGTTAACAGGGAGCCAACAGAATGGGAGAAAAACTTTACTAGCCACACGCCAGACAAGGGGACTAGTTATACCCAGAGTTTACAAAGAATTGTAGAAATTAAATACCAAGAAAATAAAGTGGCCAGTTATCAAGTGGATAAATGAACTGGACAGTTAGTTTTTAAAATCACAGATGGTTAACAACTATCTTTAACAGTGTTCAGCTTCCCTAATAGAGAAATGCAAAGTCAAACTAGTCTAAGATTCTACCTCACCCCCATCAGAATGCCTATCATCATCAACACATCTGGCTGTAAAAGTCGGAGAGGATGTTGAAAGAAAGGAATTCTATTCAATGTTGGTGGCTGTGCAGATTAATACCGCCTTTGTGGAATCAGTCTGGAGATTTATCAAAAGAAAAAAACCAAAAGCTAAAAATAGAACTACTGTGTGATCCAGCTGGGTATCCATCCAGAGAACTCCATATTCTACAAAATAGATATTTGCACCCCATTGCTCATTGCTCTTTTATTGACAATATCAAAGGATTGGAACCAACCTAGCTGTCCATCAACAGATGAATGGGTAATGAAAACTATATATATATCAAATATACATGTAAATATATAAACATATATTGCTCTGCTATAAACACTGAAAACTTTGCAGGAATATCAAATTAAAATTTTGCATGAAAATAGGTGAACTTAGATTGTATAATATTAAGCAAGGACACACAATTGCAGAAAAAAAAAAGAACAGGATGTTCTCTCATGCTGAATATGGACAATAGTATATGAATATTTAAACACATACATGTGGGTATAATATACATGAATAAAGAAAACAAAAAAGCTAAGTATGAGAGGATGCAGAAGGACTGAATGCAGCTAATAGGTACAGGTTATGAAAGATTATTAAAGACAATTGTTTTTCTAGTTCTAATTCTATCATAATTTCTTGGTATTTAATACTGGAAGTATAAATTTGAATGTGAGGCTCTAGCTTCCATTCCAACTTTATAGAAGTTATGTTGTTTTTAGACTTTAGATCTGACTAATTTTGGTATGTAATATTTTTATTTATTTTCAAGGTTCTATAATAATGGTTACAAAAATTAAAAATACAAATAACTATCCTAAGAATAGTCCATGGAATTTACAAAGCCAATGCTGTCAAGTGGTTACTGCAGACCATCAGCAGACTTAAGTAAATTTTATGACAGATATCAACACAGCCATAACTATTCCTTTAGTGTTTAAGTGCCTGCTATTTTGAACCAGCAGTCACTGTCAGATTAAACCACTTACAGCTGGATTGACATGTAGGCAGATGTTACGGTGCACAAGACTGTGATGTATTTTTACAGGTATTGATTCTACCTTAAAGCTTTAGCAAGTGATGTGTCTGGTTTAATGCTCTGGTGTTTTATAGAATGATGTGCTCTCTGTTTATCAAGACCTACCAACCTAGCAGTAAGAGGAACACAAGGACAGTATAAGTACTTATAAGTACTTAATAATCATGTTGGTTTGCATTTCTGATAGAACATAAAAAATATTTCTCTAGATATCTTTTTCCACTTCTTAGAACAAGTTCAGAGTCCATATTTTTTTTTATTTGTTTGTAATTCTCTGCTAAGTAGCAACATAAATACATTGCGAATAGAGCAAACTTTTTTGGTAATATTATAGAATAAATATAGCCAGACACTTACCATGGGGTTTGACTATATCCTCAGTGCAATGACTTGTATCAGGCATGGTACCATGATTCCCATCCTGTCCTGACGTGTAGTCCAGAAGGAAAGATATAAAAATCAGCCATTGAGGAGGAAGCGCTCAGGATGGTTGGTTTGCACATAAACACCTGCACACCTTAGTTTAATGGCACACTCTGCAAAAGTACCGTTTAAAACCTGCAGTATAATTAATGACAAAGAGGGCACCTAAGCATCTGCATGTTTTCAGTTCCAAACAAGAGCTGACAGTCAAGTATGCTCAACTCAGGCGCCCACATGTCCGCAGATGAGTGTTCATACCCTAGAACCCAAGTTGCCCAACGCCTTGCTGTAGCTTTATGTGGTGGGTATGTTCCTGTGTTTCCTGTGACAGATATTAATTCTTATCTGCCTGAGCAGCCAACCCGGTCGCCTTATATGCCTTTTATTTCCTTAACTCACAGGAGCTTCAGTTTCAACGACTCACCCGAGAACTGGAAGTGGAAAGGCAGATTGTTGCCAGTCAGCTAGAAAGATGTAGGCTTGGAGCAGAATCGCCAAGCATCGGCAGCACCAGGTACAGGGCCGGTGGCTCTCTCTTTATGCACCCAAATCACATGTCTTAGTAAGTGAGCAGGGCTGCGGCGACTGGCCCCGTAGTGTGCCGCTCCTGTTAACTTCCATTCTGAATGTGACACCAAAAATGTGTATTTACTTGCCTTGTGAGAAGCTGCTGACAACATTGATTATCCTTCAGTCGTGTGCTGAAGTGTTTGTCACGGCATTGGTAAGCCTTCTGAAACTCGGCACCTTGCATGCATGCCACTGATGGACACGTTACAGTTAATGGCTATCTGTTTGATAAAGCAAGTTGGATGGTGCTTGGGCAACATGCTGTAGATGTTTCAAACTAAGAAATGTTTCTGAGTGGTGTGGTTTAATTTAGCCTTTAGAAATGCCTTCAATTTACTTTCAGTTTTTGTAAAAATCTATAAAACTGCTATACACATCAATTACTCTGTGAAATAATCCAAAGTGTTCAAATATGGTAAGTACAGACGGAGGTAGTCAAATATAGTAGTTACAAAATGAGCATTTAATTGGGGAAACCTATTTAATAACAATTTTTGTTTTTATTTAAATGGCATTTTCTACTATTTAAAAAGATCACTGTTATATAAATTATTATCGTACACTCTGTGTGTTAAATCACTGCTTATCTGTAGATCTGCTTCTTGAAAATTACATGTTGCTACAAGCAGATATTATTTCTATCATTCACATTTTTAAGCTTGGTTACGTGACCTACACACTCTACCCCCGTCTCATCAGTTATTTGTAACTACTGAATTATTGTCCTCTGTGGCTCACTGGAGACAATGTCCTTTTGCTGAATAAGATGCTGCTTGTAGCTTCTCGGTTTTAGTTAGTGCTTGGCATGCTTTTTAAGCTCTTAGATTTGGTTGACATGCATGTTTCAGCCTCAGATGTGTATGCTGACAGGAGTTTGCAGTCCAGTATTTAAGACAGAAGCACGTAAATGAAGCCGGTGGGACTGCTTAAAGGTGCAGTAGTAGGAAGTAGTCATAGCCTTTTAAACATCTGGGAAGTCTTTTTTTCCCTTTTAAAAGTTTACGTTTGTTTATTTTGTGTGTTAATTGTGCGAGTGTTCATGCCATGGTGCACACATGGAGGTCAGAACAGCCTGTAGGAGATTGCAGGAGACTGCAGGAGATGGCTCTTCCCTTCTGCCATGTGTGTCCCAGGGCTCAAATTCAGGTCATCAGGTGTGGTGATGTGTATCTTTACCCCCTGAGCCATCTTGTTGGCCTAAACACTCTTTCATACTAATAAAATACTTACACATAAGCAAGGTGTAATATAAATGTTGAATTACACCTTTTGGTAGCCAATGAAATAATTTATCAAAGAAAGAAACATTTTCTTATCTGTAAAAAATCAATAGTTTTTTTTTGAAGGTATCATTAGTTTTAGCATTAAAAAAAAAGAAATCTGCAGATCCAGGAATATGATGTGGTATATGTTTTCAATAAGGACAAGTCAGATGAATTGAAAAATAGAATTTTATATTCATAAAAAAATTAATCCCCCATGTGAAGGGCTGGGAAGGATACCTGACCCTGGCAATAGCTGACTCAGAAAAATCAAATTTATCCTATTAAACTTCTAGAAATAATTTCCATATCAATTATATAAGTTGATATTTAGAGAAAATGAGATGTGGGGAGGAGACACTAAGCTTTAAGCTGCCTTTGCCGGAGGCTGGGAGTTATGAGACCCCAAGGTAAACACTGGAGTTGTGTTTAATTTCCATGCAGGGACCAAGGGATGAAGGCCTGGGTACGTATAAGTTGGTACATTATCTCATTAAGTTGTGTCCTTCAAAGGGTTACACACAAGGCCAACGCCATACTCATACAATGTATGGATTTGGAATCCTATCATAACTGTCCACATTATTCAAGAATCTCCATCTTTGGAACTGTCACCTCAAGGGATGAGCTCGCAGTCAAGATTTTGTAAAACGCACACCCCAGTGGGGTTTTTTGGGTGCATGCCCTTTCACAGAAACATCCCCTTGTGATCTCTCCTTCACAGTGAAAGGTTCCTGAACACGAAAATAGCACGGACACAGAATATATCACTGAGCAGGGATGTCGTGCAGTTTTATGTGCTAAACTGTGTTACTGTGTTCTCATTTGGTAAAAGTTTGCATTAAAATATTTCTTGAGGAAAAACTTGACAGTGAGAAAAACTTAGTAGGCAAAGTCCAGTTTCCAGCTCTCCAAACTGGAAGCCATTGGAGAAAGTTTGAGAGGTGTGCATGGTAGGAGAGTAGAAAAGATGCTCACTGCAAAGTTGTTGGCAAAGGTAAAACAGTTAGAAGATCTTAGTTGTACATCAGGATAGAAGTAGGAAGTGAGCTACGAAGAGGTAGTCTAGAGTAGTTAAAATGATCTGTGTATATCAACATGGACATGTTTTCAACGCAGACTTTTGATTGGAATATGGCAAAACAGCCAACAAGAAAAAGGGCCAAAGAGACACAGAGAACTCATCATGTGCGTGCATGCAAGCGTGCGTGTGTGCGTGCGTGTGTGTGTGTGTGTGTGTGTGTGTGTGTAAGCCCTGACTTAACTTTGTGAGTCAAAGAGCTTCCAAAGATGTCGCTGAGCTCATTCTGTATGAGCCATGTACTCCTGGGTATGGGGCCCACCCCAATGAGACTCTTGGGGAAAACTAATTTTTTATTTTTGAATGGCTATCAGTTGGAGATTGTTTCTGGGTTAGGGATGAGGACTTGTGTCCACTTCTTTCAGCTCTAGGACCCCATCTGGAACAGACCCATGTGGGCCCTGTGCATGCTGCTTCGTTGTGAGTTCTCGTGTGCACGAGCCCTGTTATATCTAGAAGGCCTTGATTCCTTGGTGTCCTCCATCCCCTCTGGCTCTTACACTCTTTCCCCCTCTTTCACAGAGTTCCCTGAGCCCTGAGAGGAGGGACTTGATAGAGACCTCCTTTTTAGGACTGAGTATGCCAAGGTCTGAGGATAGCTGAGCAAGGCACTGATCTACAAGTAAAGCAGAATGTTGTTAGAAGTCTCTTTGTTGCTACGTCCTTTTAGCAGAAAAGTAGCATTTGGTTTTTGCCCAGGTCTCTGGCCTATCTAATCTCAGGTTCTAGGCTACCCAAGCAGATTTGGATATGGCTTCCTTCTCATGGACTGGGATGTAACTCAGATACGGGTTGGTTCCTCCCACAAGCTTTATACGACCATTATACCAGCACATCTTGTAGGTAGGTCACTCTTGTAGATCAGTGGATTTGTACCTGGCTTGGTGTTTACTTGTCTCCATTAGTTGTGTACAGAGTACCTTCCAGTACCTTGAATACTAGTCTATACTGGTAAAAGCTCTAGGTAGACATTAGTTTGACTCCTCCCTGTTCAATGAGTTGTGTAGGTATTGTCTTTAGCAGTGGTACCTTTCCGTCTGGTTTTGAGAGCTGGCAATAGCCTGGGTTGTTTGGGGGTTTCTAGGGGACCCCTTTGGCCAACAACTTAATCAGATGTAACCTATTCTTGGTACTGACATCGGGCCAGTACCTTGCTAGCACCTCATTCATTCACACAAGTAATGCTGGCCCTTGGTTATGGGGAACCTCATTAGTACATCCATAGAATGCTGTCATGGTGGATGTAGAACAGAATGAGGAGAATCTAGACAGCCAGACAGAAATGCCTTACAAAATCTTTAGAGTTACAACTAGAGACAAGGTTCTTTATCCCATGAACTCACTCAAGTCTCATCTCAGGTCAGAGGTCAGACTGCCTTGTGTTCCCAACACCCCAACTAAATGGCTAACTTCTTTCCATGGCCTTTCCCAAGTTCCTTGGGAAAAGCCGCTTCTCTGTGCCAATTAACATAGGGGTATCTCACTGTGAGGCAGTGAAGCCCAACCACTGCACACCGAGTGACTTAGCAGCCCAGCTCCCACCCAGATGCTCATTAAGTGCATAATGGACCTTCCTAAGGAACAGCAGCTTTGAGTTCATCAAGGTGCTTTGCAAGGGGCTTTTCTTCTCTTGCTGATCTTTGTATTTGCCTTCCCCACAACTTAAAGCTGCCTTCTAGAGGACCTACAAATGCAGTAGGTGCAGTTGCTCAGCTCTGAGGCCAGCATCACTGCACACCATTCAAAGACCATGTTAGAAAAGCTAGTAGTGGTGTTCTGTTGTGTCATATTAGAGACACTACCCCTGCATGCCTTCCAGCCCCTTGCTGTCCACTTTGGAACCAGAATGTAAAGATATAAATAGAAACTTGCTCTGAGATCAAGATCCCCTTTTTTGTCAGCCTCTTGATTTGTTCAACGGACTCTGAAATAGAATCCCTGCTCAGAACCAGGAAGCCGCCTATTGAACATTTTTCCCATTTTTGTAAAATGAGTTTAGTCAGAAAAATGTGCGTTTTATAACCAGTTATCTTCCTTAACATTTTTGTCTTCTAAAGATGCATCAAAAGAAAATAAAATGTATATTTTATTGGCTTTAGTTGTCCCAGTGTTTGCCATCAGTGTCCTCACTCTGAGCAAACAACTCCGTGGCACAGTGAACTCTGACTCAGGCACTTGCACTGCAGTTTGAACAGTGAACAGTTCACTTTCCTCGAACTTGAGCTCCATCTGGTCTGTGCCCCGCTGAGAACTTTAAAACAATCTCAAAGGAATGGCAAGATTTCCTATTAATCACCCCAGAAGAAGCAATCCAAACAAGGCAATGAAAAGCTAGTTCTATATGACTTTCTCTTTGTTTTATTTTCTTGCATTCTACCATATACAAGCTAGCCAGATTGATGCCTTTATACTGCTCCTGATGTGGATGTGATGGTGTCTTTACACAACGATGATGTATGCTACTAAACACGGTCACCAAACCTTGAAAGGCCCTGAAAGTAGACGAAGGTACTTATTCTGAGTGCAGTGTTAATATTTCATCTCATCCTAGTGCATTCGAAACATCTTTCAAAATATAGAAACTAAAAATAAAGTGTGAGGATTAGGGGAAAAGGGAGGGAAAATTTAGACGGATGAGATGGAGCCAAGATTAAAATAGAACAAGAAGAAGATGTATATGTAGCATGCTTTGTGTTGCTGAGGTCGCCAAGAGCCATTTTTGCTCTCAGCGTCCTAGCAGCCATACTGGAGACAGAAGCATGGAAGTGTGCACAAGGTGGAAACAAACCTCACTAATGAACGTCACGGTGTTAGCACCAGGCTGCTCGGCAGGATCCTCCCGTCCTGGGTGCCAAGACTACAGTGCTTTCTCCCGTGCCATCACATTGAGAGAGAACTGTTGGGCCTACAGTGGTCTCTGCCAACAAATTGCAAAAACAAGCTCATTGGGCCGTTTCTCATTGCTAAATGGAATATGGATAGATGAAATGGCACTTTTGCTAAAAGTAATTCCCCTGGGGACCAATCCTGACTTCCAGGTTGGCTCAGGGTGATATGTAGCACATGTAGATAGATGAATTGCTTTCAGGTCGGCTGAGCAGGCAGCCTGCCATGACTGTTTCTGTCTGCATAGGTTTTGAGAGTCATGTGGGGCGAGGGATGCTGAGATGTGAGGTGTCCTGTGTTGCAGTTCACTGCACAGGTGTGTTATATGTACATCAATGACAAAAATGGCTTCCAGGAAACACTACACTATACACAGCACAGGAGCCACACAGAAAACTGTGTCATCTGAAGCGTCTATGGCAGATTTTGATGAACAAGAACACAGTGAGCTCTGACTCAGGGTTGTACTGCAGTTCTAACAGGGAACAGTTAGCTGAGTTTAGGTTTAACCCAACAAGGTGAGGTTCTAACAGGGAACAATTGGCTGAGTTTAGGATTAACTCAACCAAGTAACAGTAGAAAGACCTAGCACTCGCCACAGGAAAGCCACCTGGACTCCATGCCCACCCGGTCACCATGGAACCTGCCGTCCTGTGCTCCCAGGAGCATGGAGAAGGTGGAAGGAAGAGGGTAGCCAAGACCATATTCTCAATCTGTATTTTATTGACTACGGTTAAATAATGGTCACCTTAGAAAATTTGTAAAGTACAAGTTAAAAATAAAGAGAAAAATCCATAATTCTGCCACAGAGATAACTACTATATTTAAAAGGCAAGTGTATTGAAATATAAATCGCAGCAAATCCAGCCTGTGTAGTACAGTTTTCTGGTCTCTAACTCACACAATTGGCACAGAATTGTATGGTCGCCTCCACAGTCCACAGAGTATTTCATCATCCTCCCCAAAATGGGACAACTACTTTTAAAAGCTTGCTGCATTTCTTTCTGTTCAATTTTTTTCTTTAAATGAAAGTAATTCCCCATGAGTGGCCTTTCACCTTGTTCTTTAAGTTGCACTCTAACGTGCCAGACTTATTAGCTGAACAACTTTTAATGGCCCTCACTTGTCCAGAAGAATCCCAGGGAAGCAATAGCTCAGAGCCCAGGGACGCTCATTTGGCAGCAGTTAGAGATTTCTGGAGTCGTCCGATGGCAGGTGCACAGTGAGTGAAGAGGTGGCCAGGGAAAATACTACCAGCTGATGAACTCAGCCTTCGGGTCCACAAGGTATGGCCTGTGTTCACATCTCATTCAAGCAAGGAAATTACAGTAGCTGTTCATCTTGCTGGGTCACAAAACCTGGCAAGGATAGAAAATGCAGTTAGGGTGGAGATCAGTGAGTGGAAATATGAGATGACTCTTAAGGATTGCTACAGAATTTGAAGGGTGGTAAGAGACTCAAGAACCTATTGTGCTGCCCAGAATCTCACCGTAACTGCTGCCCCTTGCTTCTCAGTTACTTCTAGATAAGTTTTAGATGGTGAAAGTATGTGTCTTTGCAAGCTAGAGATCTGTCTCTCATACTTTATCTTGTAAACATTTTACATCAGTATTGGAAGTTGTGGTTTGTTGTTGCTGTTGGGTTTTGTTGTTGTTGTTTTGGGTTGGGTCTTTTTTTGGGGGGGGGGTGTTTCGAGACAGGGTTTCTGTATGTAGCCCTGGCTGTCCTGGAACTCACTCTGTAGACCAGGCTGGCCTCGAACCCAGAAATCCGCCTGCCTCTGCCTCCCAAGTGCTGGAGTTAAAAGCGTGCGCCACCCCTGACCAGCAATATTGGAGTTTTTAAAAGGCTGATAGTTGCAGACTTGATTTTTATTTTCACACATGATGTCCAAATGCACTTAGTCTTGATTGGAAGCACAGTGTTCTTTTGCTGCTGCTGCTGCCATCTTAAAGCTTCTAGACAGAAAAATGCTGTCCTTATAACTGCATAAAGGAGAAGTGGGCAGGGGTAGCAATGTTGATATTAATGACATCACACTCGCCCCAAGATTCTCTCCCAGCTTAGTTTAAAGCCCTGGTCAAGTAGAACTCTTAGTTCTTTCACAAAAGGTCATGCAGCTTTGACAGCCGGTCTTCTTATTGCCACTTAGAAAAAGAACTGTTAGTTTTTAATGAAAAGAGTTGATTCCCCAAGGCCACTAGGGCACTTGGAAAAGTTTCATGGTTTTGCATTACATAGGGTCATCTGGTGCCTGTCAGGCTTCTGGTGATACCATTAAAAATTCTGAAAATGTTTTGGGACTGAAGGTAGCAGAAAACGTTTATTTGTGATTCAGATCTTTATTCAATATCTTTTAAATTACTGTGAAATAAATTGCCTCAAGTAATGCCTTTTGTAAAATAAAGAGTCTGATAACATAGTCTGTTCATGACATTTCTTACTTCCTTCATTTACCACTTTAGAAAGATAGTTGATAGAATTCTGTCCCTTGAACATTTATTTTTGGCTTCTACAGCCAAAACTTGGGGGATTTTTTTTTTTTATTGTTAGATCATTGTTTTAATGCTATAATTTCACATCGACTTCAAATTCTAATTTTTCAAAGTACAGAGATCAGTTTGTTTTAGTAGATTCATAAAGGTGTTCTTCCATAGCATTCTTGCCCGACTGGGGCTACTTCCTGTGTCTGTGACTCTATGCTAGAATATATACATATACATAGAATATATACATATACACATGCATACATACACATGTGTGTGTGTGTATATATATATACACATATATATATATATACACACACATATACATACATATATATATATATATAATATTACTATGCATTTGGTCCTTTAGATCTGACATCTTTCACTTTGTGCATTCAAGGTTTGTTTATTTTCTATATAGCATGCCATTTTATTTCTAAATAATATTGCATTATGTGGACATACCACGTTCTCCTTGACAGTTATTATTGGCCATTGTGAGAGTACTGCCTCTGACTTTTAGGGGAAAGCCCATGGTGTTTGCTTCCATCCTTCTCGAGTTAGGTACTGATAAACCCTGGGGAGATTGATTCCTTTGGTCCTGTCTGTCCATCCTCCTGCTTGACTCCAGTCTCTCTCTCTCTCTCCTGCTCTCTGTTACTGCAGTCATCCTTTATTGCTGAGCTACCCATCTGTGCATAGTAGGTCAAGCTATTTCAATGCTGCTGTGCTTATTAATTCCTTTATGTCCTATTGGATCTGGTCACTAGTCAAAGGTCAAAGCTTCCTAACTTCATTTCTAATCAGACTAAATGAAGAAAAAACACAAATTACATTTTAATGTAATTCAGAAATATTCTTTGGGATTTCCATAGTATTTATCATGTAAACTATAAAACAAAATTTACTAACACTGAATTATTATGGCTGAACTCCCATTAAAAGCAATAGAGTCCCACACAGGAAGGACAGAAATGAGTCTGCTGGCCTCGGCTCTTCAGAAGTCAGCTTTAACGTGGTTAGCTCATCACCATGTTTCCATGTTTCCAGAAGACATTTTTAATTACTGCTTCTCATGCCACTCAAGCCGCAAGTGGATTTTTTCCGATGGCTGGTGCACACATTTGATGTAGTCTCTGTGGGCCACGAGACATGAGACAGTATTCCTAGACACTTACTTTAACTAAGAACACCATCAAGTAATGTCGGAATCGTTAGCCAAATATTTTTCATGAGAAATAAAATGTGTTATGAATCCAGAACATTATACAGCAAAACATTCTAATTAGAGTGTAAAATTATTCTAAAATGAATTCACCATTTCTTAGACTGAACATTTAAACATGTTAAGTGGGTGATGTAGCCGTGAGGACCGCATATACAGACTGTTTATAGTTAGCATCATAATTTCAGGTTATTCTAATACCTTTGAGTAAATATGAAAGCAGCCCAGCTGTATTAATTTTTTCTAATTAATGAAGAGTAAAATATCTTTTAAAACTTCAGAAGCCCATGTATGTAAAATATGGGTTCCATGCCATTATCTAATTCAAGAAACTTTTAATGACGGTAACATTATTCCTTTTCTGCAGTTTTCATAGTTTATATTCTATAATTACTAGTTGTAAATCATTTAACATTAGTTATTGAACCAAACTAATAATAGCCTTGCCTCTATCTGTATATATTTTTAAAGTTATATATATATATATATATATATATATATATATATATATATATATAAATAATAGATAGCCACTTTGAAGTTGTCAGTGTTTGTAATATTTAAGAAGTACAAAAAATACCAATTCAAGAGATGTGGCAACTATGAATATTTATACACAGAATTCAAAATTACTGAAAAAAATGTTACATTGACTTTAATTTTTTTCTATAAAAGAAAAATATTAAATCAAAATTCAATTTTTTCCTCACTCTTTATGTTATAGCTAGTATATTGTCTTCTAACGTACTTTGTGTACATTTTTACTAACTATACATCATTCATGTGGATAGCATTTTCTGTTTCTTTTTAAATGTGCACATTTGTGGTGATGAAGAGATGGCTCAGTGGTTAAGAGTGTTGGCTGCTCTCCCAAAGGACCCTGGTTTTGGTTCCTAGTGCACACAGGGTGACTCACAACCTCTGTACCTTCAGTTCCTTGTGATCCGAAACATCTTCTTGCCTCCTCAGGCACCAGACACTCATGTGGTACCTAAGCATACGTGCATCCAAAACACCCTCTACATAAAACTGATTAATTTATATGCACAAACAGCATATTCTATGTAATTATACATTTTGCTTTTTCTTCCTGAGATATGTCCACACTGATACATGTAGATTTGTTTTTAATACTGCTATATCACACTATTAAGCTGTTGGGCTCTTTTCTGTTGAAATTAAAAGTTGTAAAAAGTGAACATTTTTAAACTAAAATGAACGTTCCTTTTAAATTCATCTTTACATATATATCATGCATTATATAGTGTTAGTATGTGTTTTAGTAATGATCACACCAGACTGCTTGGTATCTGTCACCTTAGGCATTGTCACCATTTATTTTGGGAGGTATTGAACATCTCTACTAGCCATCTAGATTTAAAATTAGTTCCTTCCAGCCAGTCATCTGCCCTCTTACCCCACATTTGGGTACTGTGCTGTGTAACACCACACCCCACACATTTCCCAACTTTTGGATAAACTTTAGCTTCGATGTGTAAGTCAAAGCATGGTATATTTGTCTTTTTTCATCTGCCTTGTTTTACTTAACACAATATCCTCCAAAACTAAAATCTTCTTTAACAATGAATATTTTTTTAAAGTGTTTTCTGTTTCACATGTGTGTGACTCTGGAACACCCTCCTGGAAGGGCACATTTCTACATTTGTGCATTTATGTCATGTGTGGGGATGGTAAATGTGTGCAATGTCCAAGCATAGCTGTCCCAAAAACGAGGACAACGTTCAGGAGTCAGGCCTTCCCTTCCATTCTTTGCATTGCAGGAACTGATTGTGGAAGGCTTGGCAGCAAGTGCTTTTCCTCCTTGAGCCTTCAGGCTAGCCCAAATTTACTTTTCAAAGATGTTTCCTGTACTTCTAAGGTTTCGTGGCTTTTACATTTCATATTTTTATCCCCAGTTTATCTGGAATTGATTGTCTATGTGCAGAAGTCACAGGAGAAGATCTGATATATGCTGACTCTGAGGACAGTATCTCACTAAACCTGGAGGTTGCCTGATGCAACAGATCTGCATGTGTCTTCTTAGAAATTTCCACTCTACTAAGGCAATCCCTGTATAATTATGCAGATACCGAAGTACTTAACATGGTTGTAGACACTATATACTTTGGGAGAGTTCTGTTCAACAGATTGCACTGGCTACCCAGGCTGTATCCTTGCTTATTGTATCCTTGAGTTTAAAATGTGTTTTGTTTCTAGTAATACAGTAGAGAAGAGAATTGCCACAGAACTGCTCTTGCAAGTTTGACAGTCACATTAGCAGGTATTAGGACTCATTATCCTATCATTGCCCAGTAAAGTTTGATTTCTGGTTTGGTTTGATTTGGTTTTCATTATTATTGCACACCTGACTAACATTAAGATATCATTTTCCCCTAACAATAGTATTTTCCACAGGGGCACCAATAAATAGCAGGGAAGACTTAAGGCCCCACCTCCTCTTCCTACTTGAGTATTATGTACCTATAGTCAATATAGGAAATGGGTTATAGGAAAGCCATTAAGCCCTTGGCCATCATCACTGTGCCCACTTGAAGCTGTGGAGGCTGTTGTTGCTTCTGCTAATTATACAGCCATGATATGGGAACTCGTGTAAGTCCCAGCTCAGAAATTCTGGAAAATAGCCTTGAAAACAGCACTTCACCTAATATAGCTCATGCCTTCGATTGTTTCAGGGAGAATGTTAGATACCTTCCCTTGGTTCATTTTGATCTTCAGCAGCTAAAAGATGGTCGCTGTTACGCTTGGCAGTCAGAGCAGACAGTGATGTGAGGTGAGATGTTTCCTTAGTCCTTCAGAGAACTGCTCAGCATTGCTCTAATCCAATGATATTTGGAAAAGAACATTGGACGTGTGATTATCTTCTTAAAAGTGAGGGCGATCTATCAGCGCATCTTCAGCAGTTAATCAGCTTGCCATAACAATGAACATGGCATGCCTGCCTGGGGAAAGGAAAGCCCTGACCCGTTCCCCAGCTCTGTAGTGTCTGAATTGTTCCTATAGCTGTCCTCCCTGGGGCTTCATGAGCTACTTAATAACAAATCAATCTGATCTGGTTTTGCATAAATTTTTGTTTTTCTGTTTCAGGTTTGTGTTCCTCCATGGTTAAATAGGGAGAAAAATGCTCTAACCCCAAAGGGAGAAAAGCCCTAGGCTCCAGAAATTCATACCTCAAAATCTAACATTGCACAATTGAAATGTTAGCATCCAACAAAAGCTTTGATAGAACATTTGGTTTGCATGGATTGGTTATCTTTAACAATGGTATGTGCATGCACTGTCCAGCTTTTTTTCTAAATGGAAAAGCAAACAATAACTAATATTTTAGGATTCTGTGGTCATTACTACAGCCTAGGTCAGTTGTTGGTTGATCCCAACGTTAGTTGTATTATCAACAGTAATGTTGGTAGGGCCACAAGAAATTCAAGTTACATTTCCAAGGGTGACACACTAGAGCTGCTACACAAGAGGTACAGAATGTAGAGGGCATCTTGTTCTCTGCAGTGACAAAATACTTCTCAGTCAGATGGTTGTTGAACAGGATATAAAACAGTCCCACAGTATATGTCTTCTATTACCAAAGAGAGCGTCCATTCAGAATAAGCCTGTGTTAAAACCTTTTGTGATTCTTCTCAACCACAAAATCATGCTCTTGATGGCCACTGGTGTCCACTGAAGCTCTCAGCTGAGAGGCGGCAGGTTCTCAGTGAAAGTGGCAGTGTGTGCACACCTGGATCCCTTCTCCATCATGGAACATCAAAAGAGAGACTGCTCAAAGTCTGGAACTGAGGGTCCGGTATGACACATTGTAAAATAGAGAACAGTCACCATGGTGTCTACTTGCTAAAAAATGCCTCATCATCTACATTTAGAAACCAGTCAGGGAATCACAGGAGACAGAAGAGCATGGTAAATGGCACTGGGCTGGTGAGCTAATTAGATTCAGGCCGTCAGGAATTCCAAGTATTATCAAATGGTCACTTTTTTGTGTCAGGTGGATAAAATTGGACAGGTTATATTTTATTTGTGTTTTAAGTGTTGCAAACAGATTTTAAAATGTCTGATGATTTAGTTCTTAATTTTGAGTAAAAGGTTTTTAAAATTCACTATTTATATATGGTGTTTATTTGCCTATTAAGATGATGTTTTATTAAATCTTTGAGAATGTCATTGATACATACAAATGTATTGGGATTACATTCACCTCCCTCTCTTTTGACTCCTCTCAGATCCACCCCAACCCTTTGACCTTCCAACCTCATGTCCTCTTTTTCTTTCATTCTTTTTTCTAAAAATTTATTTATAACTCACTTGAGTTCCATTTGTGTTATCCGTATACTCATGAGTGTAGGCCCATCCACAGGAATAATGACTTACCAGGAGCCACACTCTTAAAGACAAATGACTCTCCCTTCCCCAGAACCCATCAGCTGTCTCTTGCTCCTCAGCCAGGGATGGGAACAGGTGCCACCACCATCCATGCTGCAGAGTTGACTGGCTTGATCTGTTGTAAGCAACCACAGCTTCTCAAAGTTCACAAGTGTGACACCTGCCAGCAAGACTTGCTGTTTTGCTGCAGTCCTCCCTGGCCTCTGGCTCTTAACAGTATTTCTGTCCCCTCTGCGATCTGTGCTGGTCCCTGGGAGGCGATGTGATATATATGTCCCACTTGTGGCCAAGCACCCCATAGACACTTTTCCTCTGCACATTGACCACTTGTAAGTTTCTGCATTACCCACCATCCATTGCACAAGGACGCATCTCTGGTGAGTTCTGAGAGCTTCCCTGATCTGTAGGTCATAGAAGACAACTTGTACAGGTCCATTTAACACGATCAGAATAGTAGGTTCACCCCTAGGGCCTATTAATGCCCCAGTCTTGGCCAGATTTGCAGTTCAAGACATTAATTCTACCAGAAAGTTGTTGGCTACTCCGTAACATTCTTGCCACTGTTACACTCATGGGCGAATCTTTTCATGCCTGTCGTTCTGGTAGCTCACCAGATTCACAGCTGTATATGGCTGTTAATGGCATATCCCCTCATGGCCCCCATCAGCCCAAATGGCACCTCTGGTACTGTGAAAGCTAGCCTACATAGAGGAAGCTCCCATGTCATCACCAGCTTTGTTTCTCCATGTCCTATGTCCAAAGTCGTGGTGATCTCAGCAACAGCCTTACCATCAAGTTCTGTTGGGGAACCAAGAGCAGCAGCACAACCAGCATTGATTGTTCTGGGCACTAGGACACTCTGACCTCTAACAGAGGTATCCCACACCCAGAACTGGCTTTTTATTTGGTAGCCCCTAGTTTCTGATGCATTATCCCGTGGGGGGGGGGGGGGTAGGTAATACACTTCCTCACTGTACCCTCTCATCCTCCTTGGCCTCCCCAAATCTCCTTCCCAGTTCTTCCTTTCCCCTTCATATCGCCTGTGTTCTAATTGATTGCATTTTTATAAAATTAATATAGTTCTATGCATAAGAAGTTGTAATTTCTTAAAACTCTTAAAATTTCATAATCTAACTAGTGTTCCTGTGAAAGTTTAAAGAGAGACTGCTTGTTGGCCCTGATTTTTTAACCCTTTTTCTTTTTACCATATGTTTTTGTTTGAGGGCATATACACATTCCACAGCAGGAGTGTGGAAGTCAGTTCTCTCCACCACACAGGTGCTGGGAATCAAACTGAGGTAATCAGGCTGGACATCAAGTGCCTTTATCTGGCAATCATAGCAGCCCTGACTTTACATTTTATAGATTATAATTTACAGTTGGTTCTATATCTTCCATAAGGCTTTCTTATGGATCCTGTTGACAAAGCCATGACTAGTAAAGGGGAAAGATGAAGCTGGTTAGCTCTCTTCTCTGTTGTGCTGTAAACTGGACATTCACACTAAAGCTCTAAAATACTTTTGACCAGACATTTCATGTCTGTGCTTTGGAAGGATCTGGCCACCTGAGTGGGTTTTACAGATCACCCTCTGTCTTTCAAAAATGATGTCTGAGCTGGAGAGATGGCTCAGTGGTTAAGAGTACTGACTGCTCTTCCAGAGGTCCTGAGTTCAATTCTCAGCAACCACATGGTGGCTTACAACCATCTGTAATGGGATCTGATGCCCTCTTCTGGTGTGTCTGACAACAGCTACAGTGTATTCATATACAATAAATAAATAAATCCTTTAAAAAAAAAAAAAAGAATGTTGTCTTGAGAGAATCCTTCTGGTTCATTCTCATGCCCCACCGCACCTACTTTGGTAGCTTGGAAATCCTATGCATGTAGGAAGCAGTGGTTGGTAGAGAGGAGGAAATCCTATGCATGTAGGAAGCAGTGGTCGGTAGAGAGGAGGAAATCCTGTGCATGTAGGAAGCAGTGGTCAGTAGAGAGAGGAGGAGGCCAGGTGGACTTGAGGCTTCAAACAGGTTTCAGATGCCGCATGCAGTACAGAGCAGCGGTGGCTGGATATCGACTGTCTCCAGGCTCTGTTCTTTCCCCCAGACAGTTATTGATGATGCTAGATCTCTCCTCCTCCCACATGTGAATTCATTTCTCCCTCGGCACAGAAATAGCTTCCTATGGCCCTGGTCTATAAATCAAGACTTGAGAACATGATTCCAGCAAGAAACAGGAGCTAAGCAGAAATTTAAGATGCGTGCTGTGTTCTTTATTTTTATAATTGGAACAAAATTCCTCTTAGAAGTTAAAGAACCTTCCTCCTTCATAAAATCTAAAAATAAATTTTGGGTCTAGCTAATCAGTATGCAGAAAATAATTTTTAGCTGGACACTATGTGGACGATGTTGCTCAGCCTTCCAACCCTGGAGTTACAGTTGTACACCACTATGTCTGGCCCAGTCATTTGCTCTCAAATATCTATCAATCAAATATCTAATATCTAAACTGATTCATTATTATCAGAATACAATATTTCATTTAAAATACAGTCTTAAAATTCCTCTTTTAAATGAAATTTCAAAAGTTAAGGATATGGATCTTACTTGCTGTGCAAATGTGATATCCCAAGTTAGATCCCCACTTTACATTAAAAAGTCAGGTGCTGCAGTACATGTTTGCATCAAAACAAAGCTTGGTAAGTTAGAAAGTTTATGGATGTGTTTTTCTTAACTCTGTTCAGCTGAGTCCTGAGTTGGTGTTGTATTTAATCTCGTGTAGGGAAGTGGACATACAGAGACCTCTTTCCTTGTTTGAAAAGCTCTTTTCCTGTCCCTTATCATTGCCTCCTTCATTTAAAATTATAAGACTGAGGATATCCTGACTCCAAAATAAATGACATTTTTATGTGAGCACTTGGTTTTTACTTTGAACAAGTTTTCCCCTCTCATTTTCTTTGTCTTTGGGGTTGAGAAGATAGGAAGTGAGGGATGACGATCTTCGACAGGCCATGGACACATACCTCTCGTCTACCTTTGACAGGCCACGGACACATACTTCCTGTCCTTCTTTGACAGGCCATAAATACACACTTCCCGTCCACCTGTGTATTCATACGCTGACCCTTCACCTGAATGGATCTTGGGTCATAACTGAGTCCATGTGAAGAGCCTGGTGTTGTGTTAGCCACCTTCCTATTTTCCTTCCCTGTGCTTTGGTGTTTCAAATGTTAGCCGGGGGGTTAGAAAACCCTTCTCTCTGGATTTCTTTGACTAATCAGGACACCTGTTGTGGGGTGGGCCTCAGCAGAAGTCTTACTTCCTGTGTAATTTATGGGGATACCACAGGGAACTGTTTGTCTCATTTTTTGTCTAGTAACACATCCTCTTTGATCTTCGCTTCCCATATGGTCTTCTAAATCTTTTATTCATAGATTCAAAGCACTCGCACAAAATGCTTTTGTCAAAGAATATTTAACATCATCTAAAATGTACTCTCCTCTGTTGCTCCGTGTGCTTCCCTCCACTGTGAATGTTTGCACTGAGCATCAAAAGTCATCTTCTCTTTGGGAGACTGGTCAATATTATTTATTTATATCTTAACCTTTTCCTGGTATTTTAGTCAGCTGTTATAAGGGGATCTAAAGCTGCAGTAGAGTATGTAGCATGAATTTTAAGGTCGAATGAAAAATGGAGAAGCAGGAAAACAGCATAGGTAGAAACCAAACAGTGGATGGCCACAAAGTTTACCAAACTCACTAGCCAAAGAAAACCAAAACTGAAGTCCGCTACTCCTGCCGCTTGTGATTCTTTAAATATTGAAACAGTGAAAGCACTTTGTGAGAGTGCCAACAGGCTTGGCTTGGCTTGGCTTGGTTTGGCTTGGCTTGGTTTGGTTTCGTTTGGTTTGGTTTGGTTTGGTTTGGTTTGGTTTGGTTTTTTGTTTGTTTGTTTTGTTGTTGTTGATAAGTGTTACTGAAAGGAAATACTTAAGTCAGACTGCAGGTCTAGCCTTTTTCCTACAGCCTTGGAGTATCTGGTCTGCCCTCTTTAGCCACCTTGTTGCCCCTCTGTGGTTCATACCTGTGACTGGGTTTGGAGTGGGGGTGAACCAAAGCAAATGCCTGTCTGCCAGTGGTGACACCTCAAGGCTCCTGTTGGGAGTTGTCATGTCCTGTGTGAAGGGCATCATTCCTCATCTGGAGCAGTCTCTCCTTAACCTCAACATCACCCTCAGGTCTCATAAATAATTATGAAGAGACCCTATGCCCTGTCTCATTTGTTATGACTCATAAATTATGAACCTGTGCCATTGTTGGGGACAAATTCATAACATACAAAATAACTAATCTTGACTTATGGCCTCTTGTCATGTTTCACTTGCCCTCCTTACTAGATTTTGGGAATTGTCTCTAGAAGAGAGGGGACTAAAGGCTAACTGTACAAATAGACAGGAAGAATGGTTCTTAGTCTTTAGCTAACAGAGTTGAAGGCGGAGAGCAGTTAGCTCCAGATATAAGCCTGTACTAGAGATAAGACAGGAGAAGAGTAGGAAGATTTCTGTCTGTTGAGGCTGTGGTTGGGCACTAAGTAACTTCAGAAGACTTTCCCAGAAGTTTAGTTAAATGCCAAGAATAGCTTTCAGACTACAGGCAATTCCTTCTGCCTTGGCTAATGAATTTTTAAAACCAGGGTCTTCAAGGCTTCTTAGGGGTTGGTGGTTTCAGTTTGCCTTCACTTCCTTGATCTTCAAGTAAACAAGGCAAAGCTCCCTTGTCATCATCTATTTTATTGATTGACTTTTCTGTTCTTTTACTTAGGTAGGGGAGTGCAAGGATGAGGAGTATCTGTGCTAGTTGTAGAAAAATTATCAAAACTATTGTTTAATTTTGTCTGATGTTCTGCTTGTTCTGATACTTAGAGGATGAGTTTAATGTAGAGACTGTGTTTCCTCATCCATCTGCCTTTTAAAAAGCCACAGCTGAGGCCCCTCCCAAGCAGGGGACAAACGAACTAGTTGGGCTGGCCAGTTACTTATTGGTGGATGGTAATAGTTCTTAAACATCAGAACTTTGAGCACTAGGGAGACATCTTCCATACCAAGTGGTAATGTAAACTGAGCCCATGACATGGCTGATGGGAGACACAGTACAGGGAAGCATCTCCTGACAATGAGATAAATGCTTTGAAGTCTAGGCTTTCTGTAGGTGTTATGTTTTAAAAGTAGTATTATCAGCAAAAAGCCTAGAACATTCAAGAAACCTACTGTATCATAAAATGACTAATCTGCCTCTTTTGTAAAAAAAAAAAATAGTTAAAATCACTTAGAATTTACTTTTTAAACTGAACAACTCAAAAATTGAGATTGGCAGGCATTCCAGTATCCTATTCAGTTCTGGTTGCAATCAGGGCATAGTCTCTCCCCCAAGAAGAGCCATCTGTGTCTCATACCAGAAACCAGGAACAACTACCACAATTGTGATCATGAGAAGCACAAGTGAGTGATTGGGCACACTCTTATTTTATTTTATTTTATTTTATTTTATTTTATTTTATTTATTTATTTATTTTATTTTTTAGTAATAGTGCCAAATCTTTATTTACTTTAAAATGAGTTCAGTATCAAAGTTTGTATTCTATGAATATACTAAGCATAATTAATTTGCTATTTTTTCAGTGCTATCAAAATCTAAAGTCTTACATATGAAACTCAACCAGTTGAGCTATCTTTCCAGCCTTCATTTGTCTTTGTTGTTACCATTGGAATTGTTGTTATTTTAAAATATGTCTTACAATGTAGCCCAGGCTAGCCTCAAGCCATGATCCCATGACCTCTGCCTCTCACGTGTTTATAGTTGTTTGTGCACCATCACATCTGAGTTATTTAACTTTTGAGATTTTATGAAACACTCTTTAAAACAAGTGGAAAATGCAATAATACCCATTGTCAAGTTTCTGATTGGAAACCATGGATCAATATATTCCTAAGGTATCCCCCTTTATTAAGAATTGTTTCCTTGGGATTTTCATCTACAATAAAATGGTCTAATCTGAACTATAAAGTTTGAATTCCTAGAAGAGTTCTCCAAGAAGTGATGGAGGGCAGTGTGACAAATGACTAGGGTTCTAGCTCTTTCATTTGATTTTAGAGTTGCCAGTTGATCATGAAATGTTACCCATGCCATCCTTTTAAGGATAGTTAATCTAGTTCATATAAACTAGTCATTAATAGTAAGCCAAACTAGGACAGGTTTAGGCTCTTCTCATACCAAGAAAAATTATTTTGAAACACTTTGATGAAATTATGTCTTCAAGTTAGAAAATGTACATTATTATTACAGAAAATTAATGAAATATATATATATATATATATAAAAACATGGGTAGAAAATGCAAGTGGGTCAAAGAAGTAGTGTGTATTCAAATCAAATATCAATGGGAACAAATCACCAGCCATGAATTCTTTTCCTAATTCTTTCACCTTCCCTGCTCCAGGAACAGGAACCTTCACGTTACTTGTTTTATTGCTTGACTACTGCTCATAGTCTTGGGGAGGGCCTCTTTTTTTTTAATTACCATTTTGTAATTTATAAAGTATAAGATACGCCTAACATCCAGTCCATCATCTTTGACAATTAAATAGAATACTCAGTCATCTATCCTAACTTAAAAGACTTATAAATCCATATGTTATGTCCTGGTTTAGCTTGTATACTATCTGAGAAATATCTTCTCAAATATATTTCCTCAATGTTAAATAGCCTGGGTTGGCTATGAGACTATAAGTAATCTTTCAACCCCGTCAGAAATCTGAGAACGAGCAACATTATCTGAAGATATAGGAAGCCTAACTCAGCTTCCAGAACTGAGACAAGCTGTACAGACAGCTGCCTCCCTATACAGCCCCAGTAAGTCAGAAAGTTAGAGCATCAGTCTTCAGCCTTCTGGCTCAGGATCATCTGACAGACCTTCGAGAAACAGGTATTATTAAGGACTAGCTTATTCTGTCTCGGCAGAACTAAGCTGTCCTAACCTGTAACTTGTGTCCTCTCAAGAACGGTACAGGTCCGCAGGTTTAAAGATGATAACTAACTCATATTCTTTAAACGTGGGCTCCACAGGAATTTTGGGTTGATTATATCCTGACATGACAGATTAGGAAAAAGGCCTGAGAGTAGGTTTTTACAATAAGCAAAAGGTTTTTGGGACTGGGCACACTCTCGATGAGAAGGAGCAAGGGATCAACTTCCGTCACTGTTTCTTGAAAGATTTTAGAGGTCATTGAGGAGTGCACAGTCAGTCCAGACAGTAGGGCCTGTGCCGTGTTTACAGGGACAGACGCAGACCTGAGAAGAGCAAGGAGATGGCGTAGCAGAGGGTCTTGGCTGCACTCTGTCTTCACTGTGGCCTCTCTACCACCTCCTCAGCAGAGTCCAGTCAGCTGGCTCACGTTAGGCAGGGGAGGGAGAACATTTTCTGAGAATGTTCCTGTTTTTATAGGAAGTGACACAAAGTAAAATTAAACCTCACTAGACTGCTTAGCTTCCTGTATATAGTGCATACATGCATAGTTACATGGTACCTGAACAGCAGCTCTGGCATTTGAACAATTCTAAAAAGAATTTTTAGACTGTTCCTGCACATTCTTGCCCCAAAATAACATTCAAAGTGTGAAGCAGCTTGGCGTATGAGGCAAGTTCAAGTTCTTGCAAGTTCCTGGAATGTAGGTTTGTGTGGGAAAGGGCAAACTAAAGGGACCAGGTGGCAAGGACCTCCTGGGCCACCCTCAGATGTTTGCATTTTGTCTTCTGTGGGTCTGTTTGTACTTTAGCAGTGGGAGAATGACACCCGTTTACTGTCATTCAGTAAAAATCAGTAGCAACAGTAGGCAACAGCCTGAAAGGATAAGAAATCAAAACCATTAAAACCGATCAGGAGAAAGATGGAAAGAATGTTGCAGCCTACATAGGATCAAAGGATGGATGTCCAACCCTTTTCCCGGTATTGGGGTGCCCTGAGCGATAGCTGTGTGAGTCGCTGTAGCAGTTGTGTGAGTGACAAAGACTTGGGTGCCCTAGGAAGAGAAATAGCTCAGTCTTTTCAGCCTGAGTGACCCATGGTGCTAATAGAGTGTAAAGAATTGTAACATGTCGAGCATGAAGTGGGGTTGAAAACGCTGGGCTTATTTCACAGGACCTGCTGGTCGTGTTTGTTAGTCTAATGATGAGCCAATCATGATTTTTAGTTACCAACAAGCCTTCTTTCCTGGTTTGCATGAGCAGAAAGAGGGATGACTACATATTAGTTCATAGGCTCTCAGGGCACATGAGCCAGAGTCTAAACCTTGGACAGGAACAGTGCTCACTGCAGTGGCTGTGTCCATGGCAAATGCTCAAGTCACTATCACGTTCTCCTTACGTGACTTCCTGTAGCCTCCTCATTAGATGGCCCCTGGGCCTTGGCAGAGTATGAGCACCCAAGTTTCCTGACTCCTGGCTAAAGACCAAATCCAGGGAGATTTTCAAACACAATGTACAACTCTAAGAAGCCATTTTTATCTACGAATGAAAACTAATTCCATATGAATAGAATTTTACATTGATTTTACATATTTTATGCAGCACAAAAAAATGCATAGTCCCTGCCTAAAATAAATTTTAAGACAAACTAATAGTTTACTTAAAATTCAAAGCTTTGATTGGTTAATTTGCCATCAAGCCTTTTTTTTTTTTTTTTTTTCTAATTTGTTCTTCGTCTCCTGGCCTGAACAGTTCTAAGTATGTGAATGGTCTATTTAAATAGTGGTTGATAATCAAGCTATTTAAAATTATGACGATATTTTCCTATTGACACAAAACTCTTGCTGATGATTCAGGCCTTGTGTGTGAAATGTCTTTCACATTCCAGTGGAAGCTCCTAGAACACAAGCTGCCTGGCACCTTCAGAAGTGACGGGAAAGGGAGCCAGGGCGGAGTCTTGCGGGCACAGTGCCTGCAGACACATGGTAGGCAGCCAGCCTCGGGTGGGAAGTGCTTCTAGGAATAGATAGTTTGGAGAGAGGAGAAAGAGAAGGAAGCGGGCCTTTCCTTCCCTGCTGAAGCGGCCTCTGCTGTCTCTGCCGTGGACCCGCCTCTGACAGCTCTAAAACAGAGTTGTATTAAACAGCATTTCAGATCCCATGTTTGTTCTTAAGTCCTGGGGTCACAGAGTAAACAGTTTGAGACTCTGTTAAAGTGAAAACTTTGAACATACTGCTCTGAAGAGCATACACTGTAGTTACTACACATCATTGTCAACTTCCTGTCAAGGTAACTTGGTAACCTGTGCTCTTCCACATACCTTGGCAATTTGGCTTATTTTTAATGTTCATTATTAGCTTATCTTCCTAATGAGTTATGTACATTACTTTAAATAGGAAGAATAAGATGATTTTAGCTGAAGATTCCCATTGATTTAGGGATGCCTTGCTGTGTTTAGGGGACCTAAGGCCTTTTCAGCAGCCAAATACTGTTTGCCTGGTTTTTGTCCCACCCCTCTCCCCTCCTCAACAAAAAAATACAAATACAAAACTATCCATTGGTACTTCCTCATGATACAAGGTGAGATAAGTTAATCTGCTTGAACACAGTTAAGGCTCTTCATCAATATTTACTTCATTACCCAGAACAGTGTGTTGCTTGGTGCCTTTCCTGTTCTGTGAAGTAACACTGTATGCCAGGTCTCCTGTGTGGCCAGGCACAGAGGGGAGCCCGACAGCCACAGCCTCTGCTGCTCGGAGCAGGAGCCCAGAGTGACATGACAAGCTTGGTAGTTGTAAGGATGAAAAAAGATTATAGAGCGTTCCATTAAAGTTCTGTAACTTAAAAGTCGGGGCTTAGTACACTCCCATGGAAGTCCCAAGATGCATGAGCTGTTATTAAGCTGTTCTGGATGGCAGTTTGGTTAGCAGCATGTATTAATATTGACACAAGATGTGATTGTTTTGGCAATTATACACTGAGGCATTATCAGTCCTAGTGTTTGGAGAACTAATTCTGTGAGTAAAATTAAGTAACAGAAGTTCTAAGAAACAGAAACTTATTGCAGGAAAGAAACTACTTTCTAAGCTCAAGGACACTTGTGACCTGCCACCAGGAGCAAGGCAAGGAGCCCTCACTAAGATTGCTCACAGTGTCCCGTCCACCCCCAACTGTGCCTTTGGCAATGGGGTAAGAGCACATTAGCTGGAGCCACAGTCCTGGAGCTCAGACGAGATGAGCACTCGCTGATTGGCTCCATTCATGGGAGCCATTACCCTGCTTGCAGCTGAGTCCAGGCCCTGGGATGTGAGCTGCTGTGCCCCGTGATGGGAAAGGGGACAATCAAACATGTTTTTACCAAGCAAAAATCCCTTCCACCTTTTAATTCTTGGGAAGATGGCAAAGAGTTAGATAGGAATGTTGAGTCACAGCACTGACAGACTGGATCTTTTGTGAACTCTACCTCTTCTGTTTTGTAAAGTGTTTATTTAAGCCCACAGTCACAGCTCTTTTTCATAAATTATTAAAGAAAAGAAAATTGTGTCCTTAGCTCAAAGGAATAACTGCTTTTGGATGTGTGTGTGAGTATGTGCGTGTGTGGATTTGTGTGGATGGGTAGGTATGTGTGTGTGTACACGCGCATGCTCTGTCTGTCTCAGTGTTTAGACACACTGGTTTTGTAATGATAGCATGTCGGTTCTAGTTTTATCTCTAAAATAAAATTACTGATGGCCCTGTGACAAAATTATTGTGCATAAGATAAAAGAGCTAGTTTATTCAAAATGAAAATTCATATCTTTTTTTAAGATTTATTTATTTATTTTATGCATATGAGCACACCACCATTGCTCTCTTCAGACACCCCAGAAGAGGCATCAGACCCCATCACAGATGGTTGTGAGCCACCATGTGGTTTCTGGGAATTGAACTCAGGACATCTGGAAGAACAGTCAGTGCTCTTAACCGCTGAGCCATCTCTCCAGCCCAGAAATTCATATCTTAAGTGCTTGAATTCACATTTGACAAATGTTTAATCATCTAGTCTTTGTTCTGCCACACTGTCCCCTAATGCCATAATGTCCTGTGTCAGTTGGTCCATGGCAGAGAAGGGCAAAAAGGTGCACAAATATATTTTCACATGAAAATGGTTTTCTAAATACATATAGTATAAGCCAGTGGTCCTCAACCTTCCTACTGCTACGGCCCTTTAATACAGCTTCTCATGTTATGGTGACTCCAGACCATAAAATCATTTTATAACTAAGCTTGCTACTGTTATGAATCATAATGTAAATATCTATATTTTCCACTGGTCTTAGGCAACTCCTGCGAAAGGGTCTTTCAATGCCCCAAAAGGGGTTGTGACACACAAGTTGAGAACCACTGCTAAGGAAACTACATAACTCAAATACTGCCCTGTCTTGTTGACTTTTAGTAACTTCCAATACAAAGCGTGATGGTTAACTTGCTTGTCTATGAGAGTCTCTCATGGCTTCCTTTGAGCTTTCTATTGGTCTTTGGAGTCTTTTTAAATGTATCTGATGCATCTGTGGTTTCAGGGCATCACAAATGCCACCTCTGTTAATATGCTTAGTTGTTCTGTATCTTTTTATAATCTGCTTTGTTTCCAAGTACAAATACAGTTTTAAAAGTAACATAGATGGGTAATTTTGAATTCTATTTGAAGTTTTTTTTCCGTTTACATAATTAAATATAACAATTAGTTTTGGAATGCAAAATAAGCCCACAATTGAATTCTATGACAAAACATTTTTTTTTCTTTTTCTCTAGCTCAACTGAAAAGTCGTTTCCTTGGAGATCAACAGGTATGTTTTTCTTTTAATTATGTAAAACTTGTTTTTTGTTTTAGATCCAAACAAAAAAGCAGCTACTTAGCTAGCAGCCAGGGCCTGTGCATGCTAGGGGAGTGCTAGCAGCCAGGGCCTGTGCATGCTAGGGGAGTGCTAGCAGCCAGGGCCTGTGCATGCTAGGGGAGTGCTCCACCACGGAGCACTTTACCTCCCTACCTCTTGATGGGGTAAGCCAAGCAGAGCTCTTGGCAGTATTGAGACTGAACTACTTTGCTCTGGTATAGTAGTTCCAGTATCTTTCATGCTTTAGCATAATTGAAAGTTACAGCATTGCACAGCAGTTCCCTTAATAGCAACTATGTGTCTGAAGTTTTTCATCGCAAGGAAACAAAGGGGACACCAGGAAAGTTATTGTAAAAAGGATAATTACTCATTTCCATGAAATGCTTCATTGTCGTTCATACTTAGAGTTACTTGAATGTTCAGCTTATATTCTTCCTTGTAAAATATCTGCTAATCCTGCTATACAGTATAGTTAGCTTGAATATGGCTTGTGTATCTTTTGCCCTAAACCTGCGACATGACATGAGGGTGAATTACATTACAAAGAGTATCTGCCACTACCACAAAGATTAAATTCAGTCCTCATTCAGTGTGTGGTAATCGAGCACCTACACCATATGTTAGATGCGGTGCACCCTGTTTAACATACCTTCTTAGGACCGCACACCCGATCCTCCCCCTACCAAGCCAGATGGAGTTTATAAGGTAAGCATTGCAAAGACTAGAACTGGCCTTGAAGAAACTTAGAACAGCAGATGCCCAGTATCTATGCTTAGCTGTACTTGGCCAGAGAATTCTGATGTCGTTCACACTGCTAGTTTACAATGGTTTTTGTACAAACTGCTCCTACTCACAAGATTGCCTACAGAATGCATGTTAGTAAAAGGAAAGATGCTCCATAGGACAATGTGTGGCTACCTTGGAAATCAGGTGGAATTTCATGTCACAAATGGTCACTTCTGAGATAGCTATGCAGAGATGAGCCTGAAGCCCACATGTCTTCATCTCCACCAGGCTAGAGAGGAGGCATTCCCACCAGACAGAACACGCAGTAGCAGCATTGTGTGGGAATATTTGAAACTAGTTTTTAAAGAGAGATATTAGATGTTAGAAGGCTGAGTAAGACCAGCAGGGATTTTTAGTCTCTCAGTAGTTATGAAGAGACTCTGAAAACCTTTAAAGAAAAGTCATGTAATTTAAACATCCTCTAGAAAGACAGCAGCGTAGTTGTGAATTAGAGGGAAGAAAAATGTAGCAAAAAGAGACCAGCTGAAAACATACTGCATAATTTGATATGGGACCGTCTGGACTGGGTTATTGCTACGGATTTGGAGAGTGCTTTTGTGTGGACAAGCCTTGAGGTCTTGAGCAATGTAGGAAAGTAGTGTCATTGAAAAACTGGGCAAGTCAGAATGGAGAGCCAGTCTCTGGGAGACTTTGGACTACAGTGTTGGGCATGCTAGAGTTGATGGTAAAAGGGGCAGCAGAGGCTCTTCAGTAGTGAGGTATAAATGTTAAAGCAAGCCCTGGTCCAGTGTGCAGGAAAGGGCTGCTGTTGAGCAGTTAGTTCACTGTGCCATGGGCCATCTGAACAGCAGCAAGGCTAGAACCCTGAGAGCAGCCCTGCTCACTCTTCCTGGGAGGTACTCAGAGATGATCTGAAACCTGAGGCGCCCAGGGTGTCAGCTGGGACAACTGATCTTTCCCTGCTGTGACAGTGTGTCAGGTCATCACAAAGGGCAGGACTATGCCACCCGGCTCACCTGAGTGAATGAATGCACGCATATAAAAATGAACAGTAAATGTCAGAGGAAGGTTTGAAGGCATGTACATTAGATTCACAACTGAACTTGAAGCCCTTGGAAAGTTTCTTTTTCCTCTCTGCACAAGGACCTAGAAAATGCAAATATTAAAGCTAACTCTCTGTGTAAGAAGGGCAAATGTTTTAGTTTAGGACAGAATGTATATTTAGAAAAAAATTACAAAATGTTGTAAGTTTTTAAAATTCCAAAGAGCTTAGATTCTTAACTACTTTACTCAGAGCTCTTGAAACCCTCATGCTGAAGGCTTGTGCAGCAGACAGTCTGTGCTCCCATGCACTCCAGAATGGCCAAGAATGCTGGCTGGACACAAAATAGGAACATTTCTTGAAACGTCAAATTGTGGATTTGTTTGCCCTTCTCTCTCTCTCTCTCTCTCTCTCTCTCTCTCTCTCTCTCTCTCTCT
>NW_021604636.1:7892481-7949322 GCF_004785775.1 Grammomys surdaster | reverse complement strand
TCTCTCTCTCTCTCTCTCTCTCTCTCTCTCTCTCTCTCTCTCTCTCTCTCTTTCTCCCTCCCCCTCCCCCTCCCTCTATCCCTCCCTCTATCCTTCCCTCTATCCCTCCCTCCCTCCCTCCTAACTTAGCTGCATGCTCTTGATCATGACCTTGGTAGATGACAGTGTCATGTTGCTATGTCAAAAGGTTAGGCACTCTTGATAGTCTAACAGGGCATCAGCAGGATTGTAAATCTTGCCTTGCCAGCTGCCATTGCTGCCCAACTTCCTTCTTCCTCTCACACCTCTTCCTCCTCCTCATCTTCTTCCCATATCCTCTCCTCCTTTTTCTCCTTTTCCTCCCATACCTCTTCCACTTTTTTTTTTTCTTTTTTAGGCCAGAGTCTATCTGTGCATCCCAGGCTGTCCTGGAACTCTACTGAGTCATATCCCAGCCTGGCCTGGCTCAGCCCCTTCACGCTGGGATTCACCATACTCAACTCATGGAATTTTCTTTATTGCAGATTTATCATGTATGATGTGACTCTGACCATACTCTTTCCCTTGTAGCTTTCTGTCTTCTTGATATAATAACCTCATCGAGATATTACTCACATGCACTACAATGTATACATTTAAACTGCAGACTTCAATTTTGTTAAAATATACAGAGTTGTGCCCATGTCACCACCATCCATTTCAGAACATCATCATTACCTGTAAAGGTGCCACATACATTGTATAAGTCAGTACCATTTTCTACCCGAAACTACTAATCTTAAGCAGCCACATTGTCTTTCTTTATAAACTTGTGAATTTGACTGTTCCAGACATTCCAGTTACTGGGTTTGTACAACACATGCACCTTCATGGTAGACTTCTTTCACTGAACATTGTGTTTTCAAGGTTCACCCTATGTGTCGGCACTTCATCCTTCTTACTGATAAATAGTATTCCCTTGAGATACTGGAGAACATTTCTTTATCCATTCACCAGTTGTTAGGCACTTGTTTCTCCTTTTAGCTACTGCTCTGAATGTTTATGAAAACTTCTGCATATGTATTTTTACCTATATGTATAACTAAGAACAGAAACACCCGGTCAGCTTGTAACTCAGAGTTTAGCCCTTAAAACCGTCGGTGGAATGGTTTCCAGATTGGCTGTGCCTTTGTAACATTTCTACCAATAAAGCATGAGGGCTTCCACATCCCTTCCCACTCTTGTGGTGGTGTACTATAGCTGTCTTAGCACATGCGGTGTAGTATCTCCTAATTTTCCCTTTGCACTTCAGTGATGGCCAGCATCTTCTTTCCTTTCTTCTTCAGGCAGTGATGAATGGCAGAGCTTATCCTTAGTCTTACGATCTGCCTCCCTGTCTTTTTTATTATTAGAAAAATAAAACCCCTCAATTTTAAATGTGTTCTACACATACCCATCGGTTATTTTTACAATATAGAGAAATATAAAATAATTACTTATAATTAATCTCATCTCAGTATTCTGCATATTACGCTTAGTTGCCTTTTAAGTAAACTTGATTACATTTTCTGGCTGTTTGTTTGTTTGTTTGTTTGTGTCTTAAGACAGGGTCTCACTGTGTATCCCTGGCTACCCTGGAACTCTCTATGTAGACCAGGCTGGCCTCTGTCTCCCTAGATGCTTAGTATCTATAATTGAGTATGAAATTCCTCTATGAATTCATCTTTAGTGTTACATAATAAGGATTTCTTGAGACCTTGAATATATGTAGCACATGGTTTCCAGTATCTAGAGCAGAAGCCTCGCCCTCTTCAGACACTCAGATTTAATGGAGAATTGGAACAGAGATTATAACTATTGTAACTGGCAGGAAGATGCCTGAGAGGAGATTCTTGCTTGTATATGTATTATTCAACATTATAATTTTTCTGATTTTTGCTCTAAATGACCGTGATAACATAACTATATAAAGATGTATCTACTGGAATTTTGGGAAAAGAAAAGCTTGTAAGGTGTACCTATGGTATTAAGGTCCTCGATGTATGTGACCAAGTTGCTTTCCCTCCTTCCAAGTATATGAGATTAGAGCCACTTACAGTTTCTCCATAATATCATTTGTATCTGGAAAATAAAATTACCCTTGGTGTCAGAACTTTTTCTTTCCTATTGGAGGGTGCTGTGTGATGGGGTAAGAATTACTTATGGTCCAGCAGTGACAGCTACGTCTCTCCATCAGATTTTGGCTGGGGAAGCAGAACCCACGCCAGCTAGGTAAATACAGGGAATTTGAGGCAGAGAACCTGTGGGTTGGGAAAGTAGAATTGGGAACCTCTGGGAGGCAGAGCACCCTAGACGCGGATGATCCTGAATGCCTGCCTCTGTTCCAAGGGCTGGGGGTGACAAGGTGCTTGACTCTGTCAGAGTCTTGGAGTAGGCAGAGATTGGGTGGGAATTTTTTCACATTTGTTGGAACCAGGAAGCAGCATCCTATGGCAGAAATACCGTCTGAAGCTGAGATGGGCTGGTACCTGTCTCTGCCGTTCTTGCCCACCCAGCAGCTGCTGCCTAGCTTCTCGAGCTAGAGAGGGCAGTCAGGGCTTTAGCTACCAGCACCAGACAGACGTTGGAGTTCCTGTGTTTGTGGTGCATGGTACAGACAGATGAAGATGGACAGTGGGAAATGCGGTGTCTAGGACCTCCTTGACCCTTCCTCCCTTATCCCCACACTCTGATCCCCATCATCAGATTCCTGTCATCGGCAAGTAGCAAATATCCATTGATGTGCTTGATGGTTTTTTTACAGGGGTGTGTGTGTGTGTTTATTTTTAACTTTTGTCACCCCAGTAGACAGTGCAATCATTACATTATATGTGAAATATATAAGAATACATAAAATATATGCATTTGTAAGCATTAAATATACTTAACTTAAACACATAGCAATTAAATGCTGCCCACGTATCTCCCCCAGCTCAGGGAGATACAACTGTAGCAATTCCGCTGCCCTCACCACAACTGGACCCTTATGTTTCTTAGAGCACCGTAGCCTCTTACCTTTTACTTACCACTTACCTCTTACTCACCACTTACCTCTTACTCTTATTCTCCTGTAGTCATGGCTTTTCAGGGCAGGCCTCACTTTCAGATCTAAGAGCCACAAATGGCAGTAGTTGTTCTTTCTCCTTTCATAGCATTAATTGTGTTTTTCTGATGCTTGCCTGATTCTTACCTGTGCCTATGGCACCTAAACTACGGCTATGAGAGTACTCTTTGGCTACAAGGGCAGGAAAATTGGAAACTGATTTTATGAATAAAAGTAAAATCTGATTCCTTTTATGCTCCTTTTTCTAGCAAATAATAGAGGCCCTTTTCCAAGTTTGACTGTAAGTTAATAATTGGAATAAAATGATGGTTTTGATGTTCTTTTTACTGTAAAGTGTATTGTATTGGTTCTCTGTGTGTAGAAGAACAGAAAGAACACACTCTGAAAATCCTGCCCAAAATGAGCAGGGGTGGCTTTAACACTGAAAAATACTTCCAAGGGCTTCAGTGTGCTGTGTTTTTGGCTTGGTCTCGACCACAGACGCCTCCATTCTTTACCTTGTCTCCTGTGTAAGAAAGGGCTTCATAGAAGGACTGAGGCTGAAGGTCTGCCACAGTTGTTATTTTGCATTTACTTGCAGACAATTTCTTTGGTTTCTTTTCTTTCTTTCTTTCTTTTTTTTCCTCCTTTAAAGTTTTACAAATGCTTTGAAAAGTTCATCCCTTTAAAAGCCTTCCAGCAAGAAGGTGAATTGTTAGCAAGGCACAGTGTGGAAGATGCTACCTTCTGCTGAAATGCCAAAACTGAGCCCAGCTGTTGAGTTTTGTTTTTAAATAGCCAACTTACTGCAGCATCTAAGGAAGAACTTGGGATGCACTGAGCTCAGAGATTTCTATTCCTCTGTAATTCAGCACAGGAAGTCTGGTTTGCCTTGGTGGTTGGTGGATGGTTGGTGGGTGATATTTACCCTGAACTGAGAATGGCAGGCTTTTTGGAAAGAGACTCTTCCCAAAGGATGAGGAAGAGATGGCAGTTACCAAACCCTTTGCATCCTATGGATGGGTCTCTACCACTTACCACGCTGCTCTGAAGCACTGGGTTCCCTCGGCTCTGTGCCGCCTGTCTGTCCACCCTCTTCTTCATTCCTCTGCATTTCTACCTGATGTCACAGTTTCACTTTTTGAAGCACTGGTGCACTTCTTTTTGTCTTGTAGGGGAGGAAAGTTTACTGTTTGTGTCTCTGCTCTGTATTTTCCTTAGCCTGACATTTCTAGTAACCTGCGTTCTGCTCTTGACAGTTCAGAGGCAGCGTCCTCCCATGCTGCCTCTCTCTCTTGGATGAGGGTATCACGTTCATCATTCATCATCTTCACAGACCCCTTACCATGTCATGTGTTTGTACAGTCACTTGTGATCCTTCAAAACTGGAGGCAACTTTTAAGATCGTGTATAATGAAGTAGAGAATAACATCAGAATCCCACAGAACATGTACTGAAAAAATAAAGGGCAAAGGGGACGAGCCTGCAGACGTGGGTACGTAGACTCTCACACACTGTGTGCAAAGAAGCATTTGGATGCAGCTTTTTTTGTTATTGTTGTTTTGTTTTGTTTTCTTTTGTTTTGTTTTTTTAATATAAAATGTAACCGTGTCTGGCCGTCAGAAAGAAGCTTGTGGAACCAAGATCTGTTCTTTTATCAGTGATCACTGGTTGCTGCTTACATGCCCTGGCCATAGCTTGTGAATTGTAAGTTGCTACAGGTGACAATTTCACAGTTTTTCTGTTCCAGGAGGAAAAAAAAACTCACTACAAGCTGAAAAGTTGTCAATTTAAGAAATTCTGTATGTGAGGTGGAGGGAGCGGTGCAGAACCTCAGAAAACTGGATTAGAGAAAGCTCCCAAGTTGAAGAGCTGAAACACATGGGTCTATCCCACACACCACACAGTCGATAAAACCCATTGTTTTACTGTTCTTGCTTATGGGTAGAAGGATTTTTTTTTAATATATGTGAAACTGTGCCTTATGCATGTAAGACGATCTCTACCACCTCCCATAAACTGCATTCCTACCATAAACTACGTTCCCACCATAAACTACGTTCCCACCATAAACTACGTTCCCACCATAAACTACGTTCCCACCATAAACTACGTTCCTACCATAAACTACGTTCCCACCATAAACTACGTTCCCACCCCCTTTTACTTTTATTTTGAGACAAGGGATCAGCATTTCTCAGTCATGTCTGTCTGTAGCCTGGAGAGGCCTTGAACTTGGGATCCTCCTTCTTCAGGCTTCCAAGTAACCGGGATTACAGGCCTGAACCACCAGGCCTGGCCAGGCCCATTGTCGTTAACACTAACATGGTTCCTAGAAAGAAACATTGAAAAGATTAATGAAGATTAAGTAAGGGATGAGGCATTGGTACTCAAAGGAAGAAATTCAAGAGGCCAAAAAAATTAGAGCTTCTCAAAGAACAAGTTAGCAAAGACACAGTGCAATGAAATGGGAGAGCTTGAAGTGGACCCACGGGGCATTTGCACGTGCCCAGCAGATTCAGATGAATAGGGAGAAAATGAGGCTGTATAGTTAGGACTTTTGATATTGGACAATAAATGTGGAAGGGACAGGAAATGATCGTAATAGAAATTTTAAAGCAAGTATTTACCTTCATTTAGTGTATTGAAATGTCATGGTTTATGGACGTTGTCCACCTCTCTCTGCCCTGTGTGACATTAGAAAGTAATGTATTCTGCCAAGTTTAAGACTATAAAGGTAGGTTCTCCATTTTGTTTATATAAAGATTTTTGTTTCTCAAATGTATAACTAGATACAAAGTCTGCTACCAGAGTGAGCTTAAGCCCCCAGACATAAAAACTGAAGATAAATGAGAGAGGAGGCTTAAGACGGTTTTTCTTTTTTTTTTTCTTTTCTCCAACTGGAACAAGTAATTTGCAACACACAAAAAAAAAAAAAACCCTTCAGATCATCATGAGCTAAGACATGAGCTGAAATGGGAGCATGCTATGCCTCAGTAGAAATGTGGAGACCTCATGAAAGCAGCCAAGAGGAAGCCTGCTGTATTGTACATAGTATCAAGCAGACAATTAGATGCGCACTGGTGTGTAAAATGACTACTGTGTTATTGGAGGCCTCGATGTTATGATTTATTATGGCTATCAGTTGTACAAATGACAGAGCTTAACACATTTCTGCACTTCCTATTTCTCTTGTGAATGCCAGGAGGGTAAGAGTTTCTTTTAAAACTAACTATGGAGTCCAGGTTTTATGGGCCTGACTTAGCCACAGAGACACAGAAGGCAGCTTTCTGCCCTAGGTTCTTTTTCTGTGTGTTTGTTGGTAGCAGTCTTGTTGTGTTGCCTGGACTTGAGCTCACAAGCACACCGCCATGCCAAGCTGCTTCTTGCCTTTCTAACTTTCTGTTGCAAAAGTAAAACATGCTTCTGGTTCGTAAGAATGTAAAAGTCTAGAAACATCTGTAGTAAAGCAAAATGTGCTTCATTCCTACACCGTTCATACCACAGCCACGCCTCCTCCATCAGCCTACACAGAGGATTCATAGATGGTGTGCTTCGTGCCAGATACTCTTCTGCACTGTGTCTCTAAACAAGCACGGATGTGAATTTAGTTTCCTCCACATAAATTACAATACATCCATGTTGTCCTGTGTCCTCTTCCCCTCCCTTCCTTACTTTTTTCCTTCCTTTCTTCTTTCCCTCCTTCCTTTTTTTTTTCTTTTTCTCAACCTGGTAAAATCATGTGTTTCTATGTAAGGATATAAAGACATCCTTTTGTCTTTTTAAGAGTTGAATGATATCTTTTTTTCCTTTCAGCTTTTCACTCCAACTGATGAAAAATCTCCATGCCATATCCAAGTACCTCTGTCAGATAGACTTCCAGAACTGGGGCTGTCAGGGCAGGAGAGCCTGTCTACACTTAAAAATGCTTGATGGTCTCCACCACTGTGGATGCCAACGGGACTTCCCAACTCCGTGTGCTCTGTATTAGCAGAGTTATTTTAATTAATGGGAATCTTGATGCATATTTAATTTTTCAGTAAGATGTTTTTAAATAAGATTTTTAAAAGTCATTTGTTCTAAATTAGTCCATTCTATTAGCTTTATAGACACATTAAACAGAATAAATCATTTAAAGACTCATTGTTAAATATTGGTAAATCATAACATTCCATGGAGATTTCAACACACTCTGACAGTTGTTATTTGATTAGTTCTTACATAGACTGAAAAGCATCATGACCTTGGAATAATTGAATTATTGTAATGTGTCCCGACAGTTCTGCTTTCCACTGGATTCATATATGGCTCAAAAGGATCAGACATACTTTTTTCTTCCATATTAATGTGGTAGCCTCTACCAAAACAAGCAGAAAGCAACCTTCTTTACAAAAATCATTGGGATTAGTGTTCCAGCCCTCACCCCGGAAGTCCCCGGTCTTCTCTCTACCGTTAGATCCTCGGTGGGACTTTTAAGCTCTGTACTAAATTTAAATTTGGGCTTGGAACAAGGCACCCATAATCTTCAGATCATGAAGCACAGTTATTGCTGTGTTTTTGTTTTGGGTTTTTTTTTTGTCTTTTTTTTTTTTTTCTCAGTGAGACAAAGTTAGCACTGGTCATTCATGTCTGCACTGAGGGGCTTAAGTAACAGTTGCATTAAACACAGAGTCATATTTTGGGCTGACAGCTACAAGACAGCTAAACAAACACTTTGAAACATCAGGAAAACTTGAATGTGAAGTCATAATGTGACATTAAAGTAATAATGGTTGTATAATATCCTGGTTTTATAGAGGTACATTTGGAAGTATTTGGAGATGAATGATTGGGTATAAGAGATACTGTAGCAAAGAAAGGAAAAAGATAAATGGAAGATACTAAGAAGTATGAACATTAATAGACTTAAATGTAAATTCTTTATATAAATGGTTTGAAACATCGGGGTTAAAGTGACACATGCGAGTGAACTGGGTGAAAGGCAGAAAAGGTTGGCCATGCTGTACAGGGTCTTCTCACCGACAAGTCATTGAAAGAAATTAGGAAGCAAATGACATGGGTTGTCCAGCAAGTAGGGATTATCTAACTTGTACTTTCTATATAGTTGAGATTTTTTTAATGAACCTTTATTAAACAAAATTGCTCGTACTGTCCTCCCTCAGTACCACAGATCCAACCATTGCAAATAGAAAGCATCTGAGAAGATGCTGATGTTCAGGTGCGCGACGTTAGGCTGCGATGGTTGTGTCCGAGGACTCCAGCTTGTCGTTCTCTAATTAAGTTAGTATGAGTATTTGTGTACATTTATATCTTATTGGTTATGATAAGAAGTCTGGACATAAAGTGTATGGGGAACTTGTAGATGGAACTGCCTTCATTTTATATAAAAGGACTGCTGTATGAGACTCCCTTACACACACACACACACACACACACACACACACACACATGCACGCACGCACGTGCGAGAAAGAAAAAGAAATGCATGCATGTCTTAAGCACCCAGGGGTTCCTGTATCTGAGGATCCTGGAACCATTCCCCACTGGGATGCTGGGCACCAAGTGACACCTGTATAGACATAAAAATCAGACTTTCTGCTTTAGAACTATGATTATTATTGTCTGTACTTGGTCCACCACCAAATAAGAATACTAGAATTTTACTTCAGTAGACATACATCTGGCTTTTTCTGAGTCACTTCTGTGTCAGTTGAGTGATCCCCAAAGCTTAACCAGAGCTAGTGCAGGGTGGAAAGATTAGCATCTGGCTGTACTGTTTAATATTTTATCTTTAATATGGACGCTTACACTTTCTCCTACTTCTGTGATCTGAAGCAATCATCTATTAACTGTCTAAAATGTAATAGAAATGATCAAGTTTGAAGACTCCTTTCCTCTTCCCCTCTACCTCTGTGCACAAAGCCTTCATTCCTGGATTTGTGATTGTTGTTTGGGGCTACCACCTCTAAGCCCCATTTCCCTCTTGTCCACACTTGGCTTTACCTTGGAGATGTTATCTGTACAGAGCACCAGGTAAAAAGGAGAAAGGCTTCATTTCAAAGAGTTGTTTATGTTCTTTGCTAGGGAGTGTCATTCTTTATAGCTTCATGTGGAGACAGGGGTGTTGGTTTGGTTTGGTTCGGTTCAGTTCGGTTTGGTTTGGTTTGTTCTATTTGTGGAGAAAGGGGCTCAATAGCCAAAGCTGGCCTTGAACTCCCTGTGTTGCTAAGGATAACCTTACACTGATCCTCCTGCCTTCCTTACCAAGTACACCATGCCTTCCTTTCATAAGAAGTCTATGGCATCTTTGTATTTTCCAATTTCAGATACTCCCATTTCTTTAAGACATTTTGGTTAATTGTATGTGTATACAAGTGAATGCAAGTGCCCATATAGGGAGCCAGAAGACCTGGAGCATCAGACCTGGAGCTGGATTTGCAGGTGATAGCGAACCTCCTGGTAGATGCTAGAAGCCAGAAAGGGACTCCAGTAAGAGCAGCCAGTCCGCATAATAACTGAGCCATCTCTCCAGCCTCTTGATATACTCATTTCTATATTTGATAGCATTTTTCTCTACAAGAAATAAAATATGTCTGCAAAAATATCTGAGAGTGACTTCAAGTGCTTGGCTGTATTTCCCTATAGGTTAGTAACTTTTTCCATTGTCATGAATCCTTTAACTTTAACTTTTTTGACTTTTGTGGGGATAATCTTATCTGCTTTTTCACAGCCAACCTGTCCTCAAACTTGTGCTGGTCCTTTCCTCAGATTCTGCATTGCCACAGCTAGCTCCTTAATTTTTAATTCAACTTTCCCAATGTGAATCCAAGGCCCATGGCTAATTCAGAGTACCTAGCTGTTAAACTTTGTATCTGCTCTATTCATTTCCTGCTTTATATTTCTTTTTGCTTTTGCTGGCTTCCTTTTATAGTAACAAAGCATGCATTCTTCTGACAGGTATGACACCTGTGCTTTCATTTCTGCACAGACTAAAAATAGCTAACAAACACTCATTTTGGAGTGGTTATTTATGGAAATGAAACCCCTATTTTTTCCATGAAATTGTGTTAATGGTTTCATGTTCTAGGATGAAAATCAGGGTTTAAAGTATCTGTCATGAGGCATCTCTTCGGTGTTGGGTGGAAGTATAATTTGGGGTAGAGGTGGGTGAGGGATCATTGTAGAAATCAAAGCATCATTGTATCAATGTCCAGACAGAAAGTTACTTTGGCCACAAAATGGGACACACACAGACAAGCTTTTAGAGTGAACTTCAGGGCCTGCTAAGTGATCTTCAGAGCAATTTAAAGTGAACTTCATCAATGGTACTTTGTCAATGATTTTCCATTTTCCAGAGATTTTCATATAACATTTTCTAGAAGAGCAAAATTTCAGAGCTATCATGAATATTTAAGAGCTAATATAAATATTCATTAGTGCTTTAACAAAGTCAAGAGAACCAGACTAGAAATAATTTCAAGAAACATGGACTTCAGCCCTTTCTCTCAAGTCTGTACTTCGATTAAAAATCCAGCCTTGAAAGGGATTTATACGTACATTGTAACTTTTAGTTGAGTCAGCAAACTCATATGTATCTTTAATATTCTTAAACTATCAGCTGGCCTCTTTTCCATGTGCCAGGGAACATTTCCATGTTTCTTGTTTATATTGTCACCCTGTTTCAAACTTCGACTCCAAAATTTTTTCCAGTGATCTTCTTTCCTCTTCCTGGTAGTCTGCTATAGGGATACACATTATACCACAAAGTACTAAGTAGGAGAAAGCGTTTAGTACCAGATCCTCTTCCAGAATTTATCCTGGAGCTGTGTTCCTAAGCATAGGAGGCCTGAGACACTTGCTTCAGGGCTCATTGGAAAGGTTGCCATATTCCTAAGTTCATGGGACACAGAGACTAAATGAACTGTTAGAAACTGCCATCTCCTAAACCCCATACTAACTTGGAAGACAGAACAGCGAGGAGAACCCCGCCCGAGGTTCCAGGGTACTGGGCTGTGAAAGACTCCTTACAGCGCTGTAGATGCCAAAGCCTCCACTGAGCTCTCGGTTCCTGTTTCCATGGTGATTTACACAGTGCCGACCTCCCTCGCCTCACACAATCTAACAGCATGACATGTGGCCTAACAAAGCAGAGCCATTTTAATGACTTCAGATTCTTTAGTGAAGACTTTCTCTAAGCAAACATTTTACACATTTTTCATTTGGAATTGTGTATTGTGAAAAAGATAAAATAATCCATTTTGTATTGCATCTTTAACTAGAACTTCCTGAGGTAGATAAGAGGTCAGTTTTTCATAGCACTACAGAATTATTATCCATAACCCAATAATATTTTTGATAGATGCAACTTTCTTTTTTTTTAATTGATCATCTGTTTTTTTGTTTTTCTTTTTTAATTAGAGCATTTAGATGAAATGTGACAGGCAGGACAGACCATGATTTCAGTAATCTCTTATTCTTAGGCACAGATGGAGATTTCATTGTTCCTTAAAGAATGTTCAGGCTCTATTCTTAGATGCACACTTTCTTAGAAGATGCTAACCAATATTTGAAAATGACATGTATTCCTGGTGCCTGAGAAACATGTCATGATGTCTTTTGAGTAATATGTTCTTCAGAATGCTGTTCAAAGTAGCACTCACATGCTGTTTGTCACTGAAACGTTTTGATTTCTTGCCCTGACCAAATAAAATCAAAGCATGCTAACTGTGTCATTTTAGATTACAGCACTGGTCAGGAGATAGTTCATCCTGCACTGTATGCCTTGGGTTTCTCTGAATTGGAATAGCTCCTTCTTTCATTTCAAATAAGCTACGTTGTAAAGGATCTCAAAGTAAGAATGCATAAGTAATATACAATTGATAAATACAACACTCACTAGTCTATAGTCAGGAACTCTTTGCCAGCTAATTGAGAAATGGGTGTTCTGGTTATCTAGTACATTGCGGTTGCATATACATGCATTTGTGTATCTATGTATGTATAATAAATTAATAAATATTCAAAGAAGCACAAAAACAATAGTAAGACTATGTTTGAAAGCCACTTAGCTGTCTTGTAGTGAAGCCGAAGATGGTTCAGCACTTTTTGTCTTAACAGATACTTACTGCTGAGCTCCACAGGAAGAAACGTGACTGAGGAGCTCTACATAGTAGAAAGGTTGATTGATTTATATAGTGCATATTAAATAGATCTTTTTATCAAGTTGTCACAACTCTACCTGGCATGTTTGCTTAGAGATGGAACACAAAACCCCTTTCCTCTCTACACCTGGCTACTTACCTCTCTTTGCGTGGCAATGTGCGCTCCAGTTACCCTCTTACAGCTACCCTCTGCTGCACTCTGGTTCTCAGGGCACGGAATTGAGAACTAGAAGAAACAGTCAGGTGATTAGACTTCAAGAGCACCTAGCTAATGTTGCTTTTAGAGTAATATTGTCTGTTTGCTTTTCTATTTTTAAAGATCTAATTGTGTGTGTGTGTGTGTGTGTGTGTGTACACGTGCGTGCATGCGTGCATGCATGCATGTGTGTGTGTATGAAGCCCTTTGCCTGTCTGCCCAGTATTCTCTGCCTGGGTGAATGCCCCTTGCAGCTCCTGGCTGTTGTGATTTGCTGTGATTCTTCTGGCCAGCATACTCTCTGTGTGCTAACGAAGGCTTAACAGACTCCTTCGGGAATTGCTGTATAACTTTTGCAGAGCTCTAGAAACTCCTAGTAGAAGATTTACAAATGAAACAGGTCATTTCACTGTTACCTGGCTGGCAGTGACTCAGGTAATGTTCTACCAGAGAAGTCACACATAACTGAAATCTTACATTAAAATTCCAGACGTGAGAATTCAGAGCTGTCACAGAATTCTACCACCTAGAAATGTACTGTCAAATGATGGATCAGAAGACAGGTTGTTAGGAACCCCTGTGAGGAATGTCAGCATCTCTTCCTGCAGCTAGTCTGACATCAAGTTAAAGGCTCAGAATGCACTAGGATTCTCCAGCTCTCTCCTCTACTCACATGGGCCTCCAGACCAGCTCAGCTACTAGTTAGTGCTGCCTAAAAGCTTCACTCTGCTGTGCATTGCCCAACTTTATCTATATCACAGTGCTAGGTATAGATTGTTACCCAGTAAAGAAAAGCTGCTATTATTACTCAAAATGTTTGCTCAACAAATATTTATTGAACCCCCATTGAGTACAAGGCACTGGAGAGCTAACAGCGCAAATGAGACAAACATCTGCATCCTTGGGTTTTCATGCTTTACTAGCTAGAGACCGTATGACTACTCATAGTGAAGTATATAACAGACCTCTAGGAAAAAAGGATGGAAAGTTGGGAAGAAGGCCTAGTCTTCTTGAAATCTTTACAGCTGTATTTTGAGTTCAGAATGTGACTCAGACTTAGCTATAGTATTTGAACGTGAAGCAGTCCTGAACATGTGTGTTAAGTGCATAAAGGTTAAATCTGAAAAAGGACTTCCAATGATGATAACCCAAACATGGAGAAGCGTATGTTTTAGATATGGGAGAAAAGAGGGTACTTGAGTGATACACAAAGGTCAGCATGAGGTGTATCACCTAAGGACAGCATAAGAAACCGGTTAGAATGGAGAAGCAGCTGACTTGTTTGAGTCGTGATGATTGTCATTTATTTAAGTTCAAGGTGACAAATGAAAATAAAATCTAAAAATAAAGCAAGTTTTGAGAGACGGGTCGATTAGGAGAAACAGTGGTCAGGTTAGACTTGTATGTGTTCCTTTGGGTAAAATTAAAAAGACAAACAGGTAAGATGCTGATACCTCTATTACTTGTGATTCTGAACACTCTGTAGACTTCCTTTGACTGTAAGCAACAGGAGCTGTTACATAAGCCCATCTTACCTTCTAGGCTTTATCACTAAGCTTTTTATCATAAGTATTCTCAGTTCTTGTTCTAAAAGTTTGGGATCTATACTGCCCCCTTAATATGTGGCCATCATTCTTATTCTACCTATGAATATATTTGGAGGTAGTTGCAAGAATTGGGGTTCCCAAGGGGAAACAAAATGTATTTGTAGATTTTGACATAATATAATACGCAAGTTAACTTGGGACATCGAACCAGAACAAGCAATGTTTATAAAACAAAGTATAATAGTAAACTGAGTGTGGGCAACACATTGACTCTGGATAAAATTAATTGGATTAGAATCAAAATAACTATACTATTAAGGTGGCCAGAGCCTTCGAGTAACCTGTGGATTTCAGGATCCTATTAGAAAAATATCTGTGCCTTTTAACAAGTTCTTCTGTAATGTTGTTAAATTAAACTATAAACTTATTTTCTTACAGATGTGCCAAATACAGGTGTAAGCAAACCTAGAGTTTCTGACACTGTTCATCCCAACAACTATCTCATCAGGACAGAGCCAGAGCAAGGGACCCTCTACTCACCAGAACAGACATCTCTCCATGAAAGTGAGGGTCTGTTGTATTCTGTTTTAAACACTAGATTTTCTTATGGTTTTACATTTGAAATTGAGCCTCAGAAGTACATAATAAAAGTGTTTCCACTGTCTTGTTCTTGCAGGATCGTTGGGAAACTCAAGAAGTTCAACACAGATGAACTCTTACTCTGACAGTGGGTACCAAGAAGCAGGGCATTTCCACAACAGCCAGACCGTGAACAAGGCTGACAGCAGACAGCATCCATTCACAGGGTCAACAAGTAACCATGTGGTGAGGAATTCGAGAGCTGAAGGACAAACACTGGTTCAGGTAAGTCAGACATCTAGAAATGCCCTCTTAGTTACATAACTGCTATAAATATTGCTTACCAAAAGCAAGGCTAGCGTGTATGACTTATAGAATGAAAACCTTTGCTCAAACTCACTGCATACTGTTTGAGTTGCAGGATGGACAATATTTTAAGCATAAAGCCTGGAATTATGTTTGTTTGAATTAACTTACTCTGACTAATGAATTTTTATAAGTTCCTAGATGCAGTAGAGTAGTTCTTCTGCAAACCAGAAATTTGATGTGAGCAGTCCTGAAGGAGCGTGAGGCTTGCATGAAATGACATAGTCCCTGAGGGGCTCCTAGTCCTTAGCAATGCTGGCGTTAAAATATGCTGCAGAGTGGCCTCCACCAGAAAACCAATCTCTACCTCCATGAGATGGAACCTAGTCTCCTCTAAGCAAAAGTTTTCACCTTCCTTAAAATTATTCACTGAAAGTGTGTTTCTCTTCCCGGATACTCATGCTTATAGAGCTATTGTAAGAAGGTATAGCCACTCTGTAAAGTTAGGACAAAGTTGATAGGCAAAAATATAATATTGCATGCATGTTTTTAATATTCCATTGCTTCTTTGTTGCTACTTAACTCACATCACCTCACCAGACGATGTCAGGATAAAGAGCCATAGGAGCAAGTGAGGCAAGGTCTCTGTCCAGGTACCATGGAAATCCTTTAGTGGCTGAACTGGAGCAAACTGACCAGAAAAGTTGAAAGGATACTACGTTCCTCAAACGCTACTCAGAAAACGCTGTAGGATATACTGAGAGCCAGCTTCCCAACACTACAGCGAAATGCTGATACAGTTGTGGGCTTTTCTGCTCATCAGCTTAGGAAAAGTTAAGTGTATGACTTTTAAGCTTAAAGAGAAATCTCTTAGCCTTGCAGCCAGCTACCTGAGGCTGTGCTTCCAGCCTGTACATTATCCACGCGTGGACTTGTTGGCTGGTAGAGGTGTGTAGTGACGTTTCAGGCACTCTGCACCGAACACCTCTAGATGTTCATCTGTGTGGGTGCCTCCCGACTCCAGCTGCTCTCTAATCTCACCCTTGATAATTGCCTTAGCAACAATTTTATCCTCGGTCATGATCATGTTCTTAAAAAGTAGAAGCTAATAAAAGTAATAAAGTAATACTAAGTTGACTGTTGTCCCTAAAGCTGAAAGAAGTAGGTTTCTGTGAGCAAATATACATGTAGTTTAGACAGCATAGTATCTAGCCATAAGCTGAATATCGTTCCATTTGTCAGGGCGAGCACCGATAGCACCAAGCACACGTTCGAACTCTCCAAATGTATACTCCTTTTTAAAGGCCTGTTGTTTTGCCTTGTTGAGTCACCACGTTCTTCCCTCCCCACACCCCCTTAGTGCCATCACTACCGTCCCAAAGTGTCAGTGCCGAGCCCACTTGAGACATTTCAGCAGCCAGGTCACTTGCGACCCTTGCAGGCAAATCACACATTCTCTGTGACACATGGGGCTACAGAAATCCCTGCTTCCTTCCTCACCGTCCCAACTCAAAGGAGGCAGAGGTGCTTGGCAGCCAGACTCCACAAGCACTCTAACATGAACACAGCAGGGCCTGGCAGCCAAGTCCTAAGGTGTGTGCTCATCCTCAGCCTGCCTGCCTTTGCCCCTGCCCGTTCCTGCAGCCACTTCTCCAGCCCAATTCTCTCATTATTTGCACAGCATCAAGAAAGGTACTTGGTACTCATTGTGTTTGTGGAAGCCTACAGTTTCCTAGCCCATAGCAGAAATGTTCATTTTCCATTCTGGTCTTTTCCAGCTGGCTAAGACCAAGAAAGCCAACAAAGATTAGAGCATTCCTTCTCCTGGAACAGACTCTCGGGTGTCTCACTCATGTCTCTAAATCCAACAGCTAACTAAAGCCAAGAGCTCATAGATCAGCCGAGGTAAAAAGAATGTAGAGGAAAAGGATTTGGCTAGGACACGTGTCAGGCCAGGCTCCTCCTTGAACTAAATTATCAGGGGAGAGCTGGACCCAGGCACTATCCAGACATTCTTGCATTAGACACTGGAAAAAATACGACCCGCAAGTTAACCCAGCAAACTCATAAAACCCAGCCATCCATAAATAAATACTCTCAGCTACATTTAGGCTGAGAGATGAAATAGATATAGTTTTTGTTTTATACAAAATGCACTGCCTTGGCCACAGTTTGACTTGCAGAAAATGATACAAGCACATGGCCTTAGGGCCCCTTGTGCTCACAAGTCATGTGTAACCCTTGGAGTAAAACATTTCATGTGTCAGAAGATGCAGAGGCAACAAGCAAAGACGTAAAGACCAAAAGAAGGGCTATTAAGTGTCTTCAGAACTTCTACTGACTGGTCGTAGTATTCAAATTAAATCTCCAAAAATAAAAAAAATTAAAAAGTGAAGCAAAAGCTAAGATCCTTCTCTAAAGCTTAATGCAGAGAAGAAACTCAAATGCCTGCAATAGTGAGGTCACGTTCTGTGTGAGCTATGCGCGTTTTTATTTCTGTAATGACAATGGACAAAAAACCCTGGATAAACCCATTCTCTTTTCTCCCCTCTCATCAGCCATCAGTAGCCAATCGGGCCATGCGAAGAGTTAGTTCAGTTCCATCTAGAGCACAGTCTCCTTCTTATGTTACCAGCACAGGCGTGTCTCCTTCAAGGGGGTCACTGAGAACTTCTCTGGGTAGTGGATTTGGCTCTCCATCAGTGACGGACTCCAGACCTCTGAACCCCAGTGCTTACTCCTCCAGCACGCTCCCTGCGCAGCGGGCCGCCTCTCCATACTCACAGAGACCCGCCTCCCCAACAGCCGTGCGCCGGGTCGGGTCTGTCACCTCTCGACAGACCTCCAATCCCAACGGACCAGCCCCTCAGTACCAGACCACCACCAGGGTGGGGTCCCCACTGACCCTGACTGATGCCCAGACTCGAGTAGCTTCCCCATCCCAAGGCCAAGTGGGGTCATCATCCCCGAAACGCTCTGGGATGACTGCCGTACCACAGCACCTGGGACCTTCACTGCAAAGGACTGTTCATGACATGGACCAATTTGGACAGCAGCAGTATGACATTTATGAGAGGATGGTTCCACCACGGCCAGACAGCCTGACAGGTGAGGACAGGTGACAGCACCATATAAAGCCAGGGAGTGAGTCCTCCCTGTGCCTGTGTGGAAATGGTGGTCACTGGGGAAAGACCTAGAGGTCTTCTCTGAAAAGTTATATTGTAAACTTCGGGTGCGTATTTTTCAAGCATGTAATTCATACACAGAACTCCTGTAAGGCATCTAATTTTCCCTCAAAATAGGGACATAAAGTGTGATAGTGTGTGTGTGTGCGTGCGTGCATGTGTGTGTGTGTGCTGTATTTTAAAAGAATTGATTGTAACCCTAAGCTCCTGTTAGTACTGTTTTCTAAAGCAGGGTTTTGAACATCTAGGCTTACACCCCCATACACTGTCATGATATATTAAACTGTGGTAGTAGACTACCTGTTTGAATTTGTCTTGAGTAATGCTGTAGTCGTGTATGCTAAAATATGAATCTCATACCCTGCTGTCTTGATAGACACCCTGATGGGAAATGCACAAAGCCCTTATGAATTTCTTTTAAATGCCATTTGGATTAAATTAGAAAGACCCCAGGTTCCTGACATTCCATCTGACCCCTTTGGGAGATTTTCATAAACAATTCTCTACTTTCCATAATGACTATTCTTTTTAGTAAGAGTAATTTTTCTTCCAAAAAAATCTCAAGCATGGGGCCTGGGATGTGAGACGGTGGTAGAGTGTGCCTAGTCATGTGCAAAGCCCTGGGCTCGATCCTATGCATTGCTAGAAGGAGTTTTACAAAACACGGTATGTACAGAATGGAGAAATTTGAACCTATAAGGAAAAGTTGAAATGAAGAGCAGAAGTCTCCAGCTCCTGCTCGACCCACACCAGTCACATCTTCCAGTGCCGTCACATGTGTGTGACACATGAATGTGCATGTGTGTTGTGCTGCATTTTCTTCTGCACAGGGGAGCTCCTGTCACACATATCACAGTGCGTCTGAGAGCGTGCGCTCTCTCTGAAGGATGTACAGGTCTCCTTTTTTCTGTATTAAGATTTATTTGCTTGCTTCCATGCTACTAGACGTTTGTCTGCTTATCATTTTTAGCCGCCAGAGCCACACTCTCATATAAATGCGTATAGCGTTTCCTGTGGAATCTGTTTGTCAAAGCTGACTTGCTACATCAGAGTATCTGCATACTTTTGCCTCGAGAGAGACTGTCATGTTGTCTCCAAGAAGGCTTCATGCACTTGTATCTTGTGGCCTGTAACTTGAGTGTGCAGGCTCCCTTTCCCGTCACCGGCACTTCCTGTGGGCCAGTCTGGTGGGTAAGATGCTCTACCTGGGGCCATCACTAAGTTACAGCTCTGGTGAAGAGTGTATGTTTATCATCTATTTTATCATAAAACACAGACTTAGGCCTTCTATAATTTTCATAATATATAAGAAATTTTTATGCTTGACATAACACTGTTTCTTCATTGTATTTCTTGCTACTTTGCTTTTTTAATTATATTTTTAACATTTTGAGAATAAAATTAATATATTTTTTATCTTGTGGCATCTAGAATGTATGAAACTTTTGTAAACTTTTTCTGATTTAGCAAATCCTTATGAAGCATTTACAGTGAACCTGGATTTGAGCTCAGAGAAATTTCTAGTTATGAAATGACTCTGTATGCTGAGTGGTTTTGCTGAAGTGGAACAGGTCTGCAGGCAACAGAAGAGGGACCATAGCACTGCCAGGACAGCTGTGCTCAGCCACTCATGCAAGATACGGCAAGCGGTGTGTCAGCCTGTTTGTTTGTGTACAAACATAGGCTATACTTACACACTAAGCTGAGGATGAGGTCACCGTGCACCACAGTCTCATGGAAACACTTGGTCCATCCCTAACCAAGATGTCATCTATGCTGTGCTCCATGCTTTGATCTTTAAATGGTAATCACAGAGAAGGAGGCACGCTCTATTTGGTCACCGTCAGAAAGTAACTCATAGCTGGAGAATGAATTTTATTAGCAAATTAAACTTAATGATTTTTTATTAGGAAGTCTACTTCTTTCTTGCTACAAAGAAAGTTTCTTTTTAAAAACACACAGCATATAGAATCCCTTTCATACCAGGCCTTCCTTCCTGTCAAACTTGAGCAGTTTTTATCTTCAAGTCTAACACTTGTCCTGTTGACTAAACTTGAATTGGGATGTATGATTTTTAAGCTCTCCATGATTTTCTCAATTGTTGATGGTGCTGTGTTCCTATTTCTAGGCTTACGGAGTTCCTATGCCAGTCAGCATAGTCAGCTTGGGCAAGACCTCCGCTCAGCTGTGTCTCCTGACTTGCACATCACTCCTATCTATGAAGGGAGGACCTACTACAGTCCAGTGTACCGCAGCCCAAACCACGGGACCGTGGAACTCCAAGGATCACAGACAGCACTGTACCGCACAGGCTCAGGTGGGCCCTGTGTCCTGGTTTCCTGATTCTCTTGGCCCAACAGGAGTGAGATTTTATTAAGATTGGTTTCTCCATTAGAAGAAAACCATGCTGCACATTTAATTGTCAGATAAGCATCTGCGACAGCAAATCACTAAACAGTAAAATAGAAGTTCATTTAGCACGTACTTAGGGGTAAAATTTTTTAAAATAGTTAATCCAATCAATGAAGATAGTGATTGTGCTGTTAACTTAGGGATAGATTTGTAAAGCTATAAATAGGATTCCCTCAGATTAGACTTGTATCACGTAGAGAAAGGCAACCATTTGCTGAAATATTTCTTTGTGATTTTTGTTGCCGGAAGCAAATGTTGAGATGATCCAGATGACCTGCTGTCTGTCAGCAGGCCTGGATGTGAAGATCACGTGTGTCACTCTTTTTCAGTGTGGGATTTCCTGTGAGAGACTCAGACCAGGACAGAATGCAGTCAGAGCGTGTGTAAAACAGGTTGCGAGCCTCATACCCAATCCTTACCCTTTTTCTTATGCCATGGCTTCTGCTAAATCTGAAGCTGGAAGCTGTAGCGTTTGTGGTTTGAGTTGCCAGAGGTGCTGCAGGGTGGCTTGAGAGGTCTCAGAGGTAGCTTCCAGCATCCAGGAAACCCATAATTTTACAGATTTATAATATGCCCACTGAAGCCCGGCCAGCAGTTGACAGCCCTCCCAGATGTGTCTCTAGAGAAGACTGTTGTTTCTTTATCAGAGATGGACAGTTCTGCCCAATGAAGGGTCTCAGTGAAGAAAGGTTCCTGTGTTCTGACTCTGTAAGCAGGAAGTCCTCTAACAGGACTGAGGAAAGGTGAACGACCTTGCTGATTTCGGAAAGACTCGAGTACGGCAGTGGGAGACGCACCTGTATCAGGACAGAAGTGTTCAGTGCAGCATACAACTGCTTTGTACATCATATCATTTAATAATTTCTGGAAAAAGCCATAGAATTAAAATCTGTCTTTCTTGTGACAGTTTTTTTTCCAATATTATCAAGACCTGTAGATATAGAAGTAAGGTATATATCAAAGAAATACTGAAAAATTTGAAGGGTTAATTATAAATTTCAGTAAAAGCTTGTTTTTTATCACTAAATTACAATTATGAAATGATATTTATTTCTGAGATTAATTTCTTATAATTTTACTAAGGTTTTAATTTTCTAAATCTTACTGTAGCCAAGCCCATAAGTAGACTCAGCTTTGTTGGCTTTCTTTTCTTGGTACCTCTTTTAGTTCTTAAGCTAGGTTTATGAAATCTAAAAATAAACAGCCAATGCAATTGCCAAATGCTTAATCCTGTTTAAAAGTAAAAAAATATATATTGTATGTTTGAAAAGTGTGACTCTGTGGAGAACATACTAATCTTTCCCAAAACGTTGACTTTGCAGTAGGTATTGGAAATCTACAAAGGACATCCAGCCAGCGAAGCACCCTTACATACCAAAGAAATAACTATGCTCTGAACACAGCAGCTACCTACGCGGAGCCCTACAGGCCAGTACAGTACCGACTCCAAGAGTGCAGTTACAACAGGCTGCAGCACACAGGGCCAGCTGAGGACGGTGCCACGAGGTCCCCATCAATAGACAGCATTCAGAAGGACCCCAGGCAAGTGCCAGAGGGACACTGCAGTACACACCGTGTCACACTAACCACTTCCACCGTTTTGTCTTCTTAACCTGTCAAGTCTGGTAGGATCAGTAATTCCTTATCTCTGCTACTTCTACCTGCATAGGTCATTGAGGCAGACTTCATTTTTTAAAGCTGATTGCTTCTTTTTGTACTTTAATTACAGCTTAGAGAACACACAGATCTGTGGGAATGTGTGTAGCATTTTTCATGTAGGTATTTCACTCCGGTGGCTACCTGGGAGGGCCTGTGTGAATTAGACAAAAGACTGAGAAGGATCACACACACACACACACACACACACCCCTTTACCTGTCTGACTCAGAAAGTTCATATATTAATTAATCCTAAATCTAAAAAGATGAGTGTACATTTCCAATTGAGTTAGTCAGTGAGAGGTAGAGCTTTTAGCAATAAGGTCCTTTTAAGAAGCTTTGCACCATTTAGAAGATGACATACAAGAAATTTTTATCTCACAAACAAAAACTATTTGACAGATAGTAGGAATGTATGTATTCTTGTTTTATTTTGTTTGGCAACCTAGCTAAACACAAGCCACTTGGTACTTGATTGAGTCTTAAAAATTGGCCTCCTCTTTAATGAAAGTCATTTCAAACATTCAGAAAATATGCTTCAAAACTAAAAGACTTTTTGTTTCTGAAAGAACAGAATCATTACTAAGTTTTGAACAACTTTGGTGTTATTTTAAGGCATAGATTATTAACAAGATTTCATTCACTCTCCGCCCACAATTGTCTCACTGGGAAGTCGCTATAATTATCCATTTGAATTTAACAACCTACCAACTTATTCTAATGACTGAACTAGAATTAGTGAGGTTCTGGTCACTGAATAAGTAAAGGTGCTTCAGATGGGTGGGAGGCCGCTGACTCACTGAAGCCTCGGCATGAGTTTGCCTCCAGACCTAGGCATACATTTTGGTTTTGTAGTCCTGGTTTGCTACTTTGGGCTATGATAAGGGCTTTTTATTTTATAATAGAGATTTTTTTTTTTTTTTTTAGTATAGCACCTTATATATTATTGTCAGAAAAAAATCTTATTTAATTTTCTAAAATCTTCAGAATGACAAAACTCTGTGGTACCCAACACATACAAAATTCCCCCAAAGTATTCATAATTGAGGGTAATTTGATACCCTAGCTACACCTTGAAGATAGTAATAGCTGCCTGTAGGAACTGGGAAGAGTGATTGGAGTTCCAGTTGAAGATGCGCTCTGAAGGCCTCAGCTTTGACCTCTGTGAACTGACTCACTGGAAAGGAAAGTTTCGCGGATGGTAATACACTTTGCTGTTTGTGCTATGGTAGTGTCAGAGTCTAACGCATAAACCGTTGCGGCAAGCTCTGATTGCGTGCAGCTTCCCTCAGTGCTGTTTGTAAGATGAGCAGACGGTCATTCTACGGTGGCAGGTACGTTTACTGTAGCTGACCTGTAATCTCGATGAATGAAGACTGAGTACTCAAGTCAGAATCAGAGGCTCATGACAACTGCTATTCCTCAGCTATGAAAATAACCACGGTAACGTTTTCATTATCCTCAAACGCTACTGTTCTTACTACATAATTAGCCTGACAAATTCTCTGTGAGACTGGAAATTGCTAATGTTTACTACAAAGAAGAAAATCTGTAAGGATTTTGTTTTTAGGTTTCGGGGGTGGGGGGTGTTGGGGGAGTTGTTGTTTGTTTTTCATAGTTTCATTGGTTTTTAGTCTTTTGAGACAGGCTGTGGCTATGTAGCTCAGGCTGGCCGAGGTGTCATGATTTTCCTACTTCAGTCTCTTATCTTCCTGCTGGGATTACAGATACATGCCACCAGGCCCAGCTGTGACTTAAAAACAAACAAGCCAAAGGGTCTCTGCTTGGAAATAAAAGTTATCAGTTGTACAAATTGTTTCTCTGCACAGACCCAGTAGAGAGCATTTCTTATGGAAGATGGCACCCCTTCAGTGCTGACCTCTTCCTCCAGCTGGCCCTTTTTATATCCTGGTCTTTGTGTCCCTGTCATATGCATTTGAACACCCATAGTATAGTGTTATTACTGAAAAGAGGTCACTTTGGAAGAAATGAAAAGAAATAAAAGCAAATATTTTAAAATATCCACCCTTCCCACTAAAGATCTTCCTATAAACCCAGGTCTCCATCTGCCTCACCTCCAGCAGCTTAAAGAATTTGGTTTGAGTTCTTTAAGCCTCAGTTTATCTTAAATGGTTTTGTCTTGATTTTCAGGATATTTTTGCTACATATAAAATTCAGGATTTATAAGTGTGAATTTTTTTTTCTTTCAGTACTTTAAAAGGTGTTATTCATTGTCTTCAGACATCTGTTGTTTTTTGGTGAGAAATGAGACATTATTGTACCCTTCTTGTTCTGTCATCCACTCTCTCTCGGCTGCCTTTGTTTGTTCCCCTCCGCTCTCGGCAGTTTCTACTATGACGAGCTTAAGTGTGGGGCTCTGCATCTGACCAGATCGAGATCCTCAGACTCTTTGAATGTACGTTGACAGATTTGCCAAAATTAGAAAAAAAATCAGCTTTTATTTCTTTAAATTCTTTGCTGCCCTCCACCCTCTCTTCTCCTTCCGGGATTCTAGTCACATGTATTAAAGCCATCCTGTGATCCTGAGAGTGAGCAAGCTCCCTCTGGCTGGATAGCGTCTAGTGCTGTCTTCACACATACCATGCCTAGCGCTGTCTTCACACATACCACACCTTTTACTATAACCTCATATGTGTTTGGCTCTGCTTTTTTTTTTTTAATTTCAGATACTTTCTGTTTTCTTTTTCTCTTCTTTTGTTTCTTTTTTTACATATCACCCTGGTTCTTTTTCTGTAGTTTTCATGCCCCTGTCCACTCACTTACTACATCATGGCCTTCTCTTTGGTGTGGTTGGCTTTTGTAACAGGGTCTCACTGAAACACTGAAACTCACAGACTGCCCTAGAAAGAAAGAGCCCTGCATCTGCTGGGATCTTGGGGCTCCTCCTCCACCACCCAGCTTTTTTTTTTTTTTTTTTTTTTTTTGTCTTTGACACAACTGGAACAATTTTATATTCTTCCTCTAAAAAGTCCAAGATCAGGAACACTTTGGTGTTGTTTGTACTGTTGCTTTTTGTCACAGCATTTCATGGTTTTTGATTATCTGCTGGTTGTTGTAAATGAGGAAACCTGGATTCGATGTGTTCTTGCTACAATGCTAAGTGTCTTATAGTAGATCCTGTTGACACAGCCAACACTGGTTTTGCTCTTGGAGAATTCTATTTCAGATGTGTTCTAGGCCCTAGAATATCAATCGACCTTATTCTGTGGCTTGGCCCTAGCTCTCATAAACCTTTGTGGGCTTCTGACTTAAATTCTGAGAGACTCACATCTGTACTCCAACAAGTCTGGAGTCCAAAGGCACCTATTGTGTGTTCAGCTCTGCCACACAATCGTTACTCTAGACCAACCAGTCCCTTTTGAATGTCCAGTCCTCACTTCACTCCTAATCCAACACAACAAAGCCATCCTGTACTCTTTTAGCCTCAGTCTCTTGCATTATGGGACAGAAAATGCTATACCATTTCTAAGCAAAAAGCCAGGTAGCGATGGGATTCCTTGGGTATTGTCTCATCTCAAGGACTTCGTTCTTGTGTTGTTATCCTCAGTTTTGTAGTAGTTTGTGGAACATCAAATACAGAACCATAGCTAAAAACAAAAGCCAAGGCTTAGGTTGTGATGAAGCAAACCCTGGCAGTGATGTCGCCTGGCTAGCATGGGAACTGGAAGCAGTCTTCCCAGGGTACATTTCTGCCAAACACAAGTCAGTGATGCTGATGCCAACCATTGCCCTGCTCCTGCTGGAAGCTACTCTTTGCTGTCTGGCCCTCCTGGTTCTCGGGTATGTCAGAAAATCTTAACCATCACTGTACCACTTAAAGAGAAAAAAATGTCTGCTGTAAATGTGAGTCATCAGAAAGGATTAAGCCTCACTTGTAGCACACTGTCAGTTACAGTTCAGCCGTATACAATAGGCACAATAGGCTTTACATAGATTTTTTTTTAAATCATAAATGTTTAACACAGTTGAGTTTAGGAAAGGGAAGCTATTACAGAAAATGTTCCTCCTTGGAAAGGCTCATTTTTCACAGGTGATTGTTACTAACTACACACCGTCATACCTAACTTCCAGAGCCCTTCTCTAAGGCAGGCAGAGATTTGACCTCTGTTACTTCACAGATGAGGGAACTGTGCTCTGAACACTCAGCTGATTTCCAAAGTAACAGTGACTGAAGAAGTGCCTAGGGCCTCAGCCTAAGTAATATGACTCTGATTCCTGCGATGCTTTTCTTTTTTTGTCTGTATATATGGCGCACATACCATGTGTATGTGTGCCTACATGTGTGTGGGAGCACATAGATGTGGGGTGCATGCAGGGGCCTCGGGTTTATGTTGAGAACCCTCTTCAGTGGCCCGTTCACCTTGCTCAGGCTCTCACAGAAATGGTGAGTCTGCTAGCCAGCTTTCTGTGGGGGTCCCGTCTCCCCGTTCTGAGGCTAGGGTACAGGCAGACTGGCGTAGCTACTGAGCACTGTGTGAGTTCTGGAGAATTCTTGGATCATCTGGCTGCCAGGCAAAGACTTTTTTCCCCCACTTCAAAACTTGTGTTTACTGTCTAGTTCCTTTAGTGAGGAACACATGTTTCTCTGACTTCTACCTACATACCAAATCCAGCTCCTTGTCTGTATCCCACGATATTCAGTAGTACTTGCCTCAGGGGGAGCAGTAATGGCAAATGACGGGGCCAGATGCATGTAAACTGGATAAATGCTAGCTTGTGCCATTGCTACGAAGGGCATATGGGGCCCTGTGTTTAGGGCCACGTCTTAATCAGCATTTGTAGCTTCAGCAACTATGGTGATTCCTATAACTTACTAGGACTACACCAGATATTCATTTGCATGTGTGTTATTTGTGAGTATGTATAGGTATGAAATGAAATGGCCCTTTGAAGTAGACTGGAAAATTAATGCTTGGAGCCTTCTCAATCCATGTGACTCTGGGCTCTATAAACTTTAGGGGTGGGGTGGGGAGAGGATTGTCTTGAGTTTAACCCAGCATGAGCTAGAGAGTAAGACCCTGAGTCAAAAGGACAAAGAAGAAAAGAGAGTTTAAAATATTTCGATGTTCTTGAAAGTTTTTCCTTATAATTTTCAAGTAATCCTCAGTGCAGCCCTTGTGCTGTGGGCCGTTACTGCTCAGATCCCCGTTAGCACCATTCACTCTGCTTCCTTATTCAGTAGCGTCTTGTATCGTGTGCTATGGTATCTGGCTTCCTTTGATTAAAACAAAAAGTCAGCGCACGCGACTGAGTATACCAGTAAGCTCATTTCTATGGACAGGTATCATTCCATTATATAAGGATATCACAGTTGACTTATGCCCTTTGGTAGAGAACTGGAAGACCTCCATCCAAATAGCCTACTACAGACAACATTTATTAGTTACTGTCCTTGTACAGAAGCACAACTCACCAACAGAAGTCTCCATTGGCTACTACTATGAAAAGTAGTTGTTATCAGTTTACTCAGTGTGAATTCATTATTTTCATTGAAGTTTAATGGCATCCCTTAGTGGGAGTCTACATATCTGTTACTATGTGAAGCATTTCCTTCATGTAAAATAGACATATGCAGTAGGCTAGTTAGATGACATCATAAAATTGTGATAGCTTGATGCTCCCAGAAAAGAAAGTATAAAGGAGTCTGTATTAAAGGTAACATATGCTCATATCATTGGACAACAACATGGTAGAGCCGTACAGCCACTGCCCAGCTGTTGACTGGCTGTGAGCAGCCCTGGTGTCTCATATGCACATATCAATCATATGGAATTGAAGAATAAGAGAGATCTCACAGCTAGGAGAGTCCGACCCAGAATATGTGTCGAGACTCAGAATTCTGTCTCAAAGCATACTACTACAGATTCTGGAAAATATAAAGGTCAGGAAGGTTCAGAAATGGTGTTCCCTGAACATAGCATTTCTGGCAACTTCCTTGTTTCTTTTTCGAACTCCTCTGTGTTTCTGTCTCGTGATCACAGCAGCTATGATTGTTAAGGTCTCTGAACAGTCACCATGATTTCCCAGCACATCTGAGATTAGCAGCTGGTAACAGCTTTGTCCTTTCCCGTCAGGCCTTCCTGTCCTCAGGTGTGACCTCTCACTCAGCTAAGTCATGCTTATGTACCTGTACATTGCATCTGCTGCATTCTTAGATGGGTAGCAAGGCATAAAATTAAAGGCTAGAGGAGGAGCTCTGAAGTTGTAAACCGCCCATATTGAATTCCCTTTGTTCCCCTGACCCTTTCTCTGTGTCTGTACACCATGATTTCTTTAAGATCACAAGCATTTCAGCCTCTGCATACGTTGATTGGGAAAGATTATTTTCAAATAGATAACATTAAAATTTTTGTAACTTCTCACGTCTGCCTTTGCTGAACTTTTCCTCCTATCAGAAATGTGTTGTTCCTCTGAGCTTCCTTTCTAATGCTGTGCCTCTTCCGTGTAGGGAGTTTGCCTGGCGCGACCCTGAGCTGCCAGAAGTCATTCACATGCTGCAGCACCAGTTCCCATCTGTCCAGGCAAATGCTGCAGCCTACCTGCAGCACCTGTGCTTTGGCGACAACAAAGTGAAGATGGAGGTACGAGCCCCAGAGCCCGCCACAACCTGGGCACAAATGCCTTCCACATAGCAGCTAGCTTTCTCTTTAAAAATGCTTGGGGATGTGGGGGACTGGAAAGATGGCTCTGCAGGTAAGAGCCTTGGCTGCTTATCCAGAGGACCCAGGTTTGATTTGGAGCACCCACATGTTAGCTCACAACTATCTGTTACAGCAGTTAGCAAGGATCCAGTGCCCTCTTCTGGCTGTTTTGGGTACTGCACACACTCGTACATATAAAATGTAAAAGTAAGAGTGATTACTAAATGACAGTTGAGGGTGTTGTCAGTGGCACAGCATGTGCTTACAAGGCCCTAGGTTCAATCTTTAGCACAATGAAAAATACTAAAAAATAACATTTCTCTTTGAAGTGATATTAATTTCAGATTCTCTTTTACTTCCTGACTGTACATTGTATTGCCTCTCAGGAAGACCTGGGCGACTGTGCTGCCTGGAGTGCTTCCAGCCTTGTCAAAGCTCTTCCCCTTAGTTAGCACATTTATAAACCGTGAAGCAAAAATCAATTTAATCTGAGCTTTAGAAATATTTTCAAAGAATCTATTAGATAAAAAGATGACTACGTTCACTGAATTAGGGGGTTACTGTATTTCATGAGGTTCTGGTCAAGACAAGTGTTTTGCTGTTTATAGAAACAGTGAGTTACTGGTTACTGGCCAGTGTTCAGTAGCACGTAGACTCTTTTAATATTTCAGACCTTATCCGCCTGCAGTGACACTTATTATCCGCTCAGTATGTAAAACGACGTAACAGCTACAGACCTGAAGGGGGGTGTAAATAAAGCCTAGCAGCGTACAAGTAAACACTGACGAATTCACAGATGGAGGAGGGTGTGAAGCAGCAGCCTGGAGAGCCAGGTCTAGCAATCCCTTCCTGTGTGGCCTCCGGGCGTCTGTGGGCCGCACTTGTGTATATACTCCATGCATTCATTCCTACGGGGAAAGTGTCAAGGCCAGTGTGCGTGCTGGTGCCCAGAATGTGACTGGCCTGCACACAGGTGCCAGTCCCCCAGATCTCCCTTCTCTTTTTTAAGCCCTGTCCACAGGAAAGGAACGCTCTCCTAGAGACTGTCCTTAGAATTTTCAGCAGGTATACTCCATAATCTCACCATATCAGACTGTGCAGCCATCAGTCTGTCGAATATCACTCAGGCCTGGTACCTAATTTTTTTCATCCCAGGTATACAGGCTAGGGGGAATCAAGCATCTGGTTGACCTGTTGGACCACAGGGTGTTGGAGGTTCAGAAGAATGCTTGTGGTGCCCTTCGAAACCTTGTGTTTGGCAAGTCTACAGATGAAAATAAAATAGCAATGAAGAACGTTGGTGGAATCCCTGCCTTGCTGCGACTGTTGAGAAAATCCATTGATGCAGAAGTAAGGGAGCTTGTTACAGGTGGGTAGAGAGCGTGGTCTTGTCTAGGGGAATGCTGGAACAGTCTAGACTGTGCCCTTGCAGAGTGGCACTGAAAAGGCCTTGGAAGCAGAGCTGTAAGTGATGAGGTGCTGGGCCAGTGGGAGGGGCCAGCTGTTGTTCACAGCTGGGGAGGCCATGCTCCCAAAAGGCATTCTCAGTGTTCTAGCACATCAGCAGATGTGCGGATCGGTACATAGGCACTCGCACTCGGTTCCCTTACTTAAATAGCCAATGTTTCACGGTGGTCCTGACATCCCTAATGCGTGTTTTCTTTTCTGTTTTTCCTTCATTTATTTCTCACAGAAGAAATAAGGCCTTTCTGGACTTTTCGTTCTAAGTTTTTCCTTTCATGAAACTTATATCATCTTTCCTGAGTAGGCCTCAAAGAATTTATAAGATTTACTGCTAAACAGGAAGGAAGTACAAAAAGTTGTGTAGTTTCCTTTTTCTGTTTTTTAAAGGTAGGTAGGTTGATTTGAAGTGGAGACAGTGCACATGAGAAGGGCGCGTGTCCTTCTGCTTGGGGCACGTCGGCCCAAGTGCTCGCTTGCGTGCCTGCCTCTCATTTCATCGCCCCTGTATGCTGCACACTTCCCTTTGTGTAGAACACAGGGTTTCCTAAGATGTGGCCCCCGGTCTTGAAGAGGGACATGCGGGATGTAGTTCAGAAACAGCTATATCCTACGTAGTCTTCCAATATAAAACTGTAAACACCTTCTGATAGTTCTTCCAGAGATTTCTGCCTGAAGCTTTTTTGACTTTTAAGAAACATTTTTTTCAAACATACATGTGTGGTAGAGAAAATCAAGAATCATTTTATAACCACATACTGTTGGCAGTAATCATTTTTAGTGGAATGGTTGCTGATGAGGTGGTCCTTTGAAAATTTTGGAAAGGGGATGATCAATCTGAAATGATCAAATGAAATGATGACTGATATGGAAATGTATCCGTCAGATCTCACATGCAGAGGATGTAAGAACCGTATTTCCAGGTCCCAGAGACTATTGTTCTCAGCTTGATTTCAGTGTAAGCATTGGTTAATATGAAACTACCAAGTCATACTACACATCTAGAAAAATTGCTTGCTTGTGTTCGTATATGGGCATGATATGTGTACACATATATTATAGCCCATGACCTAGGGAGAAAAGAAAGTTAGTTGTTCGTTTCTCAGTTATAACATTTGGTTGTACCAGACTTACCAGATGACTGAACAGATGACTGTTCAGAAGAAATATGTAAGAAAAAGTGCACCCTGCTATGTCTTCAAGCCAGAGAGCATCAGGAGATCCTTAAATCCTTCCAAAGCATATACCTGTAAGTCGTTTAAACTGTACAATCACAGAGGGTCTGAAATGGGTCTCAAAATTCATCTTGTCTGATCAGCCACGCAAGACGTGAGACTCTGTACCGACAACCCCACTGAGTATTTGCATTGGCCAGAACGACAAACTTGTATAACTCCTAATACAGACTTGAGCATCAAGGTTAACACATTTGTTATGAATGAGGAGAAAGCAAGGAACACAAACACTAGGGAGCTCATTTTACCTAGTAACAGCCCCAGCGACCAATTCTGCCCTACAGCCAATCTCCAGGACCCCTCTTACCCACAAACCTTTGGTCTGAACCCCCCTCCCTCGGAGAAACACAGCTGCAGGTGTTGGGTAAAACCCTCCCTGAAATGGAGCATTATCTGTCTGACTTTCAGTTCTGAGCGAGTGCCATCCACAGAGGCAGTGGCTCCGGGCTTGATATTTGGCCTCTGTAGGTGTGGACTAGGAGTTTGTCAGTGATACTCAAAACCAACTTAGAATCAAAATGTTTAAGGCCAACAGACTTGAATTCAAACTGCTAATAATTTGAAGAAATTACTATTCACTTGAAAGTAGGTCTTCTGTTCTTCACAATATTAAGTAATTCAACCTAGTTATTAAATCCCAAGTCTTTTCCTCCTTTGTCCTCTTTGTTTCCGTTTGGCAATTTTTACTATACAAGTGAAGAAATTTTAACTATTCTGAAAAAGATGTTTTGCATTTTCTTTAAATGTAATAACTACCCAGGGCCTTGTATTTTTTGGCCACATTTGCACTTTCAAGGGGAAAAAAAAAAACAAAACTTTTTGCAAAGATTATTCTCCCAAGACAGTATGGCTGTCTTTGCTAATTAAAATGGTTTCTCTAACACATAACATGATTCTTGTGTTTCTTTCCTTGTGTTGAACGTTTTTCCATAGTGAAATATTCTGTGCTTTTCATGTATCTACTGCTCTGTGCTTGGTGCTTTGAGTTGATCTCTCTTCCCCAATGGGCGTTTTGCTGTTCCTGTGCTTAAACACCAAGTCTAACTGCCCCTCCACTGGGCTGTGCAGTCGGTGTCTTCTAGGCCATAGCTATGATCCCAAGGAAGTACCTTGTCACTAAAAATGATAGGATTATTCAAGATTATTAAATTGTATTTCTGAGCTAGGAAATATGAGTTTATACTTCTTGAACGTTCTGGAAACACCCTATGTTAGACTGTAGAAACTGGAGACACTATAAATAATCTGGGGACCTAGCTTGTAATGAACTAGGTGTCCTGAAGCTCTCACACTCTTAGTCCTCCCTAGAACACCAGTGTTAAATACCAAAGAAGAGCCTTTGTTCTTCAGTAATAATAGGCTGAGTTCATCTCACTTCTGTATTCACTCTTTCCAAGTTAGCAGAGTATTTCCGCACTGACGGTTCTGAAATTTGAAATTCAAGCCATCCATTGCAGACGCCACGCATTGCAGACACCATGCAGAACATGTGCCACACTGTCCCTCCCCCATCACTAGCTTCTTATTTCTTATTAGCTTCATATTAGGTGATGGTTAATTTTTTTTAAAAAGATACCTGCTAAGGAAAACCAGGTGATCCAGGCAACGGTTTAGCAAACAGTAGGTCCTGACAAGACTTGGTCATTCGTATATAAAGACCCATATGATTACAGGATGAAAATTTCTATTTTTGGTTCTTTGACCTCAATAATATGCCTTCTATACAGCCGTTTGTTACTTGGTCTAGGCAGGAGGCTGTCCGTTACTCTCCTGCCTTTCTGGACCACTTGAGCTATTAGGAGCTGTGCGCGCTATTTTCAGAAATCCAGCAACAGCCCTTCCCACTTTCCAGCCATAATTAGTAAGAATCCTTACCACCTGCTCTACTTATAACAATAATAATAAAATCATTCATCACAAGTCTCCAGCCACCCTCCCTCTTTCTCTGTCTCATTTCAAGCCATAAAAATTTGTAATGAGAAAATGACAAAAAAAAAAAAGGAAATATAATTGGTACTATCCCAAAATAGTTCACTATAGACAGGCCAGCTCTTAGTGCATAAAGAACTTAGAACTTGAAAACTCCCTGAAGAAATCTCTGTTCCCCAGCAGCACATCTGCGCACCCGGCATCACAGGTGAGAAACTAGACACGGAGAAGCTGAGTTCCTGACACAGGCTGAAGTCTTCCCTCCCCCAGGACAGGCTACTGAAGAATGCTAAACAGAAGCAACTCTGGGCATGCGAATGCCTGTTTTCAAATACTTCCCCTTGAATCCTAAGTACTTGAATTTTACCCACTATTGTAGGGAGCTCTCCTGGAACTCCACCAATACACTCATGTCAGGCTAGTGACCGACATAATCCTAAAGTGTCAGCCCACTACAGTGGGACTTTTAGTCTTCTGAGTCTGTCAGGAGTGACAGTCTGAGTCTGGTGCACCTTTGTGCGTGGAATAATAATAGGCCCTTATGTCTGAATGAGGCAGCCAAGTGGGAAACTAAAGTCACATGGAGAACTTGGTCAGAGGAGAATTTGCACTCCCTCGGTAGCCTTGGCAGCCTATAAGTATGAGGAAGTTGGGCCACACACAGGGAGGCTCCATATCACATCCTCAGTGTTCCAGCCTCACCCCCTGCCTGATAGCCTGTAGCTTACAGAGTTACTCGATTGTCTCAGAGCTTCTGCTGATGATTTAGTGCAGGTACAGATGAGAAAGTGTCCTTAGACACACTAGTCAGGGCATAGTATACATCTTAAGTCAGTGGTTCTCAGCCTGCAGGCCACGCCCCCTCTGGAGGTCTAATGACCCTTTCACAGGGCTCACAGATTAGATATGCTGCATACTAGATATTTATATTATGATTAATAACAGTAACAAAATGACAGTTATAAAGTAGCAATGAGAGTAATTGTAGCTGGGGATCACCACCACGTGAGGAACTGTATTAAAAGATCACAGCATTAGGGAGGTGGAGGACCGCTTCCTCAAGTGACTTTCTAGATAACTAACTCTCTTTGCTCATATGACACTCTTTGTCAGAATCTGTGTCACCAGCAAAACAAGGGTTGGAGGTGGGGCCACTGCACTCCCTCCAGCTCCACCTCAAGGCCTTCCCCGGTTCCCTTATTCAGCATGCCTGTTCCATTGTACCTGCTTCCAACAGCAGGAGCCGGCTTTATGTTCCTCGTGGGCAGCCGTCAGCATTCCTGAACTGTAAGCTGATTTCCTGAAGAAATGCCATTCCAGGGAACACTGAACTACACGACCATGTGGTGTTGTTAATCTTCTCACAACACCCCCAAGTGGCAAAGTTACCTCAGCATTGAACGTGCTGAAGTACAAATGCCATCCTATAAAGAGACCCCTAAGTGTCTGTAGATCAGACGTTACTAACCTGTGTCTAACCTGTGACTAACCTGTGTGATTAGAAAATCATAGAAGCACAGGTAAGTGCTTATGTTTTCCTGACACCAAAGACCTAACCCTCTCATGACCTTCATGTGAGAGGAACTCTGAGTAGCAGAAGCAAGCTTCTTTAGATTGAGTGTTTGGGCAGGGTCCTCCCAGGGTGGCAGCTACAGCTAGCCTCGGTTCTCCACAGCTCCTGTCTAGGAACCTTTGTTCCCTCAGACTCAGCACTCTTGTTCCACCACAGCCACATCTGAGGGAGCTCTGAGGTGAGCCAGGCAGAGCCAGGCCAGCTGAGCCAAGAGAAGGGCCCCCACCCAGGAGGCCTATCAGGATGACACCATGGCCCATGCCTTTAGGCCAAGAGCAGCTCTATGTGACCTGCTCTAGGGGTCATTGGGCCCTCCCCATAGATGTTGCCCCTTCAGAACCCTGGAAGTTATTGTATGCTACCATGATATTTTTTTCCTCAGAGTTTATCCACAGAAAGGCATTTTTTTCTATAATTGAAGACAGTACTCTTGTCTCACTCATAATAATTGCTTTCCCATTATTCCAATTCCATTTCATTTTTATAATTTGCTGATGGCATCATGGCCCTGGTAGGAAGCTTGAGCAATGAGCCTGAAGCTGTAAATGGCAGGCATTTGGACGGCAGTGTTCTCTCCTCAGTTACCCCTCCGACTTCCTCATTCTGTCAACAGCACCCTATTTTCACACATTCGCAAACTGTTGGCCCATCCTTAACACCACAGGCAGCTGCTTCAAGCCCCAAGTTCTCACAGACGGTTCTTTGTCTCACTCACCACCTCACCCTGAAACTACTGTCTCATGGCATAGGCTATGTGGTACCTGGTTCACTGAAGTAAGCACTGTGTCAGCATTTCAGCCCTGCCCACCTTGCAGGCTATCCAAGGCCTCAAGCCATCCTCTCTTGCCCTTCTTCAGTCATAGTCTTCCTAAGGGGTTCCCAGCCCCTTTTCTTGGGACCTCTACCTTTCGTACTACAGTTTAGTGTGGTAGCCTCCAGCCTTACAACACAGAAGTTGCGATAATTTAAAACTGTCCAGGAAGAACAATGCAGTATCATGTGACACTGGGATTTGGCCTTGAATGGACAGCTTTCCTTGCAGGCCCAATGCTCTAGGCATTTCACCTCTATGAACTATTGCTTCCCTGGTGACAAATGGTACCGTGCTTTGTGGATCTGTGAGGAGGCGTGTGGAGTGGCGGCAAATGCCATGTTCATGCTATGTTCATGTTTGTCAAAAGGCCTCCTAAGAGCATACGTCTCACCCGGGAACCTACCAACACCCAGTGGGAGTGTCTTGGGAGTTGCATACATATAAGTCTTCCAATGCCCGGCTTAAGACAGGACAAAACCAAAAACAGTGGAGTTAATTTTAGTAGTATATTTTATTTGATCCAATAGTTAGAATATGACAATTTTAATCAATTGTGAAGTATTTTGCATAGATTCTATACCAAGTCTTTATAATCTAGTGTGTTTTATACAATTTAATCAGGACTGGCCACATTTCAAGTGCTTACTTAGCCTCCTGTAGCTGGTAGCTACAGTATTAGCACATGTCTATACAAGTTGAATATCCCTTCCCTGGAATTCTAGAGATCAGGAGTGCTTCAAATTAAAGAATTTCCTAGACTTTTAAAAATATTTACATTGACTTTACCTTAGCATCCATGATCTGAAAATCTGAAAACAGATTTTAAAGTATCTCAGATTTTGGACTTTTTTATATTACTCAGCCTGTATAGTGGTTGAGAGACGATGGTATAAATTTTAAAAGTAGACGGTTTTATAGTGTGTAGATTTAACACTGGCAGGCCATAGCAGGTGGCCATATTGTGGTAGAGTATAATCACCATAGTATCTTGATAGTACTATCCCCCCGACCCAAAAACAAAAAAAAGCTGTGGCGCAAAGGGGAGACCTTTAGGAACAGCCACAGAGAAGAGGCAGATGATGCTGTCCTAGGTTCTGAGTACTTAGCTGAAGGCTGGCTGGAGAATAATAATGAGTACATTCTTAGAGCAGGCTGTGTTCTGGATTAGAGACCACCACCCACCCGCCTTCCACCACTGTGTTTCAAGAATGCTTGCAAGATGGGTGTGCATGCCAGCGCCATGTTCTCCTGAGTCCATGGATGAAGTGTAGTCAGAATGAGAGCATGGTCTAGACTAGGCAGTACTGCTGCCCCAGCAGCACTGTCTAAGTTAGACACACCATTTTATAATGGAAAACATTTCACTGGTGCTGGCTTACAGTTCAGAGGTTTAATCCAATGTCAGCGTGGTGAGAAGCATGGCAGCAAGCAGGCAGACGTGGTGTTGGACAGGCAGCTGAGAGTTCTATATCAGGATTGACAGGCAGCAAGGAGAGAGAGACACTGGGCCTGGTTTGAGCTTTTAAAACCTCAGCAGCCACCCACATTGAAACACTTCCAACAAGGCCACACCTTCTAATAGTGCCGCCCCCTTTGAGCCTGTGGACATCAGTCCTATTAAAACCAGCACAGGCATATTCACTGACTCCTCGGGATATTCTTTCTACCCCAGGACAAGGAAGATAAGTTATCCTCATCTTCCTTTGACATTCCTCATACCCCAGAGGCTGGGGTGGTTCTGTTTACCTTGTGGCCATCTTGAGAAAGGAGCTGAAGCCAAGGACATCAAGAAGTAACTGTCGGGGCTGGGAACATGGCTCTGACATAGAGTGCTCCCCTAGCAGGACACTGTCAGTTCAATTTCCAGCACTGCAGAAATGAACAAGACACACTGGGATGTCCCTGGCTCACGGGAAGAAACGGTACACTGAGTGGTTTGTAGCAAGCACTGGGTCTTCTTAGGCGTCTTCCTTTGGCATTGTGTGCAGGTGCTTGATTTTTGATAATTTGGAAAGAGCATAATGAATACAATATAAACATAAACAGCTTAAGATGGTCTTCTCTGTCCAAGAGAGAAACACGTTTGTCAGCTGTTATGTATTCCCACTGCCAATGAAAGCACTTTTTAAATGTTACTTGGTTTTTAATGTCCTTTTAAATATGTACTTTCAAGTAGTTGTTATTACTTTAATTAATCAGCAAAATCAGTTTCCAGTGTGAATACAAAACTATCAGTTGGGCATTAGATTAGTTCTACAGGCAGCTTTAAACACAAGCGCTTTCAACAGTCTGCCGCGTAGGATTTACGTAAAATGGTATTTTAATTACTTTGTTCATTCTTTGTGAAGAAAGCAAACTTTCATCTCCCGTGGCAGCTTTTGCTTTTGCTTGTTGGTTACTGGTGATTATCTGTACTTTTTCTGTGATAGCAAAAGAGTAAGTGGCGTTTTCTAGAATCCAGACGGAAATTCCTAATACCTTCTCAATTCATTTGTATATGTAAAATCTCAGTCCTCAAAACAAAGAGCTAATTGCTTTAAAATAAATAAAACCTCCAGCTTCCTAAGCTAAATTATAACTTACTTTTAACTTTTTAACTTTTTGTATGGGAACAAAGAGGTAATAGAACATGCCCACTCCATGATTTTGAAGGAAATTTTATATTCAGATGTTAGAGGTGGAGGCTCCCCGTGTTGACGGAGAATACCAGGCTCACAGCTCTTTGTGTTCTGATAAGTCTTGATACGTCTGGGAGCTGCTGTATATTCTACTCTGGTTGTAGAAATGAAAGACTGACTCTTACTGGTACACTGGTTTTATGACCAATAAGTCACTCCAGTTAATTCAAAGATGGCATAATTAGCTTGTCTACTGGAGGGTTGCACGTCTTGAAACAAGTTGGTGTTTCTTCTTTTGGCAATCTATCCTTTCAGCCTTGCAGTCTGAGGGATGGGCGTTCGTGGTAGAGCTCTTACTTCTGATTCTGAGAGTTAGAAGCAGATGGTGGTACCCGTGTGAAGGGCAGCATATATACAGCAGCAGATTCGCTGAAGATCTGCAATGCTGTTTTGGCCCTTTCCCCTGCATTTATGAACCTTAGAGGCACACTTGAATGTTGTTTCGAGAAAAATCACACTCTGTTCTCTAAGCCTGGTAGGCAGATAACAAAGGGAAATTTTATAAACAAACACAGGAGATAAAATGAATCCATCAACAAGTATATGCAGGTCCCAACTATCCCTCACATATGTAACAAAACATGAAAAGGAACAGATAGTTAGATAGCTGCCCACACATGCCTAATGAAATTCAAATTCAATTTAGAAGTATAAATGCTCCTCTGCTTTTAAGAAAATCCATCTCTGGTCACGTATAAAGTAATCAAGTGGGAACATTCATTGAGTTAGGGCATCTTAGCTCTAGGCACAGGGGGAATAAAGCCACTGTGAATCAGATGATGGTGGTGGCTTTGCTCTTGTTGATTTGAAGGCACTTATCTGGCGTCCAATCCCAAGCTGACTGCTAATGAACTGTAGAACAACATGCCAGTCTACCTGCCACTCGGAATCCTTAGGGAAAAGAAGGAAAATTCTAGTTCAGTTAAAAAAAAAAAATCAGGAGACTTTTCAAATATGAAAAATGCCGTGTTGCCAGAAGTAAAGCTTAGGAGTAGCTAGGAGTGAAGACAGAAACAACGAAAACAAGGGAGCCAGGATCCGGTCACTTCTTACCCTGAACTCGCTTTCTTTGGTTATGATTGCTACTGAAGTTTCCGTAGCAGGCTGCTTAGTTTCTTGTGGAGATAAAGATCTGGCTTCCTGTCTATAAGATCCATCCACCGTGTCAACTGCAGGCAGGAACAGTATTCAAGAGAACACAGATACAGCAGAAAAATTCAAATAAAAATCATAGTATAACAAATATTCTCATGGTGTTTACCTTGCATTAGGTATGTATGCTAATACATGCAGAGTTGACAGGAGGCAGTGAGCATAGGTTATATGCAGATACTACACAAGCCATTCATCACAAGGAACCTGAGCATCTGCCTGCCTTGGTAACCACAGAGGGGACCAAGAATCAATCCCCCTGCCCCACCCCACCCATGGATAATGGAGGGCACCTGTCCGTCTGGTTATACTTACAGCCTCTGATGTGATGGGTGTTGCTTTGCAAAAGCCTTGCCTTGCATTTTACTTGACTGCACTGCAGTTATTCTTTGATGAAGAAAGTAGCCTATTGGAAAATGAAGCTGTCCCTAAGAGTTCTGTCTTGTGAAGTAAGGAACAGGAAAGGCTTTGACAGAAAGAGAATTGCAGCAATCATGTTAGGAATCACATGCCACCGAATTGTCAGCAGGGGTGGTTTCAGGTAATAACATTTTCCCCATCAATGGCCAGTGAGCTAATATGCTGCCACTAGCTGGCATATAGTGGCTCCTGGGTAGTCACACTGGTACCCTAGGTTGCCTGTGATGGCTTCATTAGCAGAAACTGTTAAGGCCTTTCCAACCCTGCTATGCCTCAACTCACTCTAACTCTTCTGTCTTCTTCCTTTCTCTTGTTCCTTGGTCAGGACAGACCAGCCAAGAGCTAGCTCTCTGGTCTTGTCTATCATTGTCTTCCAATGTTTCTCCCTAAGAAAATGTTCAGCTAATGTCTTTTACATCGGAAACAGAACCAGGCAGTGGTGGCTATTATGGAGCAAAGTTAAATATGGCCATGTTCAGTTACTTCTTTCCCAATTACCCCTAAGGCAATCTGGCCAAACCCAACTTGTAAGCTGGTACCCAACCATTCCCTGAAAACACTCCATAAACAAGTAAGTCTGACAGCGAACTTAAGTTCTCTTCCTAAGCACCTATGCGTATACATGCAGAGTTCCTCAGTGAGACCTTGTGTTTATGTAAACAAAGGTCATAATGAGAAGAATCAGCTTTCATAAACAAAGACTTTATCTTCCAGATACTGGATTATCTAGATCCCCCCTTTATACCGTATCCACCCTCCTTAGAGGAGACCTAGCCTGGGTCCAAATAGATGAGCACCACACGAGATAAAGTCCTTAGAGGCTGTGCTTATAGTGAGTGGGAAAGACCAAGGGCGGAAGTCTTTGGGGAAGGGGGCTGAGAAACCAAATTAATGAGGTCTAGAAATCAAGGCCAAGCGAGAGAGGAGAACAGGCAGAGGCCAAGCAGAGCACAGGGTGAGGACAGTACACAGCATCAGTCTCCATTACTGAACACATCTCTAGTCTCAGGATGGCCAGGGAAGGCAACCCTCGGGCATGCAGTCAGTGTCTTTTTTTTTTTTTTTTTTTTTTTTTTGGTTTTTCGAGACAGGGTTTCTCTGTGTAGCCCTGGGTGTCCTGGAACTCACTCTGTAGACCAGGCTGGCCTCGAACTCAGAAATCCACCTGCCTCTGCCTCCCAAGTGCTGGGATTAAAGGCGTGCGCCACTACCGCCCGGCTTCAGTGTCTTTTCTTTTTTTTAACTCTTTGGCTATCCTTTGCTTTCTCCTCTCCTCCCACAGATGCAAAGGCTCTCTACCTTCCTCCTATGCTTTACAGTCAGAGAAGGACTACTCAGTCATGCTCCAGGCTGGCTCCTTGGATTACAGCATTTTGGAGCAACAGTGTTTGGTCTTGTCTGGCCTAGAGCTCTTCTTGATCAGAACACTTGTATTCAGAGAGCCACCACACTCCCCTACCTAGTCAAAGGCAAACTGTGCCAGCCCCTTCTCTCCACGGCCCATCAGTGTCCAGCGCTGATGGTTTGGTGCAGCCTCTTGAGCAGCTGGTCACAAACACAACAGGAGTGTGGGGCTCCGAGAGACTATGAGGCAAGGAAAGCCAGCTGCACCCCCCTCCACCTCCTTCCTTCTTTCTTCAAGAAGCAAGTGGATGTGAAAACACCACTAGAGTACATGACATCTTGGACTGATCCCATTTCTATAAAATCATACAGAGTTATGGCAATAAGTTAACACACGTCATTTAATCCTTTCTCCTGTACCTAAAGAGGAGCGTCCGTAACTTACAGTCTTCAAACACATAGCAATAAAACTCATCAAAGAAAAGTTTAAAATGTGTAAACTTTACATAAGAAAAATGAAGCAAATATAGCAACCCTCCATGCTGTCGGTGCCTATAGAAAAATGTACTACACAGTACTCGGGAGATTGTTGAAGCTGAGCTTCCTGCTGATGGAGTGGAAATATGCCAGTCTTTTGAGAAAACGAAACTTTGTCTAATTCATAAATTCTAGAGGCTGGTTGGGGTACTATAAGTTAGGGCTTGTGTGTTTGTTTCTATCTTAAAGATGCAGGATCTCTGATAAATTTTGCTTGAACTTTCTCTTTCCAGGGGTTCTTTGGAATTTATCCTCGTGTGATGCTGTAAAGATGACAATCATCCGAGATGCTCTCTCAACCTTAACCAACACTGTGATAGTTCCACATTCTGGTTGGAATAACTCTTCCTTTGATGATGATCATAAAATTAAATTTCAGACCTCGCTGGTTCTGCGGAACACGACAGGTTGCCTGAGGTAAGTGCTTCCTTCCCAGTTAATTCCGTGATTAAAGAATGTGTCATAAGTAAAAAAAAAAAATGTAAATTGACTGTAGTGGGTGCTGTCTGGCTAGTGTCCACCCCACACCCCCAAAAGTGGGTGCAGATTTTGTTCCTGTGTTAGGAGACACTGTGGCCACAAGGCTGGTGGCCCCAAGGCAACTGTCTTCCACGTTTGCATATAACTCTTGTAATTTATTCAGAAAGGCCCATTTAGCCTGAGGTCTCTTGTGGCAGTTCTAACAGTTTCTCCTGTGGTAGCAGTTTGTTTCATACTTACTTCGGGTCTAGTGTGGCCTAGTTTTTGTTTCAGTTCAGGTTATGGTCACTGAAGTTCAGGATGTGAAGAGTCCTATGATTTCAACAACTGTTGCTTTTGAGTTCTATAAGTCAGCCCAGTGCAGGTCCCTTAGTCATTACCTTTAATGTAGAGAATCTATGGTTCTCTTTATAAGTTTATGGAACAGTTCCTTATTTGCTTACCAGTGTTAAAGGATATTTGATCATACTATGTGTATTATCTACTTAAAAAAAAAAAAAAAAAAAAAAAACCTTTGTAGTTGTGGTGGATATGGCTTAGACTTAGCACACACCTTAATCCCAAACAGTGAAGGTAAAGTTAGTTTGCAGAAGGAAGCAGCCATGATTGAAAGTGATGTCTAATTGAGTGACAGACAAAATGGTGAATCAGAGAAAGATTTGACAGAATAGGATCTGCCCAACTCTCATGAGGAAGAGAGAGAGAGAAAGAGGAGAGGAGGCAGTTTTATTGGGAGAATTTTACAGAGACAGGTTGAAGAGAGAACAAGCTAGACACAGGTAAAGACAGGAGCCGGATTAGAGCAGATTGTTAGAGTTAGCTTGAGGTCAAGCAGAGCAATTCAGGAGAGGCAAAGAGAGAAGCCAGAGTGAATCAGTTAGCATAGAAAAGAGTTATGAACCAGACTGGCTGAGGTGAACCAACCATTCAGAGATCAGAAAGACCAAGAATGGGTGAGCCTATTCAGCAGTAAGTCTCAGAGACTGAAAACATTCAAGGCCTAGATTAGATTGTACAAAGGCTAGAAGCTTCCAGGAGTAGGCCTAGGTCAGCAGACTGAGGCAGTAAGCCTCGGAGACAACAATTACTTCAGGAGACTAAAAGTTACTTTTACATGCCCACTTACATGTGACCCTGTACCCCAGCCTCTTATTGCTCAAGGCACATGAAACAGGAGCTCTGGCAGAATGACAGGGTGACAGGCAAAGCCCGGCTCCCCAGTTCCACCATGAGCTTTTTCTGCAGAATAGAGGTGTCAGTGCTGTCATGCACAGGACTCTGAGTTCAAGTCCTAGTCCTGAACAGAGAAAACAAAAAAAAAAACCAAGATATCTGAACAGCTCTGGAACAGAGAGCCTGAGCTCTAGCTCCCAAGCCTCTGCACAGTGACTCAAAGCTCTTGTTTGGGAATGGGTGGGGATGAAGAGCCAAGAAAGCAGCAGGTCCTTCCACTCAGGTGGCCTGTAGTCAGCAGGAAGCAGCACCCCATCCTCCACCCTGGAGCCAGAGAAGTGTGACCCACTCCCCTCAGCTACCCAATTAGGCAGTGAGATCCAGACCAGGGTACAACCCTGGCTCTTACATGACCCTGCTATAATCCTTGGCAAATGTCACTTTTGTAAAACCAGGGTGAAGTAAACTGAACTGGGCTTCAGCTATGAAAAAGATCCAAATAGGGAACAGGAAGATGGCAGTAGATACCATAAAAGATAATGGTGATGTAAGAGTTATTGGTGAATCCATGGTGATCAATTAAAGTCTATGTATTAGGGTTCTCTAGAGGAACAGAACTTATAGAATGAAGTAAATATATATGATCTATAATATGTTTATGGGATCTATAATATATTATTATATGTAAATATATACTCATATATACATGTGGGATTTATCAGAATTTACTATAATTTATAGAACTTATAGAATCCAGTAGTTGTTGAGTTCATGAGGCCAGATGCCTCAAATGTCTTTAGTGTAGCTAAAACTCCAAAGAGGTAAGCTCTAATGCCAGCAAAGGGTTGCTAGCAAGAGTGAAAACAAGCAGGCAAAGACAGCCAGCCTCCCGAGTCCGTTATACAGGCTGCCAGCAGGTGTGGCCTAGATTAGAGGTGAGTCTTCCCACCATAAAGAGCCAGGTTAAAAGTGGGTCCTTCCACTTCAAATAATTTAATCAAGACAAAAATCCCTCACAGCTGTGCCCAGCGATTTGGGTTTTAGTAATTGCAGATGTAGTCAAGGTGACAACCAGGAATCACCATCACAGCCTGTATATGAACCACCACAGAAGGGACTTACCCTGAAGGTTAGGGTTCAGGAGAGCAAGTGACTGACTAGTCATGTTAAAGGAATGGGCTAGCTCAGTGAACAAAGGATAGAGTAGCAGTGGGTGGTATATCCAAGTCACCTTTCAGTGGCTGCTCTCTGCTGCCGTTCTCAGGGATCACTAAGGTTAGACTTCATGGCTGAAGGGTAAGTTCGTCTCTGCATCTCCCATGGATTTCTGTCCATCCAGGAACCTCAGCTCTGCCGGGGAGGAAGCACGCAAACAAATGCGGTCCTGCGAGGGGCTGGTGGACTCGTTGTTGTATGTGATCCACACGTGTGTGAATACTTCTGATTACGACAGCAAGGTCAGTGCCTTCCCAGCTACCTAGGCTCCTGGCAGCGGAAGCAGCAGCTGCCTACCTACTCACATGTCATCTGGTCCCCGAAATTCTGCAGCCTTGGGCTACTCACCACATCATAGGATGAGGCTGTCTAAATATTACAGGTTGGGGATGATATAGCAACTTAACAGGCCTGGGACCATGGAAACATGGTGACCTATGGTGAAGGACTTCACACAGGTCCAGGTGTCAGCCCTGTGCTCTCTTCCTACTCTTAACCACAGACACATCCCAGCCCCATTCCAGCTTCTCCATGCCCTCCTGTTTCCTCTTGTGATACTCTAGCAAATTCTGCCCTGGTGGCTAGAAAAGACAGAAAGACCAAGTTAGAGGAGTATCGGGAGTCCCAAGGTGTGTGTCTATGTGATGTTGGGCTGAGCTGGGTTAGGAGAAGCCATTGGTAGATCTTGGGTCACAAAGATGAGTCTGAGAGAGAAAAGCATAACAAATCACCAGCTCTGGGGGGTGAGAGTGCTCCAAAGAAACAGCCAAGATTTCAGTTGAGCCTCATTAAACAAGAAGATCTGCGGAGGACATTGAGAGAAACGAGCACGTTGGGAAGGAGGACTTGCCAGGTGGGGCAGCTCTACCCGTGACTTTAGACATCTGAGTTGGAATGACAGTTGGCTCCCAATTAAAGATTTAAAGTACAGAAAAACAGGTGCATAAGACAAAATGTCAACAGAAAGATTAGTGCATTCCTCAGAGGTGGGAGACAGGACACGGGGCAGCGGAGGTAAGACTGGGAAGGGAGGAGGAAGTACTGGGATGGGGTATGGAAGCCGAGTGTGGCACTGAACATGCCCGCCAGGTCTCAGCACAGTCCACACTTCACAGCTGCACCCTGGCCCACAAGATTGAGAATCGTACTTCTCCCCTTAGACCGTCACATTCTAAATCAGCAGTGTTTCCTTCGAGTTCTCCACTTATTTCCTATTGGTGTGTGCAGTGCCAAGCCGTTCTGTGTAATGCTTTTAATTACACACTGTGTTGGGTTTCAGACAGTGGAGAACTGCGTGTGTACCCTGAGGAACCTGTCATACCGGCTGGAGCTGGAAGTCCCTCAGGCCCGGCTGCTCGGACTGAACGAACTAGATGACTTACTAGGAAAAGAGTCTCCCAGCAAAGACTCAGAACCAAGCTGCTGGGGGAAGAAGAAGAAAAAGAAAAAGAGAACTCCACAAGAGGATCAAGTTAGCATTTCCTTTTCTCTATGGTTTTACTTGTTGGAGAGTGAGAAGCCATAATTGGCAGAAAAGACTGTCACTATTTAGCTAAAATCCAGTTCAGCAAAATGTATGCCTAGCAGCCAGAGGGCTTACCCGCTTCCTTTCCACTGAGCCTGTGCCATTTGTCTTTCAGTGGGATGGAGTCGGGCCTATCCCTGGACTGTCCAAGTCCCCCAAAGGAGTTGAGATGCTCTGGCACCCGTCAGTGGTAAAACCATATCTGACTCTTTTAGCAGAAAGTTCCAACCCAGCCACCTTGGAAGGCTCTGCTGGATCTCTCCAGAACCTCTCTGCTGGCAACTGGAAGGTGGGATGTTTCCTCCTTGTACATATCTGTTTCTGTCTTTATGGTCAGATCAGCCATGTTGGTAGAAGGGACACACTTATTTATAGAGTTTGTTCATAAAAGGTAGTTATACAGTCTAGGGAGGAGACAAGATGCCACTTTGAGCACCCTAAAATGAATATGACAGAGTCGCTTCCCTGATAATCTGAGGTTGATGAGCAGATATTACAGTATCCACTGGCTCCGTGCTGTGTGATCCTGAAAACCGACTTCCAGGGTGGCCTGCCAGGGAAATCAGGGAGAAAGGAGTGGAGGTGTCCTTCGAGACGAACCAAGCTAAGCCAGCAGGGTCTGAGGAGGAGCTGATGGACAGACAAGGCGGACAGTATGGAACAGGTCTTCTGGGAGGTGAGGACACTGGGTTCAGTAGGCTGCTCTGAGGCAAAGCCAACAGAACCAGACAGAGCAGCTGCCTAGGAGCTGGTCACCACATCCAAAACTGGATGCTGAGCTTCAGGAATGAAGCCTGACCCCCCAGACAAGGGAGCCCTGAGGTGTTCAGCAGATAAGTAACAAAGAGAAGCCAGTGCGGTCACTGTTGGGTCACTTCTGTGGCTTTACAGGGGGGTAAGGAGAAGAAAAATTAGACTCTGGGCTTCCCAGAAGGATCCAGTGCCACATCATAGTGAGAGAAGATGGGGACCTGGTTCCAAAAGTAGAGGTTAGGCAGTGCTCGCAGGAGTACCCCAGTTTTCTCAGGCTCCTCCAAAGCATAGGAAGTGTGTCCTTTTATACATGTGTAACCTTGTAAACATGAAAATGGTTTCTTATTGTTTCTACAATCAAAACAAAGTTTCTTAAAAGTATTTAGATGTCATCTTTCGTTTTCCCAGACAGTCCTTGTGTGATCGTTTCAGTCACCAGAAACTTTCTGAAAAATGCATGGTAAAGAGTGATTGTAGTTCCTGTTTTGGCTCCTCATCCCACTCCCCCCAAAATAAGGCTCTTTGGGACTCGATGTCCTCTCCATGACTGAACGCTGTTAGGAGACACCGGTGTGCATATTTCATCCAGGTGACCGACAGAGAGTCTATACAAATACTTGTGGTCTGGTGTTACCTAAGACAATGTGGTTATTCATTTACTGTTTCTGAAGTGCTAGTAGCTTAGCACTGAGGCTGACTAAAGTCTCAAGAACCTCAGCTCCTATGAGCTGATGTGGACAATCCCTGACCTCAGCAGCTTCATCTGTGGGATGACATGAATATTGTACACAGGTAGCTGAGAGCACTGAGTGAAATAATAAACAACGAAGACCGAAGACAGCTCCTGGCATATAAGTATTTGTTTTATAGCCAAAGAATTACCTGATGGTTAAAATTGTAACAATTAAGACACATGCGATTGAATTTTGTAGAATTCAAATTCCGGGATCAGGAAGCTTATGTAAAATATAAACATTGTATTGAAGTAATTCTCAATATCGTAAATAGTCACTCAAATCCTCAGACCCTCGAGGCTGAAGACATGGCTCAGCACTTAAAGCATGCTGTCCTTGAGGAGGACAGGAGTCTGGTTTTCTGCACCACATCAGGCAGCCCCCAGCTGCCTTTAACTGCAGTCTAGGGACTCTGATGCCCTCTGGCCACATTGGGTGCTCACATGTATATTCACAGATACACATAATTAAAACTTAAGAAATGTAATCTGTGTGTATATGGTAATACACACACACACACAATACAGGGGCAGCTGTGTGAGAAAGGCTTACTGGGCTGGCCTGGTCGTCTCCAAGGGAAATAGGAAGCCATGCATCTTGCAGTTTCAGGAAGCTGACCACACTATCCCAGTGCTTTCTATAATAGTGAGCCTTGTACTGTATTTCCTCCCTGTAGATTTCATTTGATTTGGAAGTTAAAAGCTATCATTTCATACAATGAATGTTAATTGTATCTTTAAAAGGCATTTTTTCCTCTTATGTATGTAATTAACATAATCTTCTGTTAGAATTCAAGAAACTGGACAGTCAATCACATATTTTAACATTAACAGTAATCTCAGAGAACTAATGGATCTCTGTCCTCATGAACTAATGGATCTCTGTCCTCATGAGCTAATGGATCTCTGTCCTCATGCTTTGTCCACAGTAGGAAAATATCAGATGATACTTGAGCAACTTCTTTGAATTATCCTGCTTTATTCTGTAACATTACTTTGTTGTTTCTTCAGTAATAACGCAGTGCTGCTTTCCAGTTCACATGGTGCACAGAGTAGAGCCAGCTAATGTTGGCTGAGAATGTATTTTGCATCCAAGCATGCTTTTGCTGTGGGTATGAATTATTGTGCCTTGTGTCTGTGGAGAATTCCCTTTCTTCCAAGTAAAGGAATTTTTTCAGCAGTTCTTTTTTGACAGGTTACCAAACTCTCAATATCGTTGCTGTGTGTGCTAAAAAGATCAGTAACCCAGTAGAGCCAGGCTCCACTCTAATGTATGCAAGAGTTTGTCTCTGCCGTCCTCCTCCATGCCTCTGGACCCAGTGTGGGACCAACTGGGAAGAAGACAGAGGCTCCTTCCTTAATCATGTTTATCCATCTGAGAGGAAGCGTAATCGCCCCTTCTGTGTCCTGCACTGAAATCTGACAGATGGTGGTTTGAGGTCTTCAGGCTTTGAGGGATTTCTTTTTAAATCAGCCAACCCAGCCTATCTATCTCCCAAACGGCGGCACCACTGATTTAATCTCCACTGGACAAAAAACATTTAATTTATTAATTTATCTCTGTAGATTGCAGCAGCACATGAGTGAAACTGCGTTTTATTCACTAAGGCCTCTTTACTCTCCAGTTTGCAGCGTACATCCGGGCGGCCGTCCGGAAGGAGAAGGGGCTTCCTATTCTTGTTGAGCTTCTAAGGATGGATAACGACAGAGTTGTCTCTTCGGTGGCCACTGCCTTGAGGAACATGGCGCTGGATGTTCGCAACAAGGAGCTCATAGGTGTGTACTGGTGACAGAGTAAAGCTGCAAGAGAAGCAGCTGTGTACTGGTGACAGAGTAGAGCTGCAAGAGAAGCAGCTGTGACAGTTACGAACTCTTGATTTATTAATGCATGCCATTTAAAAGTATCTGCAGCCGAGCCTGCTCCTCGTTTCTTTACATATTTGGATTCCCTGCTTTTCGACTAGTCTCCTTCAACAATAGGCAGCCTCGTTAATGAAACGTTGACCTGAGAAGGTACATTTCCAGAAAGGCCAGAGATCTCCAATGATTTCAGGTGTACATAACAGCACTGCTAGATGATGGATTTGCTGTCTCGATTCCCTAAGAGAAGTTATATCCTGAGCAGCAAGAAAAAGAAAAAATTTTAATTTCCTTTTCCAGTATTTGTGCTCATATCTGCTAATTCACCAATACTGTCATCTTCTAAGTAACAAAAAGAAACCATATGAACACTGTATAGTTTACCCTCCCAGGTCTGTGTGAATACTCACCCCAGTGACAAACCACTGTCTTTTATTTCCATCACAAGACGGGGTCAGGGTGTGGCTGAGGTAAGGACCAGGCTACCTGCACACAATGTTTTAGGCCTTTGCCTCTGTGTCACAGAGAGTGAGTCCATCGGCACATACCTAGAGGCAAGAATGAGACTCCCTGTGCTTTGCACACCGTGCAGCTGTCGGGTCTCCAAGCGGCCCTATCCCAGTTTGATGGTAACAGGAAGAGGAGAGGCACTCGACGGGCTGGACCCTCTCTCCTGAACCTGCTGCTCACTGAGCTCATAACCCAGAGTGTCCTGTAGCCTACTGCCCAGTTCCTGCTTCTGGGTGGAAATCAGAGCTCCCTCCAGGTTCTGAAAGGAAGTTGGCAGTGCCATCAGGGTCACTGTTAGAGGAAGTAAGGAAAAATAAGGACAGTACCCTACATCTGCTCACGGTCCATGCCAGCCCCATGGCTGGTGACATGGGGACACATGATTTTTTATGGATTTGTGTGAATTTAGACCCAACTTATATTAAAATACAATTATACATGTACATATTATATAATACAATTATATTAAAACATAACAAAATAATAGTGGGGGAGTAAGAGAAAACATTAGAATGAGAGTATTATTTAGCTTTAAAACTAGCTGTGATCCTGGCCTGGGGGAGCAAGCCAATAATCACATCTACTTAGGAGCCTGAAGCAGAAAGATGATGAGTTCAAAGCCAGCCTGGCCTACAGAGTAGATTCAAGTCCATCTGCAGGAGTGAGACCCATCTCAATATAAAAGGAGGGCTACAGGTTAGCTTCATGGTGGACTGCTTATGTAGCACTCACAAGGCCCTCAGGTCAAGCCTAGTCCCACCACTAAAGGAGAAACTGAACATTAAATGGAATAACGTGACTCAAAGACAAAGCCATCGCACCTTGGCTGGCAGAAATGCTACTTTCAGTTATTATTGTCCAGGTGAATGCTTCCTTTCCTCTGGAGTAGATCTGCCCTGAGAAAGGGAGTCTCACTGAGCCTCTCTGTGGCCCAGTCCAATTGAGGCTTAGAAGTTATAACCGTACTCTGAATTTCTTATGAAAAGATACATATTCAGAATGTTTCTACTGCTAAAAACCATGACTAGTCACATGTCATCATACATTCTGGCCATTTGTGAGAGTTCGGAGTCACCAGTGCTGCCCTCTCACCGTGCTCAGGAGCCACTTTCATCCAGTAGGCTTCTGGTGCCACCTCTGCTCTGACCAAGCTTTGCCTGTGATAGACACGGCCACCGCGGCATATAAACCCTGCTTTGATGGAAACCCTGGTTAGCGTGGCCTAAGAAAATATTTACTTTGGCCTTAATTTCTTTTGTTTGCAGTGCATTTATCCCACACTGTCACTTGGTAATTGAAATTGAAAAATCTAGAGATAGCCTGTTTGGAAAGGAGTGAGGGAAGTTGGGTGTTTGTAAAGAATTGCTTGCCTTGCCGAGCCTGCCTCAAGCCTGCCTCAGCTGGCTCCTCCTGAGCCTCATTGTTCCTACCGTTGCCTCTAGGAGATAATGGACCTGCAATTTCAGTAGATTTTTTTTTCCCTTGTGTCTTTTAAGGAAACTATGGTTAACTGCTGATAGCAGACCAGCCGATATAACCCTCAGCTTTGTTCAAGTGGGGGACTGTTCTCAGGTGACTCGACAGACTAGACCCAGAAAGATTTAATGAAAAGTAGTTTTGGCAACCTTAGTTGATCCAGATTCAAAGTTAAGTTTTTTGAAAAGCTTTGAGTAGAAATTGCATTTTGATTGCTTATGCAAAGTGCTGATGTTTGAAATATCCAATTGTATGTAACCGCGCCAGAATTTCCTGCTTTTGTCTATCCCCTTGTGCCTCCCCCTATAAAAGTTTTAAATTTTCTGGGGTCTTCATCGAAATTCTCTCCCCTGTGTGGGATGAGTTTCGATCAAGTGCCCTTGTTAGTAAACTGCCTTCTGCTATTTTGCATCAAAAAAAAAAAAAAAAAAAAAGAAATTGCATTTTGATACACTGGAATTAAGAAGAGCATCTCTGCCCTAAGCCTTCATTACAGCCATTACTGGAGAGTACGGCAGCCAGTTGACTCCTCTGAGCACGTCTATATACTGAGTTATATTTCTTTTAGCAAGTGACAGCAGTGTTTTATAGAGTCATTTGTTGATAGCAAATCTAACTTTCCCTCAAAGTCACATGTGTGCTTTTTTCTTTGCTGTGGGTTTTGAATATTTTTTCCATGTTCACATCTCTTTTGAAGTTTTGTTTTTTTAAAGCCTTCAAATTATGAGGATTTTCAACAACAGTAATAAAAAGCTGATGCCTGTGAGATGTTGACCCTAGTCTTGTGCCTCCGGCAGGTAAATACGCCATGCGAGACCTGGTCAACAGGCTTCCCGGCGGCAATGGCCCCAGCATCCTGTCCGATGAGACCGTGGCAGCCATATGCTGTGCTCTGCATGAGGTCACCAGCAAAAACATGGAGAATGCCAAAGCTCTGGCCGATTCGGGAGGTATAGAGAAGCTGGTGAACATAACCAAAGGCAGAGGAGACAGGTAAGTGTGCGGTCCTGGGTCCTGGGGTGAGGGCCCCTGTGCAGGAGCCATGCCTGATGCAAGGGTTTATTCCTGTATTTCTCACATGTTATCTACATCTGCTAAGACTTGTAATGGTGCAAGGGTGCTTTTTGTCATGTGCTGGTGTTTCCTTTATCATAGTGTGCCTCACTCCTGCACTCTGTCTTCTGAGGTTGCTGTAACAAAATGCTGTGGGCTAGGGAGCTTACGAACAATAGAAGTTTATTTCCCACAATTCTGGCACCTGTGAAATCCAGGATCAAGGCCCCAACAGATTTTGTCTGGTATAAGTCCCTTTCCAGTCTTAGTGACCTTTGCCCTCACATGGAAGAATCTCTTCTAGGTGACTCTTCTTAAAGGCTGCTCCTCCTACGCTCTCACTTTGAGAGTTAGGACTTGTACTTAGGAATGTTGGAGACACTCAGATGCCCAGGCTGTAGCTATCTCTAAAACTACATTTGCTTATGTCTGCTCCTAAAAGAACCAGAAGCACCAGGGTGACAACAGTCTTGGGGGCACCATTGCCTTCCCACCATGGGCTCTGTTCCAAGCCTATTCTGCAAGAATGTCTTTTTAAATCCTCACTTTTGAGATTGATTCTGCTGCCTGATGCCCAGAAAGCATGAAAACCAGCACTCCGCATGAGTTTGCTCTGGGCTTAGTCACATGTCTCCCTTTGCTCTTGGACAACAGTAACAGATGAAGCAGCACGAGTGGGCAGAAAGAATCATAGCAAAATAAAGGGTTTTGTTTGTAAGGCTGTAGCTGAGACTAAATTTGTCTTAGTGTCAGATCAGCGAAATTGAACTGGGAATGCCAGGTGCCTTCCTCAAACCGTAGGTTAGCATGAACAGTATTGCCTGTCAGCCTTCTTATTTCTTGCATTTTTAAATTTTTCATTAATAGCAAATGTATATAGTATGTTTGTTTGTTTTGGTTGCTTTTTCTCTTTCAAATAAAGCCCATCCTATAGCCCAGGCTCACTCATTGTGTAGCCCAGGCTCACTCACTGTGTAGGCTGGTTTCAAAATCATAGCAGTCCTCCTGCTTCAGTCTTCTGAATTCTAGTATTACAAGGGTAAGCCATCTGCCCTACCTTTCCTTGTAAGAAAATGAAACAGTTAAGATCTCAGGCAGTTAAGATCCCATTCCACTGGCTTCTTTACACACACACACACACACACACACACACACACACACACACACACACGGTCATATGATCACCTTACACACTCTTAGAAGTTCACAAGGTAGCCCGCACTTATACAAAGGTATGTACACTTGATATACACATAAGTGTGTGTGTGTGTGTGTGTGTGTGTGTGTGTGTTTCTAATCTCTTATTTAAAGCAAATGATTTGGGGTGGCTTGGACCAGTCAGGGCTGGAAAGATCAGCAGTTAAGAGCAGTCGCTGCTCCTGCAGAGGTCCTAGGTCCCAGCACCCACAGCAGGCTCAAAACTACCCATAACTCCAATTCCAGGGAATCAGCTCCCTCTTCTGGGCTCTGAGAGCACAAGGCTTGCACATGGTACACATGCATACATACATATATGCAAAACACTCGTACACATAAATAAAAATAAATCCTTCTTAAAAAGGAAAAGAAAGAAAAAGTCTTAGAGCAAATCAGTTTGTGTTTGGTTTCCCTGCACTGTACTTCCTTGAGGTCCTCCCCCTGTACTTACTGCATATGCATGTGCTGTTCCAGTGCTGGGCATACAACAGTCAGTGAAGCACAAACCAGCATTCCAGGGCCAGGGCAAATGAGGTGTCCAGTGAGTAACAGCAACAGAGCTTGGCACATGGTACTGACAAAGTCAGGGAAGGTGACAAGCATGTCGGGGAGAGAGGTGATGAGGAAGGGCTCCTAATGATAGTGGGAAGCAGACCCAAAAGGAAGTGGGCGGGGTGGGGCGGGCGCTGCACCTCTCTAGGGCAGAAGCTTGTGAGCAGAGGGTCCAGCAAGAGGCTACCCCACGGTGAAGAAAAGCAGAATCCAGTGCTGGGAGAAAAAGGGAGTTTTAGGGAGCAAAAGGACCAAGAAGCAGTAGGACCTGGTAGTCGGTTGTCTCAGTCTTTGAGTGAAACCAGAGCTGCTGGAAAGCACTGAGCAGGGCAGAGGCGTGGTCAGTTCCCCTTGTACAATGTTGAGCACGACCTCATCCCACACGCACACTAAAGACTAGGGTGCAGTGGCTGCAGCATCGCTGATGGGGTTGAAAAGCAATTCAACAGGTTTTACTGATGTGTATGACTCCAAAGTGGTTGTCAAAAGAGGCCATATGCAGGTGACAAGTTTGCTGTGGACTTGGATGCTTGGGGATAATAACTATTAGACATCCAGTGAGTTAGAGAGAAAGAGGGAGAGGGAGAGGGGGAGGGAGAGGGAGAGAGAGATACAGTCTGGGTACAGGGCCATCACTTAAGCTAGAAAAATATACCTGGGAGTCAGTAGCATCTAAATGACTCATGTATAGAAGTGAAGGTTAGTGGGTGTCAGAGAGATGAGGACCCCGAAATAAACCCAGAGAGGAGCATGTGGTAACTCAGAATCCAAGTGGAAGGAGATGATGAGAGGTTGGCTAGAGTCAGAGGCCCCTGCTTACTCAGGTAGGATGAAGTCGAGGCCTGACCATTGGATACAACAAGCATACAGAGGCTGCGAGTTTAAGAGGAGATGGGATGGGAGAAATGGGGTGTGAGTGACAGCTTTCAGGGGCTTCCTGTGTGCTGCAAAGGTGAGGACACACTTGCCTTCCCAGGGTTCTGGTTCTGCCCACAGAATCTGATAGCCTCTATCCTGCCCCTTTGGCTGCTGCTTTGCAGCCTGAGTCTCTCAGAGTGAGTGGCCATGCTGCCTGGCTTCATTAAACCACGTCTCTCCCTAGATCCTCTCTGAAAGTGGTGAAGGCGGCAGCCCAGGTCTTGAATACATTGTGGCAGTATCGGGACCTCCGGAGCATTTACAAAAAGGTAACCCCCGAGAGGAGCTGTGGCAGGATGAGCACTCCTCAGACCTCATAGCCCTAATTGCAATGACATGCTGGTTCTCATTTTGAGCTGTTTCTTTTTCAACTCCACAGGATGGGTGGAATCAGAACCATTTTATTACACCTGTGTCCACGCTAGAGCGAGACCGATTCAAATCGCACCCTTCTCTGTCCACCACCAACCAACAGATGTCGCCCATCATTCAGTCAGGTCAGTGGGCATTTGTATGACAGAAGATTGTACACACACACACACACACACACACACACACACGGGGGGGGAGGGAGGGAGGGAGCAGCCGGGTGAGGGGTGGCTGAGCGTGAGGAGATGAAATGTGTCGCTTTAGCTCTGCCCATCTACCTGAGAGCATGCTTTGAGAATCGAACCCTGTTGTAACCAGCCAATTTCTTCCATTTGGAAAGATAAAACAGCTTATATCATCTGCAGTGTGTTTAAAAAAAACTCCGGGGCCTGTCCCCACACCTGGATGCTGCTTCACCACACTGGGGAAGGGGCCCTGGCATCTGCATCTGACCAGCTGGACCAGTAACCTGATGCAGAGTCCCGGGAGGTGGGGTAGTTTAAGATGCACTGGCTGACTAGGAATGTCTCTGCTATCTGCCTCTTTGCATAAGTGTTAAGTCTCTTCGTAAGTAGAGTTCCTGCTGCTGCTGTTGTTGCTTTGAGTGGAGTTTTGTTTGGTTTTGGTTTTTCCTTAGTTTTCTTGGTGAAGCTTCTTAGGAACAGGCTCCTAGAACATAGGTCATTGGACCTTTGCAGTGGCACCTCCCAGTCCCCCACACCCCCACCTCACTATGTGGCCTTCTAGAAAGTTCCTTGGCCGTTACACTGAGACTCTTGGCAACGGTTCCACCCACTCTTTGGAGAGATCAGGTTAATGCTTCACACAAGTCAAACAGTCCTGTAAATTTAATTCTTACCTGCATAAACAGGAAAAATGATGCTTCTTACTTTGATTTGGCTTTAAATCCCACGTTCTGACACATACATTATCTGCTGTAGACAGCCGTGCTGTTTCTGACAGTCCTATTGCTCATGTGGACAAATGTGGACAAAAAGATGGATGCCTGCGCCCAGGGGCTCCTGCCACGTAATTGGATGTCTGTGGTTGTGCTGGGAGTTTCCTGTTGTTTGGTTTATTTAGTGATTTCTTCTCTCTCTCTCTCTCTCTCTCTCTCTCTCTCTCTCTCTCTCTCTCT
>NW_021604636.1:7877725-7892471 GCF_004785775.1 Grammomys surdaster | reverse complement strand
TCTCTCTCTCTCTCTCTCTCTCTCTCTCTCTCTCTCTCTCTCTCTCTCTCAACATTATTTACACCTACTATGTGTGATAGATATGTATGTCTTGGTTTGAAATTATGAGCTGTTTTATTCACTGAGAACTCTGCTTGGCTTTGGACAAGTCCTTTCATGAGAATATTCAGCACGCTCGAAGACTTAGGAATAGGGGTGTCGGGGGAACAGGAGAGGTAGGTGGCTGCCAGACGCAGATATCAGTGCAGGCACAGAATCATTTCAACAAACAGGTCACTTATGATAGATTTGCCACTGGGACCTCAAGCAAAAGTGCTAATGGCCCCTCAAGCAAAAGTGCTAATGGCCCCGCCCTGTCCCTAGGTAGCCCTGTGTATTCTACTTAGAGGGAAGCTCTGTGGCTCCTGTCTCCCAGCTGTCTGAGGGCTGACCATCGTCTCTCAGCACTGAGGAGGGATGTGCTTATGAGCATGTCCGCTGCCTCGTTAGTGTCATCACAAAGGGAAGCTGCTCTCTTCTGTCCTGCCATCTTCCCAAAAGTGAGCTGGAAGTAGCACAGACACACAGATATGCATGATTAGCTCAGCCAACAGCACAGGAAGAGAACTGCCTTGCCAGGGCCCTCAGAAGGTTTGGCTGTGCAACAGGCCCAAGGCTGGAGAACCTCTGCCTTCAAATAAATTGGGTAAAGATAATGGCCACTGGTTATTATTATTATTACAAACCAGACTGTTAATGAGGAAAAGAAAAACCTCATATTACCTTCCTGGCCAAATTTAAACAAAAAAAAAATCGTTCGAAATCGGACCCATGAGTAGATGGCTAGTCGTGGCTAATCATTATCAGATGTGTGGCCCAGGCCACTGGGTTCACATGATCTCCTGACAATAGATCACCATAAAGAGAAGCATAAATGTTATTTACTGGGCACTTCTAGAGACACTAGACCAGAAAAAACACACTATAAAACCTGCTACCAAACATCTGTATATAAACGGTGGCAGATAGTTTATAAGCAACTAAGCTGTGACCACAAAATAGAAGTAACTCTTGCTTAGCTCTTAAGTTACTCCAGTTGGTTTCCAAGGGTGGGTCAACTCCCCAAGTCCCTGCTGCCTGCCACCCTCTACCCTGGGCTTCTAGAACTGGCTGTTTCCTGCAGCTCAGCTCGGGCGTGAGCCGAGATGTCACCCTTGCTGGGATGGGAATGTGGGGTGTGTTCATGGTCCTCAGGGTCTGGCTGTTCTTTGCCCTCAGCACCTGTAAGAGACAGTTTTACTGTGGCATTGCTAATAAATAGCCTTTGTTTTCCTGGAGCACTTTCCAGATTTGCTGACAATCTGATTTCTCTCTTTTCCCCTCTCCTTCCTTTGCCTCTCCCTTCAGTTGGCAGCACCTCTTCCTCACCAGCACTGTTAGGAATCAGAGAGCCTCGCTCTGAATACGATAGGACCCAGCCACCTATGCAGTATTACAATAGCCAAGGGGACACCACACATAAAGGCCTGTACCCTGGTAAGACGCCAGTTGGGTGTGTGATACAATACCTGGAGGAGTCACCTCTCTGGGTGCTCAGCCAGTGTCCTGGAAACAAGGCTGTGCTGATGTCAACTTGGTTCCAGCAGCAAACCACCACGTCCCTTCTCCGTTGCTGTCGGATTGTCGCCCTCTCTGATTGTTTTAAATAAATCAAGCTAATATAGTTAAACAATGACCACAAATTAAAGAGAGGGCTAGATCTGGTGATCATTTCTGGCTGCCCCAGGTGCTGTTCCCTTTGCTCTTTTCCCCCTCTTGCTCTGTCAAGAAGCGTCCCTTGTGCATCAGAAGTGAGGGTCCCATGTGCCTTTGCCTGAGCTACATGTACTGTCCAGCCTGGCTCGGCTCTAAGTCCAAACTGATTGCTAATAGTCTAGTCCACTGCGGGGAAAGAGTTTGAGTGGATTGTAGAATATATCATATGCTTTTCCTAAGTGTGGTTACTTTTAAAAACAAAAATACTATTATAGTATTAATACTTTGATACCTTGTTCAGAAAGATATGCATAAAAATATTTTAAAGTTGCCAGCCAAAAAGGTAGTTGGTCCATTCTGAAAAGATTTAGGAATTAAAACTACTCCCAAGGTTCCAAACAAGTCATGAGCTACTGCAAAAGAAAAAGTATTTTTTCCTCAACAAAAAGAAAAGAGAGAAAGAGAGGGGGTGGGAGAATACCTTTTTATTAAAAAGAAGTAAGTAAGAACTGCCAGCAGCTTAACTGCTGCAGGGGAGGAGTCTGAGTTGTGCTGTTTTCTTTGAAATTGTGATTTCACAGGGCTATTTACTAATTGACTATTGTTACCATGGCAATTAATAGCTCAGAAAATTGCAGATGCTACATTTCAAATAGCAAGCTCTGGGCAGAAGGGAACACACACACACACACACACACACACACACACACACACACGTTGAAGTGCAGGCAGCCTCAGGTCTGTAGCAGCCGGCTTTGCCGTACAGACCGCCTCTCAAGCATGCACTCTTTATCTTTTAATTTGTTTGGAGTATGCTTTATTTTCCTTGTTTAAAAAAAATTAAAGACTTTGCTAGTTTTGCAGGAATACAAGGGTGACTGGTGATGTCGTCAGGAGTCTGCTCTAGACTCTTGAGGACACTCGCCGAATTACCAAGTTCTTTTCCATTTACAACATAGTTAGCTATGGCAGACCCAAGACTGTGCCTCTGTGAAGCCCCACTGCTTTGAACATGCCTATGACTGCCCTCTCCAGAAGCCAGGGTCTGACGCACAGCAGCTTGGAGGCACAAGGTTCATTCTAATGCTGCACTTTGCTTCCCTCTGACTCACACTGTGGCTCAGGGTCCTGGATGGGCGATGCTCCTCACTCAGCTCAGCACAGGGAGCCTTGCTACTGCTCCAAGCCAGCTACAGAAATCCCTGGGACCACAGAGCTCGAGATGGGCCCTCTCTAGGAGGGCTCTGCATTCACAGCCTCTTGCTGCCTGCCACACACGCATGGCCTGGGCTGCTGCCCTTCCGCCTGCGCTGGCACTAGGGAAAGGCAGGACTCATACAACCTGGTGGACCAGTATAATTAGTTTTAATTTAATAAAATATTTTCTTACAGGCTCCAGCAAACCTTCACCAATATACATCAGTTCCTATTCCTCACCAGCAAGAGAACACAATAGACGGCTACAGGTGAATTTGTAACATCATTCATACAGAAAGCTGGTTAAAAGTCACACAGTAAAGGGGCCTGCGAGTGCTGGGCCTCAATACGGGCCCGAGGAGTTTCCCCTGAGGGGAATCTTTGCTTCTCAGCCATGCCATGCGCATGGTTTAGATAAATGGTTTCCATCAATGCTTCTGAGACTGTATGCCTCTGACGGGGATTCTGCGAGGCCTCTGGTGCATGTTCTTTATCCAATAGTTTCCCTCTCCCACTCTCCCCTCCCCCTTTTCTGTTAACCTGTAAAGTGTCTTCCATCTCGGGTGAGGCAAGGTTGGTGAGCACAGCCCCCACTGTGATCTTGCACTTCCTGCTCCATCCCCAAGCCTTCCTCCTCATCCCTGAGTCTGCCGCCCATGTTAATAAGGGCATTGTGCTCCCAGTCCCCAGACTCTGCTTCCTAGAGGCCCTTGACCTACCAACCAGGACCTTACTGCCACACCGTCTCAACCACAAAACAACTAGGGTTTCCCACCCAGAACTGCATGGTGTCCTTCCAAATAAGGTTGTTCTGAGACCCCCTCCGCCCACTACACCAGTCTTCTTATTTAGATAGGAGAGAAGACGAGAGCCTCCCATTACTCCTACTTCCTGTTGTAGTTTTTGAGGTGGTTTTGTTTTGTGACTGGGCTTACAGTTGCTCCTGCTGCTCTCAGACTGTTGAGCTAACATGACCCTTCCCTTTCAACCTGGGGAGTAGTCAGGATTACAGGCGTGCACCTCCACACCCAGCTGATGCTTTTGTAAGTCAAGACAAATCTAACTCTACCTTTAAAAGAGAAGGTAGTTAGTTAAGTAGCTTTTTAACCCCAAATCACCAGTGACGTTAGAATGAGTCTAAGTGAGATGCCAGTACCTACGTGGGAAGCCTTGATGTCTTACTTGGGGGTGGGGATGCAGATAGCATACAAACTGTGATGATTTGAGATCATCATGGTGATGTCAAAGCTAAGACAGAACAAGAGGAGCCTGGACCAGGTGCCCTGTGTGACCGGTCACATGTGATGCTGTGCTTCCTTCAGAGACCTTAGTGGCATTGGCTGACTCTAGAGTCATTTGCTCACATGTCTCTGCTGATTTTGTCCTCTTCCTGCCTTGAGATGGCTCATCCTTCAGTACCATACTGTACGGCAGAGTTCATCAAACCACATTATCCCTTTTAAAATTGAGTGGTGGCTTCAAATCTTCATCCAGGAAGTAAATGTTTTAAAAGACACTCCTATAATTATGGTTATCTGAAAAAGAAAAATCTAAGACCAAATCCCCAGCCCTCAAATACATCTATGATATGCTTTGCTTCCCTGTGCAAAAGCTGCCTCGTCCAACTCTGCTGAGGACCTAAACACCCCTGAGGCCTCAGGACGGGACTTGAGCAAGCAAGCCAGCTTGCCTGTAAACATAACTGAAAGTCCACCCCTGCCGTGTGTGCGTAAACCTTGTGCACCTGAAACAGCTTCCCCCTCCCTCCTTTAGCCCACAAAGTGCTCACAAATAGTGAGGCAGGAAGCCCACATCAGTGTTCTCTAAATATGTGTTTTAAAATGTTCTCACTTACTTGCCTTTCCATCTTGCCAGCAGCATCAACAGCTGTACTATCAGGATGACTCCACCAGGAAGACCTTGGATGCATACAGACTGTACCTGCAGTCTCCTCGCAGCTATGAAGACCCTTATTGTGATGACCGAGTTCACTTCCCAGCTTCTACTGATTACTCAACGCAGTACGGACTAAAATCAACCACAAATTACGTAGACTTTTATTCCACTAAACGACCTTCTTATAGAGCCGAACAGTACCCTGGGTCCCCGGACTCCTGGGTGTAGCATCAAGATGGCTGCCTGCCGAGGGACGCTTTCCTTCTGACTTTGCTTGGATTGAGGGAAAGTCTGTCTTGCTGATGATGGTGAACCATGAAAGTGAAATGGAAGGGATGAGCAAAGAGGTTTTGTTTTGTTTTTTCTTTTTTGAGGAATTTTCAGGGAAGTGAGGAAACCCTTGGGAGAGGACTTTCTACGCTCTGGGTAGGTGTTAGATCAAATACTTGTAGATTCTAGTGGTGAAGGTGTGGGTGACGTGCTGAGAGGCTTGAGAAGTGTGTGAGATGAGATGGGTACGTGTAGGTCAAATCAAATTACAGATGATTTTTTTAATGTGAATAAAGTTATGTTCAGATAGTTTGTACAGAAAAAAATAAAATAAAATGGATGCCCTTCATGTTTTATTGCTATTACTAAATGTCGAGATTGTATGCTATTATGTCTTGTAAAAATTCCTTCTGTTGGTGTAAATATGGAAATGCCACATTGGTTAAGTGCCATCAATTGTAATGCAGTGTGTCATTTGAAAAGAGATTTAAAGAACTGACAACTTAAAACCCAAACGGGAAGCCCGCCCGCGGAACTGTTAACAGTTGACAACAAACTCTGACGCCCTCTGTTTTCAGTGAGTAGTGAACTCTGGAAGCACAAAGTCCAGCGTGACAGCAGCGCCATGTTCATCCCCTCTTTCACAGGACACTTCACTGCCATTTTCTATGCACATGGAAGAATAATAAATGTGGAAATTTCATCCTGGAGAATGTGTGCCCTTGTATTTCTTCTGGGCGTGACATGGAAACAGATTTAGCAAGTCCCTTGTGAGATGGGCCACACTGGACAATGAAGACTGGGAGGCTCCCTTACGTAGCTTAGTGTGTGTATTTCTTGGATTGCTTTTTTATTATTAACATTTTATTAGGTACACTGTACAGTTTTAGCAGCTCTTACCTTGCTTCAGACATCTCTCTTCACCTAAGGGAAGTTACATCTGGCATCCTGACCACTTACACATCCTTTGTGAGAACTCGGTAATTACATGTAACAGTCAGGCATTTGCTTGCTTGGCATCAATGCTATAAACCGAAACTGATTCTAAATAATTACTGTGCTGAGTCCATTCTGGATTACTGGCAGCCTTGGGGGATCCCAAAGACATGGTAGGCATGTCCTGGTGCTATCCTGCAGCATTGTGACTCTACTAGAGACCCAAGAAACACTGCTTTCCTGAGTGGAAACCGGCCCAAGTGTAGGCAGAAATATGGCTGAAGCCTGCAAATGGTGAGCCTTTCTGAGCTTCAGACTTTCCAAAGGACACCCTGAGACCTTGACAGAGTCATACTCTTGCCTGCATGCCCTGGCTGGACAGAGGAAAAGGCCTTCTACACAGCAGAGGCTGCTGGATGATGTTCCTGAGGAACTGACACAGTGTTTTAGACATCATACCTATTTGTTCTCAGTTCCTGAACCTGGTTCCTGAGGTCTGGGTTGAAGTGAAGGCTATTGCCTAAGAGAGTCAGAAAAATGAGCCTCCAGAGCCAACCAACTATTTTGGCAGCCCTTATTGTAACTAAGGCAGATCAAGAGTTGAGATGCACTCACTTGGGCCTCCAATAAGACCTCCCTCCTAATGTAGCCAGAAAGGGGCCAGTGGTGAGAACTGGGCAGAAGATCTGACGCCCTTTAGACCTCCTAACTTGTGACTAGAGAAAAGAAATTGCAGGCAGAAACCTGCATCCTTGATGATAAAGATAGTATCAGCCCTCCAGCCATGGCAATAAATGTGGCCTGCTCAAACTGTTGAGTCAGTGTGGCGATTCTCCTAGTACCAAAAGCATACAGTAATCCGCCCACAGAAGAGATGTGTGGTAGCAGGAAATTTTCCCCACATGTTGGCAGGAGCTAAGGTGGGAGGAATAAGGAGAGGAAGAGGAGGAGCTAAGGGAGAGAGGACCAGAGAGAGAAGAACATGGAAGTGGACATGTGTGTGTCTTTAACAGTCAAAGGTAGTTGATATATCTAGGTTGGGTATCGAGTTACACCTCTAATTGTGTGGGCATCTTGTTATTGAGCATTACCAAATATATAAAGCTATTGGATAATCTTTAAATATTAGAGTCTCATTTCTACTGGGTACTGCGTGGATGGCAGGATGGTCTGGGCTCAGCCCAGCCTTGTGGAGACAGCGTGGAAGATTGGCAGGGCTGGTGTCTCTGGCAGCCTGAGCCGAGGGGGGGACAAGAACACATGCCACCACCGCAGCTCGTGGCCGTAGGACTTGTCTAATCAGGAAGTGGCGGCTGATTAGGAACAAGCAAGATTGAGTGCCTCCACTGTTTTTAAAATATCTCCCGAAACAGTGTGTAGTTCTGCAGAGCCAGAGTCAGCTGAGAATATGCACTAGACAGACTGAGGTCAGAGAGCCGGACCAAGGTTTACACGCCCTGGCTCCACCTTAGAGACACCTGAGCACTTGCAACAGAACACACGTTATGGACCAGGCCTCAGCCCTTCCCACTGAAGAGCTCCCTGGGGCCAGTGTGCAGTGCAGACATGGACAGACCTCTATTTCCCAGATAGCATATAGCCCTACAGTCAAAGCATTCAGACTTTGATATCGGGATACAGAGAGGAGTGTGTTTTGAGTATTGTCACAGAAAAGTAAAACTTGGAAAGCCATGAGACTTTTCTTTCTGTTAGAGAGAGAGGAGAGAGAGAGATAGAGAGAGAGGGAGGGAGGGAGGGAGGGAGGGAGGGAGGGAGGGAGGGAGGGAGGGAGTGTGTGTGTGTGTGTGTGTGTGTGTGTGTTTAGCCTGTATATATGTATGTGTGCCCATGGAGGTAAAAGGCATTAGATCCCTTGGAACTGGAGTTACAGATAATTGTGAGCCACTGTGTGGTTGCTGGGAATAGGACCCAGGTCCTTTATGAAAGCAATGAATACTTTTAACTCTCAGGCCATCCCTCTAGCCCCCTAGAGCATATTTTTACCTATGCCCATTTGTTTAAGATTACATCCTTTGAAGGCCCTGAGCTTCTATGTATTGAACATCACGAGCACACAGCACCAGAGTGTCATCTGTCATTAATCCCTGGCCAGTGTTTCTCCACTTGGCTGCTGATTCTTGCAGAGAAATATGGAGTTTTTAGTACTCCCTAAGTGCTGACGGTCAGTCGCACAGACATGATCAGCTTACCCTCACAGCAGATGTACGCTATTCCACTTCATAAACCCTGAAACAAGCAGCAGAGTAAATTGTTGAAGTAAGTGACCATTGCACAGTTAGGCCTGTGGTCTTAACTAAATGCTGGTGGTGGCCAATCCAGGCATTTGAATTCAAACTAACATATTGTCTATTAGACACCACTACCCTGAATTTACCAAATGGAACTTATTATCCATAAATTAAAAGTAACCATAAATTGAACATTTAAGGCACTCAAGATGGTTCAGCGGATAAAGCCTTTGCCACACAAGTTGACATCCTAGATTTAGTCCCACATAGGGTAGAAGGAAAGGACCTCTGACTGCCACATGCATACTGTGGTACAGGTGAGCACACACATGTATACAGCCCACACATACAATAACAATTGTTTTAAATGAACAGCCATTAAAAGTAAAAATGGACTCAAATCTATCTTGCCCACCATGATGTCACAGAGCTTCACTGTGAGTTTGAGTCCTGACCCTACTGTGCGTGATGGTTTCTGTTAAAGCAAGAACTCACTCCTTGAGCTATATCTGTCAACAAAAGCCCCCTGAGACAAAGTCTGTCACCATGGGGTCCTAGCATCCTGAGGCCTCAGTAAGACCCTTAACACTCTTGTCAATGCTTCAGACGTTGGCTCTGTTTCCATGCTCAAACTGGAAAACAGAGAAACACATTTGAAAACTTGGCCACTACTGTTCATTCATTCCATTCATTTTGAGTAGCACTGTTTATGGTAACATTATTCCTAATAGCCAAAAGCTGGAGGCAACACAACCCTCCATCAGAAGAATGGATAAACAAAACTGTTATCCAAAGTGGGAAAGACTGCAATATATATTTGTATCATAAAATATAGTCAACAATGAACCACAAATATGACCTGGACAAATACCAAAAACATGTTGTTCGACAAAAGGAAGAGGTTGGCAGAGCTCTATTGCTGAATGATTCTCACGCAAGAACAGGAAAAACTCCCCTTAACTGACAGAATTAAGAACCATGTTGCCCACAGAGCTACTTAAGATGATGGAAATGTCCTCTGTCATGATTGGGATGGCAACTGCACAGGTGCACACATGCAGCAAGACTTCAAAATGCACACGTCAGGCCTACATCTCACTGTATCAAATTATATTAGTAATCACCCCCCCCCAAAGAGCTGAAGAGAAAAAAGGTGAGTAGTTGGGAAAAGGGAAGAGACCAGCAGAGGTGCAAGGACAAGAGAGTGATGAAGGGTGTATATGCTCAAAACTGTGTACGTGTATGAAAATAGAATGAGAATTATTATTATGCACAATTAATGTATGCTAATAAAGCTACCCCAATGCATTAACAAGTCAGTAAAGAAGTAACATAGCCTGAGACATAGTTTAATGACCTAGCACTGACAGAGTTTAATGACCTAGCATTGAAGTGATAATTATTTGTCTCTTCTTAGTTAAGAAAAATGCAATTTATTTCAAACCTTAACAAAATAGTCACTTGGTTTCTCTCAAAAAAAAGAATATATACATATATTAGTAATATATACTAATATATACATGTTACATATATATACATATATATACATATATATATATATATGTATATATATATATACACACATACCTTTGTAGTCATGTATACTAGCCTGTATAAAAAACAGTTGCTTTGTAAGGTATGCTCAAAAAGAACTCTGGAAATTGTATATGTGTAAAGCACCATGTGGGCAGCTTTCAAACAAGCTACAGTTGTGCAGATTTATTTATGTTGATAAGAAAGTACTTTAAGAACGGCTCAAACTTGTGTTTAAGTGCATTGCCAAGAGAGTAGCATGGAGCTCTCTTACCTGATGCTCTAAAGAGATGTGTGTGTGAATAAACACCTCATCCACCTCAGAGATCCCCCAACTTCAGGGAAAGAGTGTGGGCGGTGGAGCCCTTTCCCCAAAGTTCCAGAGAGATGTGAGCAAAAAGCAAACAGGTTTGTAGAGTCTGGGCTCTCAGGCCAGACTTGGAAACCAAGGGAGAACTTTACTTCTGATCTAGAAAATCCTTGTTGGGGAGGAAACTTAATTGTTAGTTGGTGTGCAACTGGGAAGGGAATTAAGAGAGCGTAGGAGGTGGAGGAGCATGGGATTACAGACCAGCTTTGACACACAGAAGCTATCTAGCTGTCCTCAGCTGGTCCATGCCCAGGGTTGAACTGGATTGAACTGGATCTCAGAGCCTGGAGAACACAGTTCAGCTGAGTCTGGTCCACTTCATCTCCCTCTAGCTCTCGGTTTGACCTCCATCTTGATTTACCCTGTGACAGCAGCTCGCTGTTCATTTCCATGATAGCTTGCTCTGATTGGCTGGCACTATGAATGCCCTCATTTAGGACCCTCCTCAAAGACTGCAGACACAAAAAGGAAATTTTTAGCAAGCAAATTATGACTTTGAATTGTGTCTGTTTTAGTGCCTTCCCTTGGTTTTATGTCAGCAGCTTCTCTCGAAACAGCTGGCATGTCCCCTAAGTGGCTGTTTGTGACTATTGCTGTTGCCTAATTCTAACTTGAAATCACTGAAAAACATTCTGTACTGTCATCATCGTTTGCATAAGCCATAACTAGCTTCTTCATTATTAAACTCCCATCCAACAGTTAGGGGAATTTTGATAAAGACTTAATGATATGATGCACCATTTTGCTCTCTATTCATGGGTGGAGAACTCATTCCAGAGCCTGTCAATTCGTTGGCTCAAAAGATAAAATTAATCACAACACATGCAGGGTCAAAGGTATAATTCTGAAATCAGAGGGGAAACAGATAACTCTTCCTTCATGAATCTCTTGTTAACTGTTTACTCCCCAGAAGGCAACAGCCCTGAAATGTGCCTTTGTTTGCTGGCAACGACATGTAATGCGCTTGGCTTCCAGTCCCTGACAGGGAGCCATAGACACTCAATGCTAATCTAATAAAATGACTTCAGGGTGAAGGCAGCCCCTCTAGGCTCTCCTTTTAGTGGCAGGGGCTGTCCCAGCCCAGTCCCAGTGAGCTGCCATTCTTTTCCAGGAGTAAGAAAGACGATGATCTATGTGCCCAGGTTTCTGAGCTAAGGACTAAAGGAAAGTATTGAATGGGGGGGGAGGGGTTGCCTAAATAATAGGAAGGGATCCACCCAGTGCAGATCCAGGAAAATGTCACAGGCTCCACCCCTAGATGAACAGCTACAGGCTCTTCATTAAAGACTGCTATGAGAGGAGAGTCTTTCTCAGGGAGAAGCCTGAGCTTATCCAATACCAAGTAGACAGTTCTAGAAACATATACATGTAAAAAGCACTGAACAGATTTAGCAAGTTATTCATATACTTATTTGTTCACATATATAACAATAATCAATAATGATTAAAGACCATGAACAATCTGGGTGGAGCTGAGAGGAGGAAAGGGAGGGGAGACAGGATGTGTGTGTTTGTGTGAGAGAGGGGGGAAGAGAGGGAGAGAGAGAGAGAGAGAGAGAGGGAGAACACTTTGCATTTAGAGAACAGGACCAATGCCCGTGGGTATCGCCAGAATTTTTATTATTTATTCATTTATTTATTTTTCCTACATGTATGTGTGTGTGAGGGTATTGGATCCACTCGACCTTGAGTTACAGACAGCTGTGAGCTGTCAGGTGGGTGCTGGGAATTGAACCCAGGTTCTCTGAAGGAGCAGCCAATGCTGTTAATCGCTTTGATGGTTTGTATATGCTTGGCCCAATCACTAAGCCATGCTTCTGACCCCTCTCGGGAATTATTTTGAAAAGAAAACCCTGCAGCATCGTGCTGCGCAGAGCTACCTGGATACGGTTTCCTAGGGATTTATTTTCCCTCTGTGCATTCATGGTTACTCCGGAGCCATTGCAGCTGGCTCACTGGGGTAGCAGACTCAGGTGACCACGCAAATAATGTTGATCTTACAAGCTCGCTGAATACAGGAGCTGTGGGGGAGTAGAGGCTTACCAGATTTCAGAGGAAGGACTTGGAAGCTAAGCAACATGATCCAGGTTCAGAATTGCTACATACAGCCCCAGAGAACGGGATGTCTGAACTGAAGTGAAAGCAAAGCTGTCTTGGAGACTCTGGGAGTTAGAGATGTGGGGAATGTGGACCATCTAACCAGCGAAGCCCCAGACAGAAGAGGAACCCGAGACACAAGCCATAAAGGCTGTAGCCAGGAGGGCAGGCTTGTGCTCACACCATGCCACTGTGTGACACCAGACAATAGACACAATGTTACAGGATTTACTGTTTAACCTGCTGGGTTTTCATCTTGCATTGGTCTAATCTGTCTACCTATTCCTTCCACTTGAAGACGATACTCCACCATGTGCCTCTGTATATTTTAGAATGTTACCTGTATTTTTCATAGGCACTCAGAGCTCATTTGCCTTGAATTTCAGGAAAGAATTTCACCAGGCTCCTCAACAATACTGAAACAGTTAAGACTTTGGGGCGGTCAGAGACAGGATAAATGCATGCCACGTTGTAAGACAGGCGTGCCCTTTTGGAGGTCAGAGATAGAGTGCTGTTTTACGTCTTAGACATTCTCTATAATGGAGGGCCTGGTCACTCTGTTGTCCTTCTGAGAGTGGTAGAACTTTTATAAAGAGCCTGGTAAAAAGAAGTTAGGTCACTTGGGGTGTCACCTTTGAAGGACATACTGGGAGCCCAGACTCCCTGTCTCTCTGTTTCTTGTTCACTATAAGGTAAACCTACTTACATTACCACAAACTTTGAAACTGTAAACCAAAATAAAATTTTCCAAGAAAAAATATTTATTTCCTTTTGTGTGTGTTTGAGTGTGTGTGTGGGTGGGTGGCCCGGTGTGGGTATGGTTGTGTGTGCATGTGTGTATATATGTATGTCTGTATCTGTGTCTGTGTGAGTGTGTGTGTGTGTCTGGCTGTCTGAGTGTGTGTCTGTCTGTATGTATGTATCTGTGTCCGTGTGAGTATCTGCCACCTGTTTGCCAGTGCTATCAGAGGCCAGAGAGGGCATCATATCCACTGAAGCTATAATTACCGACAGTTTTGAACTACCAGACATGAGTGCTGAGATCCAAATTTGGGTCCTCTGGAGCCATCCCTCCAGACCCTCTTTCTTCCTTTCATCTTGATTTATCACAGGCGTGTCATGGTGGTGGCAAGCTAGCACAACTGAGGAACTGTTTGGTAAGAACAATGTCTCAGCCAAAGACTTACAACAGGACAAGTTGTAAAGTGTTCTATTTGTATCTCTTCTCCACTGCATTCATTCAGAAGTGACCAAAGCAAGGCATTCTAAAGTTAATATGATAGTTCCACCAATGTGTGCGGAGGCCAGAGTTCTGTCCTGCTACCAGGGTGTTCCCTCACCCATATGACTTTTCTGCCAGCTTCTGGAACCCCCAACTAACACAAACCCATTCTGCATCAAGTAGAAAAAAAATGAGAAAGTAAAGTTTGCCAGGTGAGTCAACTTCTTTAAAGTAACTTCCCTGGAATCCCCAACCATGCATCTCACTGGACACCCTAGCTATAAGGGAAACTGGAAGGCTTTATACCTGGGCCTCTTGCCAGTTCTACTTATGTAGTGGTTCCATTAGTGAAGGAAATAAAAGGAAGATGTATTCTTGGTCTCTGCTCAAGATGACCAGCGGTGCTGTCAGGTGCTTTCTGAACTGCCATTACTCTATTCTTATGAATGGAAGGTCCAACCTGTGTTATGTTAATTCCATGCTTAACCAGTAGGCCAGAGAGACCCTTCTCTCCTAAACATGAAAGTTAACCAAGCTGGATTAAATATCCTGTTAGGGACCCTGGACCACCATCCCAGCTAACAAAGTTGTTTAACGAATTGCCTTTATGAGAAACTGCCTCTTTTGGGAGAATCTGACCTTCAGCTAAGAAAGAATTTCCTGTTCGTAAAGAACTGTTGCCCCGGGACATTCTGGAGGGGAAAAACCCCACCCTGTTCCATGTTCCCGTTCCTCCCTTGCCTAGAGTATATCTTGTAAGCTGCTTCCGAATTAAAGCAGGCCTTGACAAGTCTATATGTGCTTGGTCTCCTCCTTTCTCTCGCCCGTGTTCCTTAACAGATGAGATCCCCCTTCGACCCCCACGAATACCGGGACCCGAGGGTCGGGTCAATACCCCAAGTTTAAGTAAGAATCCCTGCAAATTATAGCTTATAAGTTAACTGAGGATAGCAAGTAACCATTTGAGATCCAAATCTGGAGCCCCACCCTCACTCATGGTGGTATATATATAGTCTTTGACCATGGGGAATCTCATGAGTGTTAAGGTCCTGAACCTCATTCATTGCATCATGCAGAACCTTATATATTCTGTGCCCATAAAAGATCATCTTAGCAAAGGTTCTACAGCTAAAACTAAATAGAATTAATGATGGAGCCATGTGTGGTGGCTAACCCTAACCCTATCCCTAACCCTAACCCTAACCCTAACCCTAACCCTAACCCTAACCCTAACCCTAACCC
>NW_021604636.1:7854259-7877715 GCF_004785775.1 Grammomys surdaster | reverse complement strand
AACCCTAACCCTAACCCTAACCCTAACCCTAACCCTAACCCTAACCCCTAACCCTAACCCTAACCCTAACCCCTAACCCTAACCTAACCTAACCCTAACCCTAACCCCTCAACTGCTGTTGTGGAAAAAGACCATTCCTGGCAACAGATCACTCACCAAAGACGAACTAGAGACATTACAGACACTCTGGAAGACATAGAGACTTTCTTTTCTTCATAGACTCTTTTACTCTTCACTGCTTTTCAGAGGCAACGGGGATGTACTAGTCTGGCATGTGATTGCTGTAAACAAATACCTTCAGCAACAACGTTAGGATAGAGGGTTTCTGTTATCTCGTGGTTTCACATAATCCAGTCTGTGGCCCTTGGCCTCATGTACTTGGGAAAATCATTGTAGGAATGAGACACATGCGGCAGAAGCCTCTCACCTCATGGTGATCAGGAAGCACAGGGTGAGGATGGGACTGGGAACCAGGGACCAAGTGTAACAACCAAAGCCACATTCTCAGGGATCTACTCTCCCCAACTTTGCCAAACCTCCCAAAATTGAATCAGCAGCTAGGGACCAATCACTCCATATGAAACTATAGAGATGACTCACACTCCAGTATCAGAAGAGGCCAGCTGACACGTGAGGAAAGTCCAGGGGCTCAGCTGCCCAGGTGACGTCCAGAGCCCTTGACACCTATCTCGCAAGTTGGGATCTTCAAGCCACTCTGCACTCTGGGAGATCTGGCATCTTGGTTACATGACTTCAGCTTACTCTGGCAGCTATAGAAGCCTTCCTTTTGCTCTGATTTAAGCTACTATTTCCAATCTACCTCACAACAGAGAAAGCCAACACATCTTCCAACATATGACCTTTCTGCATTCTCCCCTATCATGAAGAGAATAGGGCGGTACCTGCATCTTCAGAAAGCCCAGAATGTTCAAACCTGTGGCCTCCTTCTTTAGAGGCCATGGACCAAACAATCTCAAAAGGGAAAGCAAGCTTCTTCCTTGGGAGTGGGAAAGAAGGAGGAGGTTTGACTCCAGTTCCCTGGGGCTAGTACAACTTAGAAAAAAAAAAGTCCCTCCTTGCTAGCCTTGCTCAGATAATGGAAGGATGGGAGGATTAAAGCTCATGGCTGTGTACATCCTGACTGATGAGAGTCACAGTCCTCAGAAATCCAAATGAGAATCATTTCAAGTCTGTCTCTTGCAGTATTCTAGACACAATGGCCAAAGCTTCCAGAGAACTATTTCTAGAGAGAACAACTGAGCCTGAGATTGAAAGTAGATTTCACACTCTCTTCCCAACCCCAGATGGACTCACAGTGTGGATCTGAGCTGACCTCCCCGTTCTTGGTAGGATGACTAGTGCTTTTATAAAACACCATGACCAAAAGCAACTTGGAGAGAAAGTGTTTGACTTACATGTCCTGAATCACAGGAAAAGCTAAGACAGAAACTCAAACAGGGCAGGAACCTGGAGGTAGGAGCTGATGCAGAGGCCAGGAAGGAGTGCTGCTTAGTGGCTTGTTCCTCATGGCAACTCAGCCTCCTTTGTAGAAGAACCCAGGTCCACCAACCCAAGGATGTCCCCACCCACAATGGACTGGGCCTTTCTACATCAATCACTAATTAAGAAAATGCTCTACCAGTTTGCTGATCTTGTGGCAACAATTTCTTAATTGAGGTTCCCTTGTCTCAGATAAGAGCTTTCATCAAATTAATATAAAACTCTCCAGCCCAGTTGACCCCTTGTCAACTAGATACACAGACACATCGCTGTTAAGCTATAAACTTTTCTTTTTTGTTCATTCCCAAGGATCACACCTTAATACCACCATCGCAGAATAAAACACTCCAACTTTTAAAAGTTCCATATGCTTTAAAAAATTCAAACTCTTATTCAAAGTTCAAAATCATTTTAAAATATTCAATATCTCTCTAAAACCAAAGATCTCTTTAAAAGCGCAAAAATCTCTCGACTGTGGGCTCCTGTGAAATCAAAATAAGTTAAACCATTTTTTATTCTAAGAGGGAAGAACCGGGGGTGTGGTCACAATCAGATCGAAGTAAACCAACTGGCAACAGTGTTTGAGTCACATCTATGGTCTCCTGGAAGGCCCTAGATCAACACTTCAACTCTACCTTCTGCAGCCCACACAGACTGGCTCCTACGCCTAGGCCAGCTCTGCTCCACTGCTGCTGGTGTTCCTGGTGGCCACTCATCCCTTGGTACTGCCATCTCCAAAATGCTGGGGTCTTCTGTTGCAACTGGGCTACACTTCACCAATGACCTCTCCTGGACCCTCCTCAGGGACTTCAGCCCTGCCACACAGTGCCAAACCCCAGCTGCTCTCCACAGCCTTCATGCCTTTAAAACCAGCACCACCAGAGTGATTCTTACAATACTAACTTCATCTTTCAGCACAATGTACACAACCTTGGCAGCCTCTGGCACATGGCTTCTGTATGCTGACCCTGGAGAAACACTTTCCAGATTTCACCTCATCAATGAGAGTCTTTTATGTATTCATTTTTACTTTGTGTGCACTGGTGTTTTGCCTGCATGAATGTCTGTGTGAAGATTACAGATCTTAGAATTACAGACAGTTGGGAACTGCCATGTGGGTGCTGGGAATTGAACCCAAGTCCTCTGTAAGGAGAGCCAGTGCCCTTAACTACTGAACCATCTCTCCAGCCTGGTCTCTTCTTAATTGCTGATAATTTCTCAGCCCCAGCTGAGAAGCATCTACTGTCCAGGAAAACACCAGTTCTACTTCAATGGTTCTGATCTCTTCTTCATTGCAGCTGATTCTCCAGCCCCAGCTGACCAGAGCTACAGATTCTTAGTTCAAAAATCAACTGCCCCCAGTAGAGCCTTGGTTTCCCTCTGAAACTTCATGAGCCAGGCCTCCAGTGTCCATACTGCTCTAACATTGTCCTCTAATCTTCCAAGTTCTCACAAGCTTTGAATACTCAATGACTTTTCCAGCCCAAAGTTCCACAGTCCTCCCCAAAATACATGGTCAGGTTGGCCATAGTAGTACCCCATGATCCTGTACCAACTCCTGTCTTAGTCCAGATTTTTATTGCTATGATGAAACACATAACTAAGAGCAACTTGGGGAGGAAAGGGTTTATTTAGCTTACATATTCTGAATCACAGTCCACTGAAGGAAGCCAAGGAAGAAACTCAAACTGGGCAGGAACCTGGAGGCAGGAGCCAAGGCAAAGATCATGGAGGAGTGCTTCTTACTGTCTTGCTCAGCCTGCTTTTTTATAGACCCCACCAGCCCAAGGGTGTCCCCACGCACATTGGCCTGGGCCCTCCCCCATCAATCAATAATTAAGAAAATGCTCCACAGGCTTGCCTAGAGCCTGATCTTACAAAGGTATTTTCTCAGTTAAGGCTCTCTTCTCTCTGATAACTGTAGCTTCCATCAAATTGACATTAAAACTAGCCATCACACTTCCCAAACAAGCAGAGTCCACAAGAGAGACCAGAGAAACCAGAAAGGAGGACCAAGGACTCCAGTGAGCAGCTTTGTGGTGTTCCATCCTCTCCTGACCTAGGTGGGATTGCCACTGATACTCCCTCCAATGTGATGGGTCAAACAGCCTCCCAACCTTTATAGCATGATGTTCCATGAAGAGTTCTACCTTACCATCTCCAGGATCCTGTGCTTCTGATTAAATATAGAAAGCCTCTAGGTCTGCTTCAGGTGGGGGTCCCCAATCCTCACCTCACTACTCACCATCAGGTTGGGGTGGAGTCTTCCCAGTCTCCATCACTGCCCACTGAACTCACACCTGCACATCCTCAAGTACAACCAGCCCTGTCGGCCCCTTGCTCTAGTGGTTTAAATGAGAATGAATGGTTCCCATAGGTTCACCTGTCTGGATGCTTTGTCCCCAGCTGGTAGAACAGTTTGGAAAGGATTAGGAGGTGTGGCCTTGTTGAAGGAGGTGTGTCACTGTGGGCAGGCTTTGGGGCTTCAAAAGCCTATGACATTCCCAGTTCTCTCTGTGTCTGTCTCTCTCTGTCTCTCTCTGTCTCTGTCTCTCTGTCTCTGTCTCTCTCTCTGTCTCTGTCTCTCTGTCTCTCTGTCTCTGTCTGTCTCTCTGTCTCTCTCTCTCTGTCTCTCACTCTGTCTGTGTCTCTCTCTGTCTCTCTGTCTGTCTGTCTCTGTCTATCTCTGTCTGTCTCTGTCTCTCTCTGTCTGTCTCTCTCTCTCTCTGTCTCTCTCTCTCTCTCTCTCTCTCTCTCTCTCTCTCTCTCTCTCTCTGTCTCTCTCTCTCTCTCTGTCTCTCTCTCTCTCTCTCTCTCTCTCTCTCTCTCTCTCTCTCTCTCTCTCTCTCTCTCTGTCTCTCTCTCTCATGCTTTTGGTTCATATGTAAGTTCTCAGCTACTGCTCCAGATGCCATGTTTCCTGCCTCCATGATGGTCATGGACACTCTAACCTTCTGGAACCACGAGTGTCAAATGTAATGCTTTCTTCTATAAGTTGCCATGATCAGGATATTTTGCCACAGCAATTGAAAAGTAACTAAGACACTTACTCAGCCAAGGAAGTGCACTTCTGGATACTTACTATTCGTGGCCCTTGCCATCGGACCAGCTCATTCTTCTGCCACATCCAGCATTTTCCCAGTGTTTTCCTTACACCCTTGGGTCTATCTGATATCCCCAAGAGAAGGTTCATGGCAAAATAAGTCTGAAAAGTGTAACATAGTATATTTCCCACAGAGATTCACAGTGCCTTAAAGTTCACGTTGGAGGCTCTGAGAAGATTTGCAGTAAATACCTGATTCAGAAATACACTGTTTCTGAAATATGAATACATAAAAAGTTATTTCCCCAGACTCATATTTGAGAGTTCTTTCTCTCACTTGCAAGTGTGTGCATTTAATTAAAATATACTTTCTTAGACTAAGTTTGAAATTTTGAATAGTCTAACTGAAAATCTGAATTCATTTATTTATCCTGTAGCAGGCAAGTATAGATACATAATGTAGCCCAGAGACACACTAATGACATATGTGCTCCATACACCAGAGAGCTTCCATATTACCCAGAGGACTTTTGTGGATGAGTTCTCTCTGTGTTCGTATTTATATTAGCCATGAAAACGCTGGGACCGGCAGCACAGCTTACTGGAAGACTTGTTGCTTAGCACATACAAGGCACTGGGTTTGGTTCTCAACAAAGCAAGCAAGAGAGAAAGGAAGAAAGGTTAAAACCCTAAACTTAAAAATTCATTTACTAAACTCAACTCAGTATAAGTCACCACTGTCATAAAGTGTCACTGTAAATTACCCATTTATGAAAAATAACTGTATTTTACAATTCAGTAAGAAGAAAACCGTATTTTATTTTTGTGCATCTCGTTCATGTTCAGCTAGATTCCCTCTTCTGCTCCTGCTATCTGTTGCAAGTCATGTAGACTCCACACAACACCCCTATGTGCTCATAACAGAGTAAAATAGAAAAGGAAAAATGACAAGAGGGTATTAGTTTTGACTTTGGAAACTCCCTGAAAGGGTCTCTGCACCCTGGGATCCATATCGCCCTTCAAGAACCACTGGTTTGGATAACTGGGACACACTTCCTTCCTTTTTCCGCACATACCTAACAGAAGTAGAGGCAACAATATGTCTCCTGACTCCCCAAGATGGGATCACACCTCCTGTGAGCTCAGCCTGCTCATCAATGGCTTCCTCTCCCATCCCTGCCGGGTTCCAGTGTGGTTCCTGGGATCCAGCCGAGCAGAGGTCAGCTTATACAGTCTTGCCTCAGAGGATCTTAAAGATTTTTGATCTATAGAATTTCATTAAAGCCATAAGGGCCCCAAGATAGTCATTGTCCAAACACAGATATTGCTTTCATTCGTAAGCCGCCTAATTCCTGCAAAAAAAAAAAATGGATTTAAACTTTATCTATAATCCATGCTCTGTTCTCCTGCAGGGTTCCCAGGGCTCCGTGAGATGAGGCAGCCAAGAAGATTCATCTTTTGTTCCTCTTCGCATATAGGAGAAGATGAAACAGTCTTTCATCTTTGCCCCATGGAGGTTTGAAGCCTAGACACAAAAGGGAACCTGAACCCAGAGAAAGAAGAACAGACCTGAGTATCAAGACCACAAGGTGGTGGTCCCCCTACAGAGCCCCTTCCCCTGGGTCAGCTTCCAAAGACCCACTGAAGCAAAGGTCTAGAGGAGCAGAGAATAGCTGGAGAGACCTAAGGTGAAATGTCAGACACAGCGGGTTTTCTCTCTTGGGTAAAAATGAGAGAAAAGGACCCTGAGGCTCCTGCTTCAAACCATAGCTAGATATCTAGTCCCTCTGTAAACCTTGTGTCTGTGAGGCTGAGGTTTATTGAGCTGCTTTTAGTATAACAAAGTACTAAGGTGAAAAAAATGTCCTGAGGAAGGCTGGAGAGACAATTACCCATTCCATCGTTCTCCTGGAACGAAAAGAAACATCTTCCACTTGGAGAAGGCAAGGTTTTGTTTTTCTCATTAAGTGGATAGAACACAGATCCTGACTCTGGACTTCTACTCCAGCTAGTGAAGAGATAGACCATGAATCACCTCAACAGCAGCATCCTTAGTATGCCCCACACCCCACAACCTCTCTTGTGTCAGTCCTGTGATAGGGTGTGTAGGCACAAGTTGGTAATACTGCTGGACATAGCATAAGTGTGACATAGCATAGAGGCTTAAGGTTTGTCAGTGTCTATCAGGGTGGCCTGGGGCACAGGATATGACTCAATTAGAGCCTCAGTGTCATCCTCTACACAGTGAAGAATTAGAGAGTTTGCCAAGCTAGGCATGCATTGTCATTTAGGTCATATGCTGACCTCAAATTAAAAATTTGTATTCTGCAGTAGATAATAGCAAGAGAACAGAAGAGCAGCCCCAGACTGGGGAAAATATTTGCAAACCACACAACTGATTAAAAAGAGTTATCAAAAAGAATTCTTAAAACTCAACAATAATTTAAATGATTTTAAAATGGTCAAAATTTCCATATACATTACTGAGAAAAAAATATAGCCATGGTAAGTAAGTGTATGAAAAAAAGACATCATATGCCATCTGGGAATTTCACATTAAAACAACAGTGACATGCCACTACACACCTGATAGAGTGGCCAAAACCACACTAACGACAGCAAATGCTGATGGGGATGTGGAGGAACAGGAATGCCTGCCTATTCACTGCTGGTGGCAATGCAGAATGCTTCAGTGTTTTTAAAGTTAGTTTAGGCACTGCTGAGATGGCTCAGTGAGCAAAGACACTCTCCACCAAGGTTGGCAATCTAAGTCTCATCCCTGGCCCCACATGGTAGAAAGAGAGATCGTAAGTCACCTCAACAGCAGGCATCCTTAGTATGCCCCACATCCCACGACCTCTCTCATGTCAGTCCTGGTATAGAGTATGTAGACACAAGCTGGTAGTACTGCTGGACATAGCATAAGTATGACATAGCATAGAGGCTTAAGGTTTATCCATTCATCTCAGCAGAATCGTATGGTGTTGAACATAAGTTCCAAAATTATAAATGAGCCATCTTAGCCCATCCTGGCCCCAGAAATACATTTTTTTTCAACAAACTACTTTCCGCTCTCCTAGGTCTGCCTCTTCCATCACAGGTAGAGGCTTTGAGTAGGGTCTTGCTATGTAGCTCAGGGTGGCCTCCAATATCAGCATCATGAGCGCTGGGATTGCAGGCAAGTACACCATACCTAAACACTCTTTTAGTAGTCAATTACATATTTTCAGCAAACATGGCTTGGATTGCCCTCTAGTTCTGAAGGTAACAGGCCAGCAGTAGACTCCTAGCAATCTAGGATCTGGGAGCACAGAGTAATGAAACAGTGGACAGTTCAGAGAAACCATATAGCAGAAAATCTGGAAATACAGACACAAATAAAGCCAGTATAGGGAGATCAGAATGAATCCTCCTTGTTGAATGCTGTGTGACAGCCCACAGAGAGCCTTCAGGAGCATCAAGGACTGTCAGTAAACTAGGATTTCACCCTAACACTCAAAATAAGAAGCCAAAAACTGACCAGACTACTCATTCTGGAAGAACTTACAAAAAAAAAAATTAACTGGTAAGCTTCTGCAAAACCCAGGAAAATATTTCAATACTGTATTAGAAAATGTTAACAAAGCAATGGAAGCAACTAAAAGAACAGAAGTTCATGAGCTGCACAATTTAGTCAGTGGAAGTGTAGGTGTAGTCAAAGGCACTGGACAGAACAAGCTGTGAGCGCAAAGACGTGCTGTTTGAAAATACAATAAACAGGAGAAACAGGAAGGGTAAATAAATTTAAAAGGACAAAGAACAATTATGGGAAATTTGAAATGACCTTAAATGAGTGACTAGCTGGGTTACCAGGGCTCAAGAAAGACTGCAGAGAACCAGAGCACTTTAAGGCTTATTTATAGAAATAACAGAAATCTTCCCAACCAAAAGAACACACACCCATGTACAGAAGGCCAAAGTTCACCTTACATTTCAGACAAGTCTACTGAAAGATATCTTACAATCAAATTCTTTTAAAGAAAAAAGAAAGGAAAGAGTTCCAAGGCTTCAAGAGACAGAGCAAGCATACAGGCCTGTCCCAGTTGCCCAAATGTGGACATCTCAGGAGAAGCTTTACATATAACTCAAGAGCAGATGAGATTCTCACCTGAGAAAGAAAGAATGAAGGAGAAAGCCAGACATGGTGATCCCTTCCTGTGATCCCAGTACTCAGCGGGCTGAGCCAGAGGAATGGTATGAAGTTTGAGGTCATCCTGGGCTACACAGCAAGACTTTATCAAGAGAGAGAGGAGGGGAAGAGGAAGAAGAGGAGGAAGAGAAGGAGGAGGAGGAGGAAGAGAAAAATTAAACTTCCAGACATCTTGACTAAGAATCTAAAGGGATAAGACTGTCTGAATTATTAATACAAGTTGACTAAATGATCTCACCTCTAACGATGAAATAATAAATCACATGCACATGAAGCCCAAAGGAAAAACAGGAGCAGCCACACCTGCATCAGAGGAAACACACTTCAAATCAAAAGCAATAAAGGGAAACAAGGAAGGCCATTGCAGAGACACAAAAAAGTAATTCCCAAGTGGGATAACAATCCACCCCATCTCAAAGCCTCCACATATAGAGAGAAGGCATTAACAAGAAGAACTGAGACATAGATGCCAACACGTTAGGGGCTTAAACAGGGGACTTTCAGTAAAGATCACCCAAACCAACAACAAAGAAACAGCCGGCTTAAGTAAGTTGCTCCTACACCAAAAGCTAATGCACACTCCATCCAACAGCTGCCAAGTGCATTTCCCCTTCATCAGAACAAGAAACATTCCCTCCAAGACACAAAGCAGGACTCAACCTATTAAAAAAAAAAATGAAGTCATATCAGATACCTTCCTGACCATAATGCAACGAAAGCCGAAAAAGAACTAGAAAGACTTTGGAAATCAGATAAGTATGTGGAAATGAAGCAACTTTCTCTTGAATAACCAGTGAGTGTATCACGGAAAGAATGAACAAAACATAGAATAAATTTTTCTTGAGAGCTGGAGGGTATGGTGGTTAAGAGAATTTAATTCTAGAAGATCCAGGTTCAATTTCTAGTACCCACATGGGGACTCACAACAGTCTATAATTCAAGTTGAAGTGAATTCAAAGCCTTCGTCTGGCTTCCATACACAGACATATAGGCAGGCAAAAACACCCAAACATATAAAGTAATTTATTTTAATTTCTTAAAACAAATGAAAGAAGCACAAAGTACTGAAATCTATGAAGGCCAGCAAAGGCTAAGAAGGAAGTGTGTAGTGATCAGGGCTCACATCCCAAAAGTGGTATCACTGCTAAATAAACAACCACTGCAGCTTAAGAAAGCAGAAAGACAGAAACAAGTCAAGTGCCAAATTAACAGTACTAAAAGTAAACAGAGATCACAGCAGAAATAAGTTAAATGAGGATTTAAAAATAATAATACAAAATGCCAGCCATGGTAGTGTGTGTCCTATGTTCAATGCATGTGAGAATCAACATTGTCCAAAGGACCACACTATCCAAAGAGATACACATATTCAATGCAAAATAAACAAACAATAGAATTCTTCACAGAACTAGAAAAAATAACTAAAATTTATGTGGGTCTGCACATACACAAATTAATAAACAGTAAATAAATAAATCTTGAATAAAAACAAAGACCAAGGCAAGAAACATTATGTTAACTGACTTCACAACATACTACAAATTGTAACCAAGAAAGCCTAGAATTAACATAAAAACAGACACTGAAACAGAACAAAAGCCTACAAGCAAATCCAGACATCCGTGGTCAACAGGGTCCTAAGACCATTCATGGACAGAAGAACAATCATTCCAACCAATAAACACTGCTGGGAACGCTAAAGATCCGTATGCAGAAGAATAAAATTGGAATCTCCACTGTTACAAAAATTCAGCTCAGAGTTCAACTTAAAGACTTTCACTTAACAACTATTAAATTAATGGGGCAAAAAACATGGGGACTGCCTCAGGAAACTGGGATGAGAAACGGTTCTTTGGACGAGACCCCCAAGGCACAGGAAATGAAAGCATGAACGTGAACACGTCACACTGAAGTGCGTCTGCGCAGTAAGAGAGAAGCCATCGGCAGCACGAGGAGACAGCCTACAGTTGGGAGAAGATATTTGTGATATATATTTCTGGAATACATAAGGAACTCCAGAATGTCATAGCATGAAAATCAATAACCCAGCCTTGAATGCCCAGTAAATCTAAACAGACGTTCTGTAAGAGAAGATGTACAAGAACCACTGGGGAAATACTGATCAAAACCACAACGAGTTATCACCTTGCCTCAGTGAGGCTGTCTGTGGAGAAAACAAAGGGGATCAGCACTAGGTGATAAACACTGCGGAGATGTGGAGGAAGGGGACCCTTGCACACTGCGGATGGGAATGGGAATTAATGCATCTGTTGTAGAAAAATATGAAGGCTCCTAGAGAAACTAAAAATAGAACTGCCATATGGTTCAGCAATTGTACTACTGTGTCTGACAGGATGAAATCAATGTCTTATAGACCCCTGCACGCCCATGTTCATTGTGGCGCTAATCACGATAGCCAAGAGGGAGAAATAAGATGTGTGCGCCAACAGATGAATGGATAAAGAATTTGTGGTATACACAATGGAATAGTATCCAGCCATTAAAAGAACAAAGTCCCAACATTCACAACAACATAGAGGGAATTCCAGATTATTATGTTAAGTGAAATAAGTTAGATACAGAAAGACAAGAACCATATGCTGTCACTTGTATGCAATATAATAATAATAATAATAATAATAATAATAATTGTAATGGTAATGGTAATAATAATACATCTCATATCATAGAAGTTGAAAATACTATTGCGGTTACTAAAGGCTGGGGATACAGGAAGAGGCTGATCAGTAGGTACTCAGTTACAGGAAGATGGGAACAGGAAGTTCGGTGTGCTACTGAAAGTCAGCAACTGTAGACAACGTACAGTATGCGTTAGAACACACCAGAGAGGCGGCTGCTTAAGGAGCCACAGTCATGTGGCTGGAGTAATACAGAAAAGAAAACTTTGTTCTTTTTTTCCTTGTCTGTTTCTTTTAGAAAACAGAACAAAAAACAATCCCTTGCTTTCTCTGAACATTCTGGGCTTTCTCTCTCCTTTTTCATAAAGTTATTGCCCCATTTTTCTGCCACATGGCTGCTTTAAAAACCATGGCTTTCTCTCTCCCTTTTTTCTCTTCTTCTTCCTCCTCCTCTTCCTCCTCTTCTTCCTCCTCCTCCTCCTCTTCCTCCTCCTCCTCCTCTTCCACCTTCCACTTCTGGGCAGCTGCCTGGATTTACAGTTGCACACCTTGTGGTTACTCTTTTAAACTCTAATAAAATTGTCCTAAACAAACAAACAACTAAAAGGATCTTGAAAACTCTCACCATAAAGAAATGATAAATGTTTGAGAAAGGAATGTTTAACCTAATTTAAACATTTAAATAAACATACCAAAAGAGTACATAGTATCCCATTAACATGTATATTATTTTTAAGCTTTATGCATCAATTTAAAATACAATTTTAAAGTGATAGTAAAGGCAATGAGTGATTACTGAGATACACACACACACACATATATATATATGAATTTTCAAACTCTAATGCTTCTAATAATCAATTAACTAATTAAACAACAGTTTTCTAAACATATGACCTCATTTACAAATTGATAATTTATATAGAAATTAAGGCCTGCATAGGTTATTTTTTTTCTTAGATAACACTATTTGATATTTATATAGGGGCTAAGACTTCATCCAAAAAGAGCTTATCAAATAAATCAATTTTAAATAAACCTAAGATGACACCAGAGATTTAGCAATCTGAATAAAAGCACAATCACAAATGTGGTTTTTATATAAAAAACTCATGTTTAATCCAAGACTTAAAGGATTCTCAAAGATAGATGAATTCCAAGATCAAGTTACATAAGATTCAAGGAAATAAGCCACGGAGAAAACCATGCTGGAGAAAACCACCACAGAGAACCGTGTCCAATGCCACTATCAGGTGAAATTCCAAAGAAATATTTAACTTGTTACAGGGTAAGTCCCTTTGAAAGTGCCCAGTCATGCTTGTAAAAGATCCTAGTAGATTTCTTAGATATAAAAATTAATAGTGTCGTGGTATCTAAGTCAGTAGAAATGAAAGCTAGTGAAGTGGGTAGTGTTTCTAAAGAAATTACCCAGGGTGCCCAGAGAGAGCACAAAGATGAAAGATACAAATGAGGCTTTTAAGTGAGCGGACAGAGACCCCAGCCTAAGACAAGTGCGGGGGTAGATTTTTAGTTATCTCTCCTCTCATAAAATGTGGACGGCCAAACCACAAGGTCAGTTCATAAGAGGTACTCCCCTCACCAGCGCCTTCCAAAACTGTTTGTGATAGGCTAATGGTTACTCCAGAATAAGATGCTGACCTACCCAATAAAGACAAAAAATGCAAAGAAAAGCATGAGGACAGGATTGGAACCTGCACACTTGGGATCTGATCCTTTACTATGTAACAATTCCTTGCATCCTGTTCTGGGTCTGGGAGGGTTCCACTTCTCTGCTGAGCATCCTCATGCCTGCCTTTTTCCTGCCACAGCCCTGTTCACAGTCACGGTCCTCAGTCTCAGTTCCAGGGATCTGAATATTCTACAGCGACAAACGTGGCACAGCTTCTTCCCGGACCCGAGCAGAGCTAGCTGAAGTTCTTCGGGACTCGGGTCCTGGGTGACTTGGGCTCTTGTGTGGGTTTTAGCAAATGTAGAAGGGGGATGGGAGGCTGTGTGTGTGTGTGTGTGTGTGTGTGTGTGTGTGTGTGTGTGTGTGTGTGAGAGAGAGAGAGAGAGAGAGAGAGAGAGAGAGAGAGAGAGAGAGAGAGAGAGAGAGAGAGAGAGAATTCAGAACTGTAAAGTCTAGGGTGAGATGCTCTTCACTGTCGATGGGCCACCAGAACCCTGAGGAGTGGCTGAGGTGCACTTGCCACTGCCAGACAGTGAGGTAGGGTGGGGTTACGCTGTCAGGCCCTGCTGCCTTAGATGTACATCTTCAAAGAACCAAAGACCAGGAAAAGTCAAACAGCTCTGTTAGCTTGGTCTTGTGTTTTGTGGCTCTTCCCATGTGTCTCGCTTCTTTCTTCTTGGGGCTTTCCTATAAATGTCATAGCCATGGCATCCAGTGGGCACGGAGCTTCCTCCTGGTTTCCAATAGTTACACATCATTGACTCCTGTCGCTACTAATAAGAGTCTGCTGCACAGAACAACTCATGAACGAGTTGACTCTTCGGGGTGAAAGGTGAGAGGGTAGTGAGAGGGCTCAGGAAAAGGTGCCAGCCACAAAGCCTGACCACCTGAGTGGTTCCCTGTGACCCACATCACGGAAGGAGAGAATTGACTGCAGCAAGTTGTCCTCTGGCCTCTGCACACCTGCACACAAAATAAAATGAAATAATAAAAAAGATTAAAGGGAGAGGAAAAAAAAAAACCATGGGTGTTGGCTTACAGACAATTCTGCTAGGCTCCACCCAACAACTACCTAGCAACAGCCTGTGTATCTCCCTGCCTGGTACCAGCCAGGCCTATAAGAAGGCTTCTTGTTACCACACACTCTTTCTATTTCCTATTCTCTCTCTTTCTTCCTTTCTTTACTCTGTCCCTCTGTCCCCACATGTTCCCCGGCCACCCTCTTCCTTTCTTTTTCTCCTTCCCCCATTCAGTCCTTCTCTGCCCCACCCCCAACGCCCTTTCTCTGTTTCTATCCCTTTTAAGATCCCCTTCCCCTCACCCTCACACCCAGCTGTTAAATCTTCAGACTAGGTCTGTCGCATGGCTTGATTATTTAGGGGGACACCTTGGCATGGGTCCTCTGTGATGCTCCCTCCTGCTTTGTACACAAAACACAACAATGGGTGCATGGAACTTATTTTAACAGCACTGACTGCCTTCCATTTAAGCACTATGAGCTAAACCTGTGCTCAGCACTCCTCTTCTGTCTCTGTCTGCTACGGGGATTCTCAAGAGCCAGATCAGGCCCATGGTAGTATACTACCTGCCCCAGCCCCAGAATCCACAATCCCCAGAACCGAATTCTAAAGTACCCCTAGCCCAGGCCCTGCAGGTGCCTCAGCAAAAGAACTCTGGTTTCTGCAACTTGCTTGTTACCCTTCCCCTGGCTGCTCACTCTCTTCTTCTGAACTGAGCTATAGAATGTGTCCGGGACCAGGGAGGAATCAATCAGCAGAAGAGCCAACAAATGTACCACCACATCAGCCTATTACCTCCCTGCCAGCCTGCTAGCAACCTGAAAGGCAGAAACGTAATTGTTTTTCTGTTTCCAGTTCTTCAGGCCAGTTGTCTCCATGGTCACAGCTTATCTGCCAGTGACTCTCCACCAGGGAGCTGTTTTGCTTCCCTGGAGGACATCTGACGAAGCCAGATAGTATTTTAGGGTGACCCCTGGGGTGGCAGGGTACTGGCATCTAGGAAGAAGATGCCAGGGATATTGTTGGCCATCCTATGTGCCAGGACAGTTGGCACAAAAAATTATCAGGCCCCAAAGAGCAATGGCGACCTGACCACAGTGACTATCTTCCTTCTAATGCTTGTGTGGGCCTGAAGGTCCTGTCAGGAAGTTCTTGTGTGCCCTGCACATCAGCTTCTAGGGTTGTTATAATCTGCTAGGTGAATAGAGGTAGAAATCTATCTCTCATAGCCTCAGAGCCCAGCAGTACCACTAGGCCACAGTTCTGTTAAGGATCTAGGCCCTTTCTTGCCTCTCACAATTTTTAGTGGCTCCAGGCTTTCTTTGGCTTATGGGAAAAATCAATACCTGCGTCTGTCCTTTCCACAGTGTGAGGGACAGTCCCCAGGACCTGCCACAGGCTAGGCAAGTGCCCTCCATCCCCAACTCCCCAAACCCCAGTTGATTTCACAAAGCCTTCTCCTGTGTTCTCACCTTTTCCTACGAAAACCCATCACCAGATATGGAATATCTACGAGCATGGCATGATTTCACTTTGGGATCTCTCACTAATTATAAAAATTCTATTACCATATACAAATACAAAATAGTTAAAAAGAAAAGAAAATCCTATACAAAAACCAACCAAACCAAAAAAACCCTCTGAAGTTGCATGTGAATTTTCAGCCTACCACACCCTAGGAAGGAATGGCCTTTGTTGGGCTGGGAATGGTGACAACAGATGTTTTGAAATACAAAACCTAGTGTCCACTCTTAACTCCTAAATACCCAAGCATCTCTGCAGGGAAGAAAGAGCAACAAAGGTGAGCCCTACCCTGTTGCTGAGTTGAGATTGCAGAAGGTTTGACCTTCTCTCCCATGTTTTTCCTATACAAACCCTTTCCCCTCAGAAAGAATGCTAATAAAACTAAGAACACCAGGGTCTGCCAGAGTCCATGGTGCCTGAGGCAGGATTTTTAGAGGCAGTGTTTTGTTGTTTTCTTGGTGGTGATGTTTTGTTTTCCTGGTAGCTGTTACTCTGAGGTTTTATCTTGTTATATAGTTCAGGGTGGCCTCAAACTTGCCATCCTTCTGCCTCCCCAGTGCTAAGATTACAGCTATGAGGCCCCCATGATGACCTCAGTGGTAGTTGTAATTCAGATCAAGGCTGCCAATTCCTGTAGACCTCTCAGTGAAAGATAGACCCCATATTTCCGTCCCTTGAACCTCGGTGAGCTTGTAGGACCACTGTCAATAGGAGAAATGATACTGGGTTACAAATGGCGTACTGCTCGGTTCACAAGGGCATGGTGCCAGGAGCCCACCCAGCCTGACATCATCATGTCAGAGAGACCAAGGGCAGGACCATTGAGAGCATGGGGAGGGAGAAATGACCACAAGCCTCTTACACTTCATTCAAGCAATCTCAGCCCAAAGCTCAAGATGTGTGTGTGAAGAAACTTTCAGTTAATTTCACTGTTGACCTCCAAGCCTTCTAGTTTGTGGCCTAGACATCATGCAGCAGGGACCAGGCATACCTAACATGACCTACTTGATCTTTGACTGTAGGGATCAGAAGTGGTTTTGTAGCACGGCTTGCAGGGTGGTTTGTCAGACAATTGAGAACTGAACCCAGGAAGGAGAAAGGAAGTCTCACCTTATAATTCCTTGTTCCTCTTCCCCTTGTCTCTCTTTGCATCTCCATGTTAGAAAAGCAGCCCCATAGGAGGCAAAGAAACTAGACGCTAGCAGCTTTAATTAATCCTGTGCCGTGCCGCAGTTTCTTGCATCATTTATACACTGTTGCCCAAGGAAGTGGCTGCTGTTCTCCCTAATTTAGGGATAAAGAAACCTTGACTTATAAGGTTTGACGCCACCAGCCAGGATGCCACTTGGGTATGAAGCTCTGCTCTTACCCCTAGCCTCTGTGTTGTTCCTGAGCACAGTGTATCCAGAGTTACCACCTAGATAATCTTTGTCTAAATTAAATTTTCTGCAAGTCTGTGTTCTTAAGGAAACGAAATTAAAGTACTGTTGAAAGAGCCGAGGCAACTCAGGAGGATTAAGCATGTCAAAACATCCCTAGGCATGTTTTCCCCAAGATGGCACAGACTGTTCATTTGCTTCTCTTGCGAGATTGTTTTGTTTTGAAGCTCAGGGCAAATATCTTCCCTGACAGTGAAAGAGTTTGCAAGGGACTGGGGCCTGTTCCCAACTCTATCCCCCATGGAAAGCGGAATGGCAGCACATTTCCTGGGGGCGGGGGAGCCTAGTAGCTGCTGGCTCTGCAAAGTTCTCCCGCCCCTCCAAGAGGTTTTCCGTTCAGATCCCCTGGTGGTAGCTGTCCAGAAGGAAAATCAAAGTAGCTTGTTTGTCACATGGCCTGTGGAAGAGAGAGCTAAAGAAACAGCAAGACCATATCCATTACAAACAGCTCTTTGGACCTCTGAAGGCACCAACAGTTAACTCCAGCTTTCTACAAGGGAGAAAGGCAGGCGATATCTAATGGGGTGATCTTTCCTTATGTTCTGTCCCACCAAAGTGTGTGGAGAGGCAAGTTACTGAGAGGCACTTTGGAAGGTCAAGCCCAAAGGCACTGGCCCAGAAAAAGGTCAAGACTGACTTTAGGATCACGCCTCCTACCTCACCCTCCCCTTCAAGGACTACCCCCTCACCATCTTATCCAGTGCCTTGTGTCTAGCTTTCTAACAAAATATTACAAGGCGTACTAAAAGCAAAAAGCCCAGCTAAAGAAGACTAAGGAAGCAGCTGAGCCTATTTCATCAAGTCAGACCAAGAATCTAAAGGGACTCTGACTTAGACAGCAAAGCCCCTGGTGACAAAGCTAGCTGGCACATGATAGGTGGATAAAGTAAACAGACAGATGAAAATTCTAAAGGATAAAATAGACCAGAGATTTAGAAATTAGACTGTAACGGAAATGAAAATGCTTCTGATAAACATAGCTGAAGAAAAAAACAGTAAATTTGGTGAAATGTTTATAAGAACTGGAAAGTTTGTGATATTATCGAGAAGAGCATATAAGGTTAAGGGTCAAATAAGAAAGGTGCAACAATACAACAATGTATAATGAGATAAAGAAAGAGGGAAGGAGGGGAGAGAGAGGAGGAGAAGGAAGAGGTTGAAGGAGGACTTGAATGAGGCGGTGGTGGAGGAGGAGGAGATGGAGTAGGTGGAGGAGGAGGAGGAGGACGGGGAGGAGGAGGTGGAGTAGGTGGAGGAGGAGAGGGAGGAGGTGGTGAAGGAGGTTGAGGAGATGGAGGAGGTGGAGGAGATGGGAAAGATGGAGGAGGAACAGCAGCAGCAGCAGCAGCAGCAGCAGTAATAAGGCTTCTTAAAATTAATGTCAATGAACCATGGGTCCAGGAAGGCCAGAGAATACTAAGCAAAATAATTCCAAAAATCATACTCAAGAACAACATATTCAAACTGCTGAAATCTATGATAAAGAAACAGCCCATTACAACTATAATGTACAAAAAAAATCCTATTGTGGATACATGTAAGAACAAGAACAAAAATGAGACTGGGAAAAAGCTGCCTGCCCATAACTGCTGGTAGCATTTTGGTGGTTAACTTTCCAGAATTGTCCCTGCTAACATGGAAGGATGATTGCGGTTAAATACCACTTCATATCCATTGGAATGGACCCCTCCCCCCAAAAAGAAAAGAGCCAAAGAAGCCTAGACCCCTTGCTGCTGCTGCTGTTCTAAAACAACAGGAAACTTCAAGAATGTTGAAATGTAAAATGCCGCTGGCCACCTGCAAGACTGTAAGTAAGGCGCTTTCTTACAAAGCTAAAATATTCTCCCCCTACGAGCCAGTCATGCACCCAGATATTTACCCAAATGAGTTAAAACCCTGTGGGGAACAAAGATGCCCTGCTCTCTGCTGTAATAGTGGCTATGTGACAGTACACAGCGGTCAGAACCCGTAGGATAATCTGAAGAAGGACCCCTGGTAAACCAGGCTTTAGCTGATAGAGCTGGATTGTTGATGGTTCCTCAGAGTTTGGAAACCTGCCACAGTGATGCAGAATGCAGGGCCGAGGGGGAGGAGAGCACACGAATGCTTTGTACATCTATCCAGGGCTCTATAAATCTAAAGCTGCTCCCAAAGCATGACGTTTATTAATTTACTCTTTGAAAACTCTGCGTTTCTCATTCATTAAATTAAGAGTACATTTGCAGACATCAAAAGCCTTCTGAAATGTCTTTAATATTCCATTAAATTCGTGTATCTTAATTTTTCTCAGCCCATCTTTTACAGTTGACTTTTAAAAATGATTCCAGGGATGGGGATCTATCTCAGCGGTAGAGCAATTGCAGAAACATGTGTGAGACTCTAAGTGTAATTCTGAACACTGGAAAAAGGTTAAAAATAGAACTGGTATGGTGATACATCCTTCTACTCCCAGTTCTTGGAAGGCTGAAGCAGGAAGATTTCTGTGAACGTGAGGCTTACTTGGACTATATAGTGAGTTCAAGGCTAGCCTGGTATATTTAACAAGACCTCATCTCAAAACAAGCAACACACACTACACACCTCACACCACACATCACATATCACACACCAGACAGCATCAGCCCTATATCTGCCTCTTTTGAAGGGGAACTGCTTTCTAAAGATCTAAACTTCCAATGTTTCCTGGGATCACCTAGCCAAAAAGTAGAGAGACATACTTCTTCTCTGTGGTGGGATAAAACTTTGGCACTGCATTAAATTACTAGTTGTTTTAACTTTATACCACAGTGGTTCCTAAATACACATTATCAAGCAATGCCAGAGTCTGGAGTCTGCCTGAATCTGTGCTTTCCAGACTAATGGCTGGTGATGTTTGTGTTGATGCTGTTACTTACTTTCTTGGAGGGTGTGGCTATCTCCATTTGACCAGTGTTAACAATGCTCATTAACTTCTCATGACCATAGCCATCAATAGTAACTAGGGACCTAAGACTCGCATCCAGGTTTTTGACTTCAAAACCATTGCTCTTCTACTAAGCCACCTATGATGCTTAGCTTCTTACTGCAAGTTGCCATGGAGACAATCACCAACACTGAGTGAGTGCCAATCATGCCAAGCAGATGGAGAATTTTAATTTAATCTGTTCTTCTAATAACCACACGAAATGATTTTAAGTTTTATTTTCAATTGATACATATGGTTGTACATATTTATGGGAGATGATATGTTTTTCATACATGTATATATGATATGTTGATTAACTCAGAATTGATTTCCTCGATTAGATGTTTTATGTAGAAATAATTGAAGACCTAAATGTAGCTATGAGAAATACAGACATCTCATATATCCTTTACCCAGTTTCCCAGATGACAAAGTGCAATGAAATGTATACCCTAGTCTCATCAACGTGCCATTGACACAAATTGTATCCTGACATGAGGGTGTCCTTAACCTGCTCTGTGAAGCTGTATCCACTCTGTCCCATTCTCATCCCTGTTTAATTCTAAGTATCCATTAATATATAATCTACTTCTATAATTGTATCATTTCATATAAACAGAGTCCCTGAGTATATAACTTTAGGGGATTACTTTTCCCTCCTCATCTTAATTGTCTAGAGATAATCTAGGTTGCTTTTTGTTAATCACTCATTCCTTTTTATTGTGGAATAATACTCCATGACATAGATATACCACAATTTAATTATTCACCCAATTGGACATCTGGAATATTTCCACTTTGGAGGCTATTACAAAAGAGCTACTATAAATGTATATGTTACAGTTGTTGATATAGATGTAAATTCCCTGTGGAATAACACAGGTATAACTGCTGGCTTGGATGGTAGTTGTGTGTTTATGAATCTTTAAGACACTGCCAAGCTGCTTTCCATTGTGACTGTACCATATTGTGTTCCCACCAGCAGCCCAAGAGAGACTTTGTTTCTCTATACCACCTCCAGTCATTGAGACTGTCAGTAATTTTTGTTAGCCATTCTGATAGGCATGTGTCTCCTTGCCACATGGTATCAGATGAGTGGCCACTTCATAAAATGAATTGCTCAGATCCTTCTTCCTCTGTGCTTTCTAGCAGAGAAAGTGTATAAGATTGCTATTAATAACTCCTTAATTTATTTGATAGATTTTCCAGCAAAACTTGGAAAGTGTCTTTTTAGGGGAAGGGGGCTTTAACTATAAACATGAGTCTCTCAGTATTACAGGTCTATTAAGACTATAACCCCCATGTTAGGTGGATAAAGGTGGTTTGTATTCTTTTTTTTTAAGAAGTAGTTTGTTTTGCCTATGCTGTAAAACATGCATAGAGTTGATGGTGCAAGCCTTTGTTAACTTCCTGGCACTTACAGGGACTGAGTAATTGCCTTTAAAAAAATTCTCGATATTTAGCTTGTGGTTTTTGTTGTTTATTTTACTTTCTTAAAGATTTGTTTTTAATTTTATGCCTATGCGTGTAAATGTATGTATGTGCCACGTGTATACCCGGGGCTCTTGGAATACAGAAGAGAGCACTGGATTCTTTGGCACTGGAGTTACAGGTGTCTGTGAGCCCCTGCGTGGGTGCTGGGAACCAAACCAAGGTGTTTCTGCAAGAGCAGCTGGTGCTCTTAACCCCTGAGCCGTCTCACCTGCCCTTGGAAATTTTCTGGATTGGTGTGTGTGTGTGTGTGTGTGTGTGTGTGTGTGTGTGTTAATTCCATGAATTTCAAGTGTGACTTGAGTAATTCCTTCTTTCTGTTTTCTTTGTGTCTTTGTTCGTTGGTTTGTTTTCCTCATCTAGATTCTCCACCATAGCTATGACCACTAATGGAAGAATTCCACATTTATTTAAAAAACATACTACTATGGAGGGACACGCACTATGGCACACAGGTGGAAGCCAGATCACAACGTTGTGGAGTCTGTTCTCGCCTTCCGCCTTTGTATGGTTGCACTCAGGTCACTAGGCTTGCACATTAGGTGCCTTTACACACCGAGCCATCTTTGCCTGCACACTTTTCTTTGTTTCTAATCTGTACAATTATATTCTGAACCCCCTGTCACCTCTACCCTATCTATTTGTGGTGGCTTAAATGAGACTGGCCCCATACTTAGTCCCCAGTTGGTGGAACTATTTGGGAAGGATTAGAAGGTGGGACTTTGTTGACGGAGGTGTGTCACTGGAAGTGGGCTTTGAGGTTTCAAAAGCCCACAGCATTCCCAGTTAGCTCATCCCGCTCTCTCTTACATGCTTGTGTTTCAAGATATAAACTCTCAGCTACTGTTCCAGCATCATACCTGCCTGCCACTCACTCTCCTTGCCATGATGCTCATGGACTTTAACCCTCTGAAAAAGTAAGTTCCCCACCCCCACCCCAAACTCTTTCTTCTATCAGTTGCTTTGGTCATGGTGCCTTATCACAGCTCTAGAAAAGTAACTAACATATTATTTCTCTTCATTTGAGATATTTTTCTTTTCCTCAAGCCCCTTGATTGGACCCACAGGTTAGTTTCAGATGCACTGCTTAGGTTCTGAGTGTTGAGATTTCTCAGCTGTCTTTCTGCTGTTGGTTTCTAATTTTACTCCACTTTGGTGTAAGGCCTGCGGGCAGCTGCATGCATTCTGCTCTTGCTGAGGAGGAGGTTTCTATAACGTTGGTACCTCCTGCTGATTAATATTGCTCTCTGATATTTTGCTCATTGCCTCTCTGGTTAGTTAAATAATTATTGAGAGAGGAACATGATGTCTCCACCTGTAACTGTGGACTTTTCCATTCATTATGTGACTGTTTTATGTATCTGTGTCTGGTGTTTGGTTCGTGCATGAATAGAATTATCACGTTGCGTTGGAAACCTGGCCATATTCAAGTGTCCCGTGTTTCTTCGACATTTTCTTTTCCCTGACATCTGTATCGTTCCTATTAATAGAGCCGCTGTGGTTTTCCTTTGCACCATGTCATACAACGCACACCTTCTATCTGCATACTTGTTCACTGCTTTGACCGCATCGCTGTATAACTGTCACCACCAAGAGAACTTTTACGTCACCCCAGATTGAAAGTCTGTAGCCATCAAACAGCATCCACCTCATCTCTCTCCCCGGCTTCTGGTAACCACAGCTCTGTTTTCCGATTCTAGGAATTTGATTCTTGTAGGCACCTCAGGTGAGCGAAAGCATATAGGACTTGTTCTTTTGTAACCGCTTGTTTCACTTAGCACCTTGTCCTCAGCTCCCACCCGTGCTGTAGCAGGTCATAATTTCTTCCTACAGTTAACTACTCTCTGTGGTGTGGTGTGTGGTGTGTGGTGTGTGGATGTGTGGTATGTGGGGTGTGTGTCTATGGTGTGGTGTGTGAGGTATGTGGTGTGTGTGTGTGGCATGTGTGTGGTGTGGTGTTTGTGTGTGTGTGTGTGTG
>NW_021604636.1:7706920-7854159 GCF_004785775.1 Grammomys surdaster | reverse complement strand
GTGTGTGTGTGTGTGTGTGTGTTGTAGTAATTTCTAACCCCAATAAGCCCTTATCAAAAACACACAATCTAGTTATTTATAAGCTATGTGTCTAGATTGGGCAGATGTAATACTATATTAACTTATTCCCCAGCTATGAGACCCTTTGTCACTTGTAGTTTCTCCTGGCCACATGGTTCTGCTCCATCTTGGCTTCTTCCTCTTCTTCCATCTTCTCTCCTTCCCTTCTCATTCTCCTCTCTTTACTTACCCTCACTCTCAAAGATCTCCCATCCTACCTTTCCCCTCTACTGCCAATCCCAGGCTCTAGCCTTTATTGATCAGTTAAAATGGGGAGAAGGTTCATATGATATCACCTGAGTACATGATCGACTGCTTGTTGGGGGCAACCCCTTGCTAATGCTATTTTCACACATACGTGTGTGTGTGTATGTATGTATTAGCCATGGCTACCCTACTGGGTATAGAGTGTTTCCTTTTACTTTTAGATTGCCTTTATCATGATTATTTAAAGAGAAGTTTTTGTAGACAGGATATAGTTGAGTTTGTTTTTTATTCACACTTTGTCATGGATTGAATAAGAAATGTCCCATCCAGGGAAGAGAAATCTCCCTGAGAATCCCCTTCTTTTTTCTTTCCAGGTAAAAATGAATCACCCGTGATGCCTGCTATTAGAAGTTCTAATCCAGATGGGCCAGAAGCCAGGATCCTCGCCCTTACCCTCACCCCCTACCTTTTCCCACCTGCACAAGGTCCCCTGAAGCTTGGCAACTGCAAGATCCTGCTTGGCAACTGCAGATAGACTCAAAGCAGTGTACCATATCATCTGAAGAATAGCAGGGATACCATAACTCAAGCAGTGTACCATATCTTCTGAAGAATAGCAGGTTGCAGTTCTCCTCGCCCCCACGAATAACTAGGACCTGCCGGTCGGGTCAAGTGCACCCAGACATGGGGCTCGAGGCATGGACCCCTCTGGACGGACCCTCATTGAGAGGATGTGCGCACGACATCAAGATTGAGTGAGACAGAGATCGTTGCCGGCGACCTGCCATCCACGGAACCAGGTTGATGCTGCCATCAAGAAGACGGTTGAAGTTCATTACCATCAGCCAAAAATTGAAGAGGATCCAGAAGTGACTCCGCAGGAGACTGACACAGCTGCCAGCTCCCCTGCCTCCCCCTACGGTCGACCGCTAGACTTCCACGCCCTCCAGAAGGGTTCCTGGTATGCCTGGCTTTGTCCTCGCTTCTCTCGCTAGAGAGCTTGGCCTCTTGATCACCACAACAAAAATTGGCTTTTTCCTAAACCAAGGCTGCCCTTGATATGGCCGCTAACATTGGGGAGCCTTCCTTTATGACAATATTACACCCCAAACTGACAAATGGTTGGTAACTTGAACATTTACAAGGGACTAGGAAGGCTGTGAGTTAGCCCAATGACGGGATTATTGTAGGTCCACTTCCCAGGGGCCCACCCAATGCAGCCGAAAAGGAGTGTGTGGTGCTGGGAGTGGGTGCAGCCTACATGGCCTAAGACAGGGCTCTCACCCTCCTTTCACCCACATCGGAGTCCCTTGACGTTGCCCATCGTCGACAGCCTAAAGCCTTCGACCATCGATGTGACTCGTCTCACATCAGTGTTTTGGGGTTGTGAACTTGTCTAAGACCCCCCATAATTAGACATCCAAATTCAAAATTCACATAGTTGGGATTGATCATAAGATGCCTTCTCTAACTAAACAGAGAAGGGGGAGATGCCAGAAGCCAGGACCCTCGCCCTTACCCTCACCCCCTACCTTTCCCCACCTGCACAATGTCCTCTGAAGCTTGGCAACTGCAAGATCCTGCTTAGCAACTGCAGATAGACTCAAAGCAGTGTACCATATCATCTTAAGAATAGCAGGGAGACCATAACTCAAGCAGTGTACCATATCTTCTGAAGAACAGCAGGTAGATCATAATTCAAGGCAGAGTACCTTATAGACCATGACATGTTTCAAGGCACAGGCCAAGAAGATTTTGTACTTTTCCACCACCTTGCCCTTCTTACCCCCTCCCCTTGTAAAACATGCTATAAAAAAGCATTAAAAAAAAAGAAAAAAAAATGTCCCCCATATTCATGGGTATTTGAATACTTGGTTCTAAGTTGGCAGAGCTATTTGGGGAGGCTTAGGAGATGTGGCCTTGGTGGAGGAAGTACAGCTTTGGAGTGAGCTTGAGACTGTATAGCCTTGCCCTACTTCTGGTTAGCTATCTCTGTTTTCTGCTTGCTTTTAACGACATGAGATCTTGGGCCTTCTGCCTCTGCCAGCATGGCTGCTGTTTGCTGCTTTGCCTCCCTGCCATGGTGGACTCGATTCCTCTGGAACTGTAAGCCAGAACAAACCACTTCTTCTACAAGCTGCCTTTAGTAAGGATGCTTTACAACAGCAGCAGAAAAGTGGCTAATGCATTTATCCAGCTTCTGTCTTTTAATTGGTATTTTAGATCACTTATAGCTATTAGCATGCTAGGGTTAGGTCTGACATTTATTTTCTATTTATTCTCCAGGTTTTCAATTTTTTTCTTAATTTTTTTCATTTTATTTATTCACTTATTTGGGCAATGGTGTGGGTGTGCACAGTCATTCCACCATGCATGTGTGGTGACCAGAGGACAATTTGCAGGAGGTGAAACTCTCTTTCTATGTGTGCTTCAGGGACAAAGTCAGATCATCAGGCCCAGTGGCAAGTGCCTTTACTTGCTGAGCCATCTCCCTGGTCCTCAGTGTTTTCCCTTCTAGGGATTTCCTTGAATATTCTGTGGAATTCTACTTGGATTTATGTATCATTTTCAATGTATCTATCTCATAGTATAGCATTTTAGCAGTTACTGTAGGCATTTCATTATGCATACATGACTTAGTATGGTTATTGGTGTCATTTCAGCAGTGTGCATCAAGTTTAGATACACCATACCCCCTTACATTTCTTTACAACTACTCCTTATAAAATATCACTCACTGCCTTAAATGTTTCTTCTATATACATTCAGAATCGTATTAATCAGTTGTGGTTTCTACTTCAAATATCAAATATAATGTAGAAAACTATGAAGAAAGCAAAGCATATTGTAACTATCTACATTTTCTCAACCATATTCTTTTCTCTTAATATCCCAAAATTTCTTCTTTTTTAAAAAATGAGACCCTTTCTGTGTGGAAAGCTTCCACTAGCCATGTTTTTGGACTGCATCTGTCTGTAGTAAATTCTGTCAATCTTCCTTTCTTTCAGAATGTCTTGACTTTTCATTCATTCATCTCATTACCAATGGGAGAGGCTGAAAGCCCTGACTCTGCACTAACACAGGATGGAAGGACACATCATCACTCTTAGGTGGAGGACTGAGTCCAGACTTCCTGTGCCTATTCCACACACACTCTAGGGTGATGGTGTATCTTTGTCAGTTATCGAGGGCAAACATTTTTGTTCCATGTGTGATGGTCTCAAGCACTATTCTATGGAGACATTAGGTTCTTTCTAGGCATGGGTGAGGGCACAAGTCTGGATTCTTCCATTGGCCTTTGCTCCCAAGGGTATATGAGGCCTTAGCTTTTCTGTGCTGTCCTTCTGGAGTAAAGATGGTGTTGTCCAAAAGACATTGTCTGTGAGGATACATACCCTTTCTCAGGCCTTTGGCTCCTGAGTCTTGTAACTTTCTGATCTTCCTGAGTCTTGTAAGTTTTATGAGCTTCCTGGGCATCTTAAGTTCAATGAATTTCCCCAAACTCCTTCCTCCTTCTGGGAGGGATTTTTCAATTTTTATGAAGTAGTTACACAACAAATCAAATGCCAGTGAGTTGAAATTGCATTTAGAGGGATGAATAGGAGAAAGCATATTTAACTTCATCTTCCTTGAAGTAGAATTCTAAGAACATGGTTTTCAGCTGAGAGATTCTTTTAATGAGGCTTGATAAAAATAGCATAATCTTGTTAAGTCAAAATCAATATAAAGACTATAGATATTTTGTATAGCCAGAGGCACAAAAATAAACATCAGCATCTTCCACTCTATTCTGAGACATTTTAGCAGTTGTGCCATTTAAAACAAAAATTCCTCTGCGACAAAAATATTTCTGAAAAGCTACATTTGGAATAAAAAAGAAAAAGAAATAAAGATGGGATCTTACTGTGTATCCCTGGCTGGTCATGATGCTCACTGTGTAGACCATTCTGGCCTGGAACTCACAGAAACCTGCCTGCATCTATCTACCTCCCTAGTGCTAGGATTTAAGGCATGTAACCCCTATACCTAAAACTGATTCATTTATCTTTCTTTTAAAATAATATGTATATGTGTGTCTGTGTGCACATGTGAGCACAGGTCCATGTGCACATGTCACAGGTCACAGGTACTATACTCAGATGTGCACTGGACTCTGAGTCCAGAAGAAGGCATTGGATCTCCTGGATCTGGAGTTACAGTTTTGAACCACCTGATACAAGTGCTAGAACCCAAACTCGGGGCCTCTGCAAGAACAATACAGTCTCTTAATATCAGAGCCATCTCTCCAGTACCCAGTAAGGCTGAATTTGATCTTCACCCTCAACATACTCAAGAAATCCTCACAGTACGTGCTCTGAGTAAAGAACATGCCCAGCTTTTTAATCCAATGTTTCCCAAATTGAACTAAACAGAAGATTCTTCTCTAGGCGTCTAATGATGCCATGTATAAGTGGCCACTTTAGAAATATCAAGAGAATTAGCTCAGGACTCAGACTCTGTAAGGGAGGGGACTAGTATCTCATTACATTTTAGAAAGGGGTGGATAGACATTCTGTCCTAATGGAGCATACCCAGTAGGGCTGAGAGAAACAGTAATTCTTTGTACTTGGTTGACTCTGGGAACTTGAAAACCTTTATCTTAAATATACACATATATATTATATTATATTATATATTACATTATATATACTAACATATATTATATTTTATGTATATACTAATATATATATACATATACATATATATATTATAAGAGGAGCGAATTACTGTCTCCATTTTGCAAGTGACATGGTCCAACAAAATGTAGGAGTATTCCTACAAGAGCTGGACTGACCAAAGGCTTGTCATACTGCCTGGAGCCCCATCCTGCCAGGAGCAGATGTAGCCTGACCTTAGTACCAGCCTTCCAGGATCTATATCCTGAGTCCTCCCTAACTAAAACCACCCACGGGGCCTCCTAGCAGGTCACTTGTGGCTCATTCCCCACACAGGGCTCTGGGGGGGATTGCCTTCCTGCTTTCCAGAAGCCTTTGTTCCATGGAAAACAACTTGTTTTCCAGAACAAGACCTCTGGGGAGGTAAGGGGAACAAGAATCCTAAATACAGGATGAGGATCAAAATTAGTCCCTGACCCTCACTTCCTCTTCAGCCACTGCAGGCTGCCGTGCAAGGCAAGAGAGGAAGTAGCCTGAGAGTGGACTTACTGAAAAGAAAAGAGCAACATGACCCCACTCCCAGAACTATACAATAGAGACTTGTCTGCTGTGCACTTTAGCAATCAGAGGAGGAAATAACCACTTGCTCTTGTTCGGGGGACAGTTCAGTACAGGAGCAAAAGGTCACCACAGAAAATGAGGCATGGGGTGACCCTGTAAAAATGAAGCATTTGTCCCAGGGAGATTGTCTGAAAGATGCTATTTATCTGCCTCCATGGTCACCATCGCCTGTCTTCTCTGTACACAGTGAGAAGAGTGGGCAGTTCTTCCTAGAGGAAAGAGATAGAGGACAGCAAGGAATTTTATGGTTGACATCCCAGGTCTGATCTGCTTTGCCAGGAAACAAAATCAATGTGGCCCTGCAACTGGTTCTTCGGTTTTAGCCACTCTTTTTGACACTAAGGACGCTGAGATTTTATAGTCTGAAATGTGCCCCCAGTCTCCAGACCTGCCTGCCACTGTAGCTGTAAACACAAGCTACAACCTGCAAGGGAGAAAACAGGGCCAGCTGTTTATTCTCTAACTTTAGTTCATTTTTGCAATCTGATACCTATAGTCCTATAGGTAATACCTATAGGTAATACCCTCCTAATACCTATAGGAGGGGCTTGGGAGATCAGAGGTGGACACAGTGTAGATTCAATAGGCAGCAGAAAACCATGTATCACGTCTACAGCAGCAGGCCCAAGCAGCGGCCAGTCTCTGTGGTCAGTCCAGGACCAGCATGGGAGCCCTGCACATCTGGAGCAGCCTGGAAGATTCAATAAGAAGACGCTGACCTGGGGAACATCAAGCAGAGCAGAGGCCAGTGGCAGGCACTTAGAGTAGCCCGTCCTTGGGTGGAGCCAACAGGAAGGAACGGGAGTGTCACGGGCAGTACAACTCTGTTATGTATTCCCTCCAAACACTTTACTTTGTGTAAAGTGCAAGATGAAGAACTCTGAACAACAACCCAACCATGCCTCTTCCTCTCCTGCCCCTAGGTCATTGTCCCCCTGGTTTAATTTCCAGATTATTGGAGCAGAGTTTAAGATCGTGAACTCCAAAACCAAATGATCCAGTTCAAACTCATACTCTGCTGTCCCAGCTGCCAGGCCTTGACTGCAGCTGTCCCCCCGCCCCCTGTCTGCTTGCTCATGCACAAAACTGGGACAGCAGTGGTGTCTGTGCTCTGTGACTTAACTTACAGAGACACTGCAGGGCCCAGTCACGGTTGTGTGCCCACAGCCACTGATTTTATTGCCCCTGACCTCCCTTCCAGTGAGAAACAATAAACACAGGCAGCCCTGGTTGCTTCCTTCAGGGAGCTCACAGACTAAAATGTAGAGACCGACATGTTGTGAGATGGATGTGTCCATGTGGACATTTGCAGAGAGGGGGCACTCTGGTGAGTGGGGAAAGAGTCACCCAGGACTATAGGTATCACAGCATACGCCACCCCTTCACCCAGCTGAGTTCTCAGAAGAAAGCTGGACAAGCCCAATGACTCAGACTCTTGAGTTGGAAGTCCTCTGAACACACACACACACACACACACACACACACACAGAGGTGTACAGGGACAGATGTTTAAATGCGATTTTAAAAACCCACAGGAAAAATTGATTTCTTATTAAGTGTCTTTTATTTTCTTTTAATTCATTGAATGCAGAGATTCTCCATCAGATTAATGTTTCTGCTTCTACAAAGTAAACAAAATTTGTTCTGTCCTATGCACCCCTGACACCTCTCCTCAGTTACAGTCTGCCTTCTTTAGCCTCTAACCCAAAGTGAGGCGTGGGCATTCTAGTCCATCCCTGGCATGTATCCTCCAACTTCTGAGCATAATCCCTCATTCTACAGTGACTTGGTGTCCTGTGAACTTGGGCTCCTGGTCCCTCCAACTGGCCATGCCCTAGGAAGCCTTTCTCTGCTACCTCTGAAGGCTAGATGCCCCTCCCTCTGATTCTTCAATTATGTTATGAGTTTAAAAGGGGCATTGGGGCTGGCAGAAGCCAGGAACGAGTTGGAGCCAGCATCATTAGTGACCCCTTAGTCACTTAGTGGATGATATTAGTGTCAGGTTCAGGGGCTTACAGCAAAGTTTAAGTGAGGTGATATAGATAAAATGCCCGTCATCATGACAGGTATACAGGCAATGTTTGATGAAAAGTTCTTGTTACTTCCCACTACAAGTACATCTTAGTCAGGCTGCTAACCTCGAGAGTGGACATAAGCTTCCTTACAGCTCAAACTGTTTCTCCATTTCTCTATCACCCTAATAATACTGTACAGAAAACCAAACTTGAGACAGTAATTTCTATAGTGCATCATTCATTCAATAATTCAACCGTTTAAGTCAACCTCCGCTGGGCAGTTCTTCTGGTTTATGCTGAACTCAGGGCTTTTATGCTCTAGGGATGGGGAAAGGTTGAGGAGGGAGAGGCCTCATGCCTCTCCTTAGCCAAGTCTGGGCTGATTCACTAGAACTCAAGCCTGACAGGGTCCCTGAGCAGAGGGAAGAACATACGGCCACTTGAAGCCTGGCCTTGAAACTCGTGCACACAGTTGCTTCCCACCTTATTGGCTACAATGGGAGGGCTAGCTCAAAGTCCACATCCCCATGGGAGAACATGTGTTAAGGGGCAAAGGCTCAAGAGAAGATGGGAAGTAGGCTGGCTTTCGGTCTAACATACCTAGGTTCCTAATGAAACCAGTTAGCTAGGGAAAGAGAAATGAACAGCAAAGGCAAGAAGAAAGAAAGTCCAGTTCCTGTCTTCACAGTCATGGGTAAGGATATTTACATTCCGGGTTGTTCAATATAAGCAATATGAAAATTGACCGCTCAAGTCATTAAGTGGTTGAACATTCCCTGAGGTACAGTAAAGAGACTATGTGCCAATTGGGAAATAAATCAAGATACTCCCCTCTGGAGCCCTGGCAAGGCAGATGAGTCTGGATTTATTGAGGACGCTAGGCCTCCTGACAGGAGGATAATTACAGGCTTCAGCACCATTAATCAGCAACCCGATGCCAACCAGGGGAGTCTATAAACCTCTAACTCTTCCTCTTCAAATTGACTTGACTTAAAACAATTATTTAAATTCCATGTTCTTGAGCATTTGGCCTAGGAGAAAGTAGGAAAATATACTGAAAAGAGAAGCTTGTGTCTTTTATTGTCTCCTCCAGAATATCATTTATTAATCTCTCAATAATTTGATGAACCTTCTGTTTTACACATACACACATACATACACACACACACATACACACACCTTCTATCAGATAGACTGTCACCAAGGATTTCCAGCTGTGATATAAGAAAACTCAATTCAGTGATGCGTGTGGGTGGGGCTAGCTAGCCTAGAAATGGTGTTCCAAAGTCACACACCTACATGGCAGCCTTCATGGATCCGTTCTTCCAGAGAGACAAGACTGTTCCATGTGTAGCATTCTTTCCACAGTGTCTGTATCCTTCCTTTCCCTCGATACCAAATAAAACAGCCTTGGCCCAGACGAACATCCCAATCCGCTTAGTACTGGAGTTCCAGGGTCAGAGAGTTCCCATGGTTTCCGCTTCTCAGTGCTCTTGACGTGCCCTCTACTTTTGAGATGGTTGATGGAATATTCTTCTTTACTTCAAAATCCTTTGTTCAGGAGCCAAACTGAGAGATTTGGCTGCAGAGTTTGTGGAGAAGGGAAGTTCAGCATAAAGGAGCAGGCCTGTGCCTGTCAGCATCTCTGCTTCTGGGGGGTTTCTCCTTCCCTGTCTTCCATCTACCCTACCCTGTGCCTTCTGGCAAAACCTGGGAGCCTCCCTCAAGACACCACACCAACTCTTGCTGGTCTGCTGACCGCTCAGCTCTTCCTTCTGTTTGATCCAACAAAACCTCATCTCTGCTAGCGATTTGGTCTTCTTTCCACTAGCACCTATCCTGCATCCAGCTCAAGCCTGGGGACCTCACCACTGAGTGAGACAGGGCAGTGGGAGGTTGTCATTTTGTTTCCCAAGCAGAAGTGCAGTTCTTCCTTCTGGACCAACAGAAAACAGTGCATTGGACCCCAGTCATCTGCCCACTCTGGTGAATGATGTGCAGACTCAAAGAAACTGTCTTAGCTCCATCCCTTCAGGTTAGGAACCACATCCCAAATCATGAAAAACATTTCATGTGTGAATGCTGATCCATTCTTTCTTATGCTCTAATGGATTAGAAATCTATACATCTCAAAAACACAGCTTCTCTGCCCTATCCTGATACAATCTGATTCTGAAGACCTATGCAAATTTAGAAATTCTGTGCTTTTAGGCTGCTACTTCTCCCCCAGGTGGATGTGACCAGGGATCAGCTGCTCATGCCTTGCAAATGTTGCCCTCCTACGTGACCTCTGGTGAGGAATTCAGGAAAGCCTCTGGTCAGGTTACCACCTCTATTAGTTTCTACAGCTTCAGGAACAAATTACCATGAATTTGCAGCATTATTTAAGTTGACCAAAAAGGTACAGGCAACCCAGATACCCATTAAGAGATGTGTGGATAAACAAAATGTGGTATATCTAGACAATTAAGCCTTTGAAAGGCAGAAAATATTTATGTATGTTATGGCAGGAATAAACCTCATGGACTTTATAACCATAATAGATGGAATAATATGGATGCAAAAAGACAAATATTGAATTCTTCCAGTTATACGAGGTACCTGGAGTAGCCAAGAGTTGAAGTAAAAAATAACACTGAGTTTACCAGAGCTGGAGGAGGGAAAGGTGAAAGGTCTTTTCAGTGTACAGAGAGCTTAATTTCGGGATGATGAGGAAAGTCTAAAGACGAACTGCAGCAGCGTCAATACAATAGCACACAGTGCCACCAAACTACAAAAATGATTAATGTCGTGAAGTTTGTGTGCTGCCCAGTTTTTTGTTTTAAGATTTATTCATATATTTTATGTATGAGTGCTCTATCTCCATATACACCTGAATGCCAGAAGAGGGCATCAGAACTCATTATAGACGGTTGTGAGCCACCATGTGGTTGCTGAGAATTAAACTCAGGACCTCTGGAAGAGCAGCCAGTGCTCTTAACAGCTGAGCCATCTCTCCAGCCCTGTGCTGCCTAGTTTTATGTCAACTTGACGTAAGCCGAGAGTCATACAGGAAGAAGAGACCTCAGTTGAGAAAATGGCCCTACCAGATTAGCCTGTAGGGCTTTTTATTTAATTTCCTTGATTGATGATTGATGTGCAAGGGCCCAGATTCTGTGGGTAGTACTACTTGTGGGCAGATAGCTCTACGTGTTTTCAGAAAGCATACTGAGCAAACCTTGAAGAACATGTCAGTAAGCAGCATTCCTCCACAGTCTCTGATTCCAATCCTTCCTCTAGCTTTCTGCTCTGTGTTCTTGTCCTCAGTTCCCTCATGATGGACTGTGACCTGAGAACTGTAAGATGAAGTAAACCCTTTCCTCCTCAAGTTGCTTTTGGTCCCAGTGTTTTATTGCAGCAATAGGAACCCTCGCTAAGACATGCATGCTCTAACACAGTGTATTTATATCAACCCCAGAAATGCATTCTCTCATCATTCTGTGAGGTAGATGTTGGCCACCGGTGCTGCTAGATGCAATCTAAGTATCATGGCCTCTGTTGTGTCTACAGGCTCTGAAGAGAGTCTGTTCTTGACTCTACAGGCTCTGCTGGCTGCTAGTATTCTTGGCTTGTGGCCACTGCTGTTGAGGGTGTGCCTCGTTCTCACATCACCTTCTGTGCTCTGTGCTGCTTCTAAAGGACATGTGTGCCCCAGCAGATAATCCAGGATAATGCCTCCATCTTTAGGATCCTTAATTTAACCCCACCTACAAAGGGTAATAGCCACACGGTCCAGGGGATATGTTCTAGGACCATAATGTACACTAACTGACAGGTTCCCCAGAGAGGGAAGCCAATATGGGGAAAGAGAAGAGAATGAGAGAAAATCACACACTAGGATTTGGGAGTGGGGTGGGAAGCACAGGGGAATGACTACCACAATGCCTGGGTGGGTGAGTGTTCCTCTCCAGCTTCCTGGTCACAACATTGCCACCCTATGGAAGCATTAGGCTCAAGATTGAACCACTTGTTGGGGTGGCTGAGACACAGCCAGAATATTGAGGTCACCTTCCCAACCCCACAGATCATGCACACTATGGTCACGTGATCTGGGGACGAAGAGGACGCAGAAAGTGACTATATTCCTACTCTGACTGCTTGTGTCCAACCAACATCACCCAGGTCTGAAGGACAGAGAGCTAAGGTGAACTCTTACTTTGTGCCAAGAAAGTTCTAGAACCCTGTAAAGATGAAGGACCCCAAGTGAAGCTGGACAGACCTGGCCATGGCTATGTGGCCTTGGGCATCACGTCGCTGCACCTCCTTTCCACACTCGGAAGAACTGCTACCAGCAGTGTCTGCTGTGTGGGGAAAAACACGGAGAGCAGCAATACTTCTTGTAATGCTTGGCCTTGAAACACACAGATAACAAAAATCAGCATTCCCAGCCCCGCCTAGTATGTGAGCTGGGCCTGCCCCACCAGGCTCCTCCTTCCCTGCCCTGTGGGGAGGGGGCAAGCAGGGACGCGGGCTGCAGCTGCTCCATTGTTATCTGTAGCTTGCTGAGCCGGCCTGGTGAGGACACAGTTTCTGTACCACTGAGGAATTCCTGAGGTCGTAACAACTAGACCTTGCCTTTCTTCCTCCCCAAGAAACCTCTCAGTCTGCAGAAAATCAGACGGCAAGCGGGACCCAATATAATTGCCCCCCACCCCCGCATAATGCCGTATCACCATCAACTTAGGGGACCCAGTATAGTTGTTGTCCTCCCCCACAGCACCGTATCACTACCAACATGAATCCAGATGGGCTCCAGGGACTGTGCTGTTTGGCTCCTTTGGAGCATCTCCTCAGATCAGCCTCATGCCCAGTGCCCAGTGCCCACTGCCAGTGCGGGCTAGCAGCCAGACTGGATAAAGCGGGAGTGAGGCTCTCCGTGCCCCAGGCCTTCTAGGGGGCTCCTTCTGAACAAGAGTGTTTTTCAAAGCTGTGAAGCCAACTGCGGGACAGGCCTGTCATTGTCCAAGTTGTTTAAAGAGCTTTAGAAAACAGGACTGGTGTGACAATCGCCTGACTAACATTGACTCTGGAGGTCACAAGCTTGGGATCTCCACAGGGAAACCATTGTGGTCTCGGTGGCGCCCAAGGCCCGACAGTGGGTGGATGAGGGAAGCTCAAACCCAGCTGGAAAAGGAGGGATCTCCTCTCTACAGAAACCCTCTACAGAAGACACAGTGTGCCACCCCTTACACTCCCTCCTCAGGAGCTTTAGAAAAATCTCCTACAAGCCTGTCCCAAGGCTATCAGTAGCAGAGCCTCCTCTCGGGACTACCCATCCCCACCTGCCATCATACTTCCTGTCCTACGTCTGCCTCTCCCTTGGTTTCCAGAAAGGGTGGAGCGGATCCAGGCTGCCAGTCTCCTCAGGTCCCTGCTGCTTCCTTGCCAAGCACTTCCCTGTGCCCAGAAGCCTGGCCCAAATGCCAGCGGCCAGTGAACATGGGCCCAGAACCCCTTCCAGCTCATGACACTACACCCTCTCTGTTTGTCACAACTTGACAGTATCTCAAAGTTCATCCCTTAAATCAGAGAGTTCTGCAGGCATAGCAACATGCCCCGATCAGCCTAGACCTGCATATCCTGACACCAATAACTAAACAAATATGTATTCCTACCGAGCAAGGGAACTTTCTACATTATTTTCCTGTTGTTTTTGGCTTTTGGTTTTTTAAAATGTGGGTTTGGGGCGGTGTTTTCATTTTGTTTCTTTGGGTTTTGTTCTTGAGACTGAGTCTTGCTCTATAGATAGCTTAAGCTGCCTCATGATCCTCCTGCCTCAGCCTTTAGAGACCCTGGGGTTGCAGGTGTGCTCCACCACACCTGGCTACCTTCTTTTATTTTCATTAAAACTTAGTAGAGTACCTGCAGAAGGTAGAGATATGCAAAAGGCCTTAGGACTGTGAGGTCAGATGTCAGCTTTGTGGATTAGGAAGTAGAAGCGGTGATGTCATCCTTCCCTAGGCACACAGCTGGAACTGGAGAGTTTCTGTATGCTACAAACCTGCCAACCCACCCTCAAGTCCCTATATCCTTCCTGCTCACAGGATAACAAGCTCCAAGACAAGGTGCAAACCTGAAGTCTTATCAGAAGGACTCTGCTTCTATGTCAGTCTCTCCTCTCCACTGGACAAGGGGATTCCTCAGAGCTGCTGAGGGGAGAAGAGGATTGAGCTAAAGTCAGCAGTAGGTACAGACTGACCAGGAAGGATAGCTCCAAAGAGGTGAGGTAGAGAGGGCACCCAGGCCTAAGGCCTACACTGGTGCTGAACCTGCCTTTCAGGCAGGGAGAGGCTCAGAAGCAGCCCTCTGGTCCAGTACTGCAGAGGACTGGCTCCCTCACAATTGCTAGATGCTGTGGTCTCATGTGTTTGCCTTCCTTCTTTCCTCTTCATTTTGCATAGGGCATCTTAAGTGCCCAAAAGAATGAGTTTCACTATGACACTTTTGTACAATCATATAATACTCTGACTATATTTACCACGCACTGCCCTTTCTTGTCTCCATCATCTTCCTCTATATAAAACTGGAGAGTCTGGCGTGCCTTTACCTCAGCTCTCAGGAAGCAGAGGCAGGTGAATCTCTGTGAGTTTGAAGCCAGCCTGCTCTACACTATGGGTTCTAATGCAGTCAGAGCTACATAATAAAGAGACCCTGTCTCAGCACACAAAGACAAATCCTGGAGAGTTATCTACATTGTCAATACCACCGGACAATTCTGTTTTCTGTTAATACGAAGTGATGTGTTGTCTGGCTGAAGCCGAATCAGCTTCAAAATCCTAAGCAGCTCTATCTTTACAATCTCTTACTGGTGTGAATAAGACTTACTCCTCCATGTTTTCACACAGGGCTCTTTCTCCTGTCAAACACATTTCTTGATTTCATTTTAAAGATTTAAAAGGTTTATGTGCATATGTGTGCCTACTTGAGTTTATGTGCACCAGTTGCATGCAGGTGCCCCCAGTGGCCAGAAGACGACATAAGATCCTCTGCAATTGGTGGTTACAGGTGTTTTTGAGTCTCCAGGTAGGTGCTGGGACTAGAACTTGGGTCCTCTGCAAGAGTAGTAAATGCTCTTCAGTGTGTCTCTCCACCACCTCCCTCTTAAAAACACCTATGTGTTTTCCCCATGATGTTGGGCCTCTGTGGATGTCAAGAGTGGTTTCATCCTATAGCTCTATAGCAAGTCCCAGGAGAGGGAGAGGCCAGACATAGTACTCAAAGCGACCCACTACTCTGTCCCCAATTTCCCTAATTACAGAAGTTAAGGCAGAAGATGGACAGCTGATTTCTCTGATGGAGTTTGATCTTCAGGGGGTTCCTTGAATAATTATTCTTGAAACCTATAAGTAGTATGCTTATTATTTTTCCTAAAGACCCCCAAATTGCATATAAACAAGACTGTAAAACTTGGTCCATGCTCAGATATTATCTCAGCTCAGAGGAACTAAAAAGTCACATTTTGAAGAAAGAAACAAGACTAGAAACAAAGGCTACAACCCATGCATTCTTGTCTCTGTTTTCACCAACCCTTATTTTTTTTAAAAGCTAATATTAAAGTGTTGGAGATGTTGGTAGTGCTAGCAAGCTAACACCAGATACTTATTACATGATTCTACTTGAAAAGCTACAGGGCTTTGGGTTACAATAGTATCCATTATTAATGAAGAGATAAGCAGTTTCCACTGAGAAAAAGAAAACTAAGCTCATGCAAAATTCAACTTAGCTAATTTGAATTGAACACTGCAAAGCCAGGGAGAGGAGAGAAGAGAAGTAGAAAAGAGGTTTGAAGCAAAGGTTGGTAGAAAACAAGTCCTTATGTTGGTGTCCTGGACACCAGCTATGTTGAACACAATACAAAGCACACTGAAGGATGGTGGGACTTGGCTGCTCATGGTTTTAGTATTTGTTGCTAGATGCTGAGTCATGATAGTGAGTGAGACAGACATGGAGACACAGCCCCCCGGGTCCATATCTGAAGCCAAGGCATACAAACAGAGCAGTGTGATTCATTGTGGGGGATGCTTTCTAGAAGAGGAAGACTTTAGGGCATCTATTTCAACTCTAGGGCATTAGGGAAGACTTCTCCAGGGAGCCATGTGAGACCTGCACAATGAATAGGCATCCACCAGGAGGAATGAAGTATGTGTTTTAGGCAGAACAAAGAAAAGCAGGCTGTGTTCACATGGCTGTGGACCAGGTCAAAGAGTGGGAGTAGGGGAAATAGAGGAGGCATCATTTAGGTAAGAACTGGATCCTGTGGTAAGGACTGTGGACTTTGAAGGCAATGAGGGTGACTCAACGGCATCATCCAGGTGCTGTGGACACAAAGAGACTAACAACTGAGGCAAACAATAATTGTAGCCCAGACAGAAACCAAACCATAAAGGGAGAATGGAAAATGAATCTTTAAAATGTGTGAGCTGCAATGGACATGCTTTGATAGACATGAGGTACGAGTGCTCAAGGAACCTGAGGTGACCTCAGATACGTCTGATTTGAACAGTTGGGCAGCCAGATGGTAGAGCCATTTGGGACTCCAGAAGGGGCATGTTAGTGATTCTGAGGGAATCAGCCACTAGGATAAGCAGAGGTTTCACAATTCACAGCAGGTAAGGTTGAAAGGCTCAAGAAAGATCAACTCACCAGAATGTGGGAGAAACGGCAAGTGGTTGGAGTTCAGCTGAGAAGATGAGAAAGAGACCTTTAAAAAGGGATGTGCAAGAAGGCGCACACACATGTACCAGGGACACACAAGGGGAAGATGCTGGGCCACCCCAAGACTGTCAGTGCCAGTGAGTGCCTCCTGGAAAGACCACCAGTGGCTTGCAACATCTCCTGGTTCCTCTGTACTAAGACTAGAGATGAATGAATAGTATTGGATTTAAAAAAAAAAAAAAGCAAAAGTTGTTTTTGAAAAGTGATTGTGTATAGGTAGGCGAGAGAAGATAATTGAAAAGCTTTTAACTTAAAGGGAAGAACCTCACTGGGAAGACGCCAAAGGAGACAAGTGACATGATTTACTGCCCTGCACATCCATGTGAATACTGGAATCACTTTTCAAGTTTGAAATCTACTGGCCTTGAAACCCTTTGCAGGCATTCTGATTCAATCAGCAGGAAGTTTAGACCAAACCCTGGAGAGCTTTTAATGTCCCAGATGAGATTCCTTGTCAGCAAAGATGGAAAGCCACTGAGTAACTAGAAACGTAGGAGAGATAACTTAGATTCTGAGATAGTTTAGAAAAGGGTGAGAGTATTGAGGTCACCTCAGGAAGGTCAGAAAGCATGACCAAGGGTCAGGAATGAGATGACATTTCTAAGGCTGGGCATCGGGCAATGCCCACACAGTGACAGCTTGAAGAAAGCTGACCTCAACTTAAAAGAAATAAGAGTTGTAAGAAACCAACTCGGCATGGGAATTTGCATGAGAAGAAATTCTAAGGTGATGAAGGCTTCTCCACTGTAAAGAGTAGGTAGCAATGATCGTGCTCGTGAAGGTCAGGGATGTTGCAGGATATTTGATCACACTATGAACTCTCAGGTTGTGTTATTTACTGAAAAACAAAGCAACACAAACAAACACAAAAAAAACCCTGTTTCTAGTTGTGTGGCTTGGCCCTTAGCATATAACTTTAATCTCTCTGGCTGGAATACAGACACACTCTTTAATCCCAAACAAAGACATTAAAGTTAGTTTGTAGAAGAAAGCACCCATGTTTGAAAGTGGCAGACAAAGTGACGAATCAGAGAAAGATTTGACAGAATAGGATATGCCCAACTCTCACAAAAACAGAGAGGACAGGGAGGCTACTTAAGAGAGCAGTTCAGAGAAGAGAGTTGTAAAAAAGAGAACAAGCTAAACACAGGTGAAGACAGAATGAGCCAGAGAATGAGAAGAAACCAGAAGATTAGAACAGGTTGCCAGAGTTAGTTTGAGGCCAAGCAGAGCAATTCAATGAGAAGCTGAGAAAAGCCAGACTGAATAAATCAGTTTAGAGAAGAGTTTGAATTCCACTCTAATTGAACCATCCAGTCAGGGTTCAGAAAGAACAAGAAAGAGTGAGTTTATTCAGCAGCAACTCTCAGAAGCCTAGGTTAGATTGTATGGAACCTAGAAGATTCCAGGACTAGGCCTAGGTTAGCAGACAGAGGCGGTAAGCCTTGGAGAGGACAATTGTAACAGTTGAATGAAAGTAACTTTTACACAGGGACTCCCATCCTTGGGCATCAGTAGGCAACAGGCAGCATCCTGGATAACTCACCTGAGGATCCAAAAGCTTCTCAAGTAGTCTGCCACTGGAGACAGCCATGCTTGTCTACCCCAGCCTGCAGATTCCATCATAGCAGTGCAGCCCTTAGAGACATAGGCAAGTCCCTGTGACTCTGCACCCCAACTGTTCTAGTCTTTCTGGGGAGTTATCCCACTTTCCCAGCTTCACCTCCTTCATCTGTGAAAATGAGGCTAGTCCCTGTTGCAGCAATTGAAAACAGCTGCCCTAGTTTGCTTCCTGTTGCTATGACAAACACCATGAGCAAGAGCAACTTGGGAGGACAGGGTTTATTTCACCTTACAGATCAACACCGCTTCATGCAGAAAAGTCAGGGCTGGAACTCAGGGCTGGAACCTAGAGGCAGTTTTAAAAACAACTGAATCAGAGATCATGGAGGAATGGTGCCTACTGACTTGCTTCTCCTGGCTTGCTCAGTTTGTTTTCTTATTCAGCCCATGACCATCTATCTACCCAAGGGTGATATCACCTCCAGTGAGCTGGACCTTCCCATATCAATTGTTTTTTTTTATTATTTATTTTATGTATATGAGTGCACTGTAGCTGTCTTCAGACACACCAGAAGAGGGCATCGGATCCCATTACAGATGGTTGTGAGCCACCATGTAGTTGCTGGGAATTGAACTCAGGACCTCTGGAAGAGCAGTCTGTGCTCTTAACCGCTGAGCCATCTCTCCAGCACCCCGTAGCAGCTGTTAATCAAGAAAATGTCCTATAGAGTTGCCTACAAGCAATCTGATTGGAGGTATTTTCTTAGTTGAGCTTTCTCTTCTCAGATAACTTTAGCTTGTGTTACAGTCAGCCTGGAGATGAGGGGTGTGAGTCAGTGCTTGACCAGCATGAATGAGACCCTGGGTTTGCTCCTCAGCACCACAACATAAACTACAACTGGACAGCGTGGCACATTCCTTTAATCCCAGTGCTTAGGAGGCAGAGGCAGGTGGCTCTCTGTGAGTTTAAGGGCTAGCCTGGGTTATATAGTGAGCTCAATACCAGCCAGGGATGCATAGAGATATCCTGTCTCAAAAATAAAATAAGACTACACCCAAATTGTCCAGTCTCACTCCCATCTTTGAACTGGAGTTTCTTCTTATTTACTCTTCCCATACTTTTCCCCAAGATGCTAGCTAGTGTATAGTTTATGACAAACAATGGCTTGGGGTATATTTTGGTAACGAACTCTAAAATGCCTGAAACAAACTGTTCTTCTCTTGGTAGATTAACAGCACAGAATAAGCAGGCCTAAAAAAAAATTATCTTTAAAAAATTAGAATCAAATCTAAAAACGTATTTCCTTGTTTCTCTGTTTTGCTTTGTTGTTTTTTGTTAGGGGTGTGTGTGTGTGTGTGTGTGTGTGTGTGTGTGTGTGTGTGTGTAAGACAGGGCTTCTCTGTGTAGCCCAGGCTCTCCTAGAACTCACTCTGTAGACAAGGTTGTCTTGGAACTCACAGACATATACCTGCCTCTGCCTCCCAAATGCTGGGCTCAAAGGTGTGCTTCTCCACCACTGGCTTCAAAACTTATTTTTAAATAGAATCAATCTCTCTCTCTCTCTCTCTCTCTCTCTCTCTCTCTCTCTCTCTCTCTCTCTCTCTCTCCTCTCTGAGAGAATGTTCTCTGTGTAGCCTTGGCTGTCCTGGAGACCAGACTGGCCTCGCACTCACAGAGATCCACCTGCTTCTGTTTCCTGAGTGCTGGGATTAAAGACATGTACTACTAAGGATGTAGACAATGGCCACTGGAACTTAAGCTGTTGGGCAAAGGGTAACTTAGAGCAGGGCTGTGGTATCCTGTTCTGTGAGGTCTAAAATGCTTTATAAGATAGAGCCGCCTCATCTGACAAGGGGAGGTCGAGTTTTTAACCAAACTGTGACGTCTTCCCATATACTTCTTTTTACAGAACTTTTAGATTTGAAGCATGTCTTGCTACCATGCACCATTCTTACATGATACTAAAAGGGGAAGGAGGCAAGACGAGGTAGCTGCTTTCTGTCAGACCTCCTCACACTCTCGCTCCCAATGTGCCCTTCAGTCTTCAGCACTCATGCATTTCACACAACGAGGCCCTTGGGTTTTCAAGGAAGTTGGTGACATCTTTTCTTATTAGCACCCATTTTTCCTTCCAAGATGCTGATATTTCCTCTTGTAAATGTCTTGCCTACTTCAGGACAGACAATAATCTTGGTAACAAAACATAACTTAGCCACAGCCACTCTGGAGATCGCTGTTTCATAAGTCCCAGAAGTCTAAGCTTTTCAAATTTCATGTTCATACAGATCATCTAGCAATCTTGTTAAAATAGGTCACAGGCTCCCAGGTGAGGCTGACACACATACCCCCAGCTCCAGAACCCCAGCCTAGGCCACAGAGCTATAACACAGTTGCTCCAACTGGTTACTTGGCAAGAAAATCTGGGAGTGATTATTCTGCCAACGGATGTTTGTTTCGCTGATACCAAAGCTTTGGGGTTTCCAAGAGTGTCTATGTTTAAACTGATTTTCATTGCAATGCCAAATTGGTAATCTAACCTTTTGAAAGCACTTAAATGCTAGTGAAACTCAAGCCATGTCCCACCAGCAGTGTATATAACCTACTGAATTACTATACGATCAGGATGCATACCTATAATCCAAACACTCCTATAACAAGATATGTGTCAGTGACAGGGCAATCTTCAAAAACTTGTGGTCCAGCTAACCTGGCATATGATGGACAGAACAAGAGATCCTGTCTCAAAGCAAAAGTGGAGAATTGCCAAGGGTGTCCTCTGACCTCCACATGTGTACCTACACATGTATACACACACACACACACACACACACACACACACACACACACACATTTTTTTAACCCAAAAAAGGCTAAAATTAGCCAGGGAGTGGGCACATGCCTTTAATCCTAGCACTCAAGAGACAGAGACAGACAGATCTCTATGTGTTTGAAGCCAGCCTGCTCTATATTCCAGAACAGCCAAGACTACACAGAGAAATCCCATTGCAAAACAAAACAAAATAACCACGAAAAAAACAAAAACCTAACAAACAAAAAGGCTAAAATACACACTAGGAGTTATGACAGAGAACAGTCACAACCCTGGTGCGTTTTTCAGTATCTCTGGTTTAGTTTTTATTCTGTGAGCACAGGGGCTGGGTGACAGGGGGTACATGTACAGAGGTCAGAGGACAGCACTATTCTCTCCTTCCACCTTAAAGCGGCTTCTGGGGAAGGAACTGGGGTTGCTAGTCTTGCCTTTAGCTAAAAAGCCTACAGTACCTTTAACTGCTGCGCTCTTTCCCAGGTTCATTTCCGGCTTCCCTTTTGTTAACGGAACACCAAATTGGAGATTCCACAACATAGGTACTGGTGATGCGTGTGTTTATAAAACTCCATCCCACCCTACGGAAAGCAGCACATTTGGGGCCCATCCTCTAAACTTTCTCCAAGTTCCCCAATCTGAGGCAACTCAGTATGAAGAGCCACTAGTTTAAAGTCTACACGTTCCTGTGGGACGGAAGTAAGCACCATGTTAAGAGGATTGACTTACCGCCTCCTCCCTACCCTGCTATGAAGTTCATGTTCCATCTGTATCAGAGGATGCTGTGGGCAGTCAGAGGGAGAGAGGGAGAGAGGAAGGAAATCTGACATCAACTAGGCAGGATTAGTAAAAACATTTGTAAAGAAAATGGGTCTTAAAGAGTGGATGAAGCTCTCACAGGATGAGAGAGCAAAGGAGGGCGTTAAGCAGGTGGGACACAGGAGCAAAAGGATAGAGGCAGTCACAGAACGCAGTGTAGTCCTCTGAACCACGGCCTGGGGCAACCTGATCAGATATCACCTGAAGGGTTTAAAGAGACTGAGGTGCTGCTCCAGGGGGAACTTCAGTCCCTGAGTTTGGAATTTAACTTGTTGCTTTGCCTCCTTCTTTCACTTCTCTCTCACCAGAACTTGGTTTTTCACGAGTGACCCAATGCCACCCATCCCCCACGCCCACTCCCCTCCTAACCTCTAACCCCTGTCAAGCCAGTCTGTGTCATGTACTGTGCTTCTGAACAGACCCTCCTCTCCAAGTCACTGTGCCATCACCGGCAGGTGCGCCAGGCAAAATGCAAGCTCACACTGCATTATTAATCGGAGCAAAACACAACTGGAGAGGAAATTTCGCTGCTCTGTTGCAAATAGCATATGGTACCTCCCAAAAGCCAAAAGAAATAATTTTTTAATCATCTGCTGCTCAGCATTACCCATGTTCCCTTTCCTCCTCGGCGTGGATAATTGAAGGCTGGCAAGTATCTAGATTTCAAAGCGGTTTGGACTTTATTGAAACCCAAGGCTCCCAGTTGGCTCCCCAACCCAAGTGGGCATTTGTGCCTGTAATTAAATTGATCTGAGAGGGGAGGGCCCCCAAGGTACATCTCTAATATGAGCGATTACCAGGGAAAGACAATTGACAGTTCTGTGGTGCACGTGTGTCCCACACATGGTACCAAAACGATAGCAATAGCTTTCTTCCCAGAGATATACCTTTATGCCCGTTACTGGGTGCAGTTAGACATACCAGCACTGTGCTCTGAACAAAGACGCACACCTCCTGGGTTAAGACCTCACTGTGGCGCCCATGGGTCCCTCAGAGATACAAGCAGATGTTAGAATTGATTTGTTTTTTAAAGTGGGCAAAAAATTGGCCAACACATGTATACATGATTATATACGTGTTCTGGAAACTGGAGAAATCCAAGAGAAATGTTGAGTACGGCATGGTTAGAACATTCCATCTGTCCCTTGCAGGTGTGTGCAGTCTGTATGAGGAGGAAGGTGGCCAGTCTCTCCTAGGATGCATGGGCTCAGGAGCAGGAGTTGTGTTGCTTCAAACAGTGCTTGGTAGGAAGAGAGGACAGATGGGAAAAGAGAAACATACAAGCCAGCCCTTCACCTGAATGTGTTTTCCAACTAGCCAAGAAGGAAAGAAAGTGTAAAGCCACAAACATAGGAACACACGGAAAGGAAGGAGTCATGATTGTTTTTAGTGGCTGTAGAGGCCTCCTGGTGCTGGGAAACAGTGCACAGATGATGGGAGGAAGCCCAAGAGCCAAGTCACCTCTGGTTGGGCAGCGGGATACAGCAGTTGGATGGGCTGCCTTGGATGGGTGGAATGACAAAGGGGAAGGTTCAGGGCAGGGATGGAACCTATCCCCAGTACTCCAGGTGACTTTCTTACAATGCTTTCCCGAGAATCGCCAAGAAGACTCCTCAGTTGCCAGCTGCCATGAACAGCTTTATTCTGAAGTTCACCACCTGTGTGGATCCATGGGGTAAGCCAGGGACTGCTGAAGGGCAGTGGAGTTGGGCCCCCTCCTTCTGGTGTCATAGTTAGGACAAGGCATCCAGTCAGGACCCAGGACCATCACAACATTTTCCCTCAAAACAGAGCTCAGCCCCTACTGTACTCCTCAAGCATAGTGGTTCTCTAGCCAGCTCCACTTCCGCTTTGGACCTCCAGCCTCTGCTGGCCCAAATGGATGGGAGTCGCTTGTACCATCGCTCAGCTTCTCTTGAGATTCCCCGTGCTCTCTCTCACAGAGCTGGTTGCTGAATATTTATGCCTTTTTCCATTGTCCCCCAGCACCACAACAGCCCTGCACAGCCAGCTAGCTCATCACAGAAATGAAGATAGGTGTCTTGACAAGGAATGGAAGCCATTCAAGACATCATTTGGGTCTTCCCTGGAGAAAACAACCTAGCCATTTTCATGATGAAATCCACCATCCACTCCCACAGGTCTCTGTGATGGCTACCACTGGTTACCGGTTACAGACAGGTTATTTTTGTTAAACAGTAATTAAAACCAAACATAGAGACTGAAAGAGACATCCACTGCAGTGTTCTTGATGGGACCCTGTAGGTTGTTCAACTTTATAATACCAGGTGGTGCAGGGTCACCCAGGAGATGGTTCTGGGGACATGCTGTGTTGCTCAGCGTGCATGTATATTACATAGGTGCAGACACAATGGCCCCCTCTTCGGTATCAGGCACCATGCTGGCCTGTGAGTGAATTAGCAAGAAAGTCCTGGGCTCCCTCAATCACATGGAGATAGGGCACATAATATGCACTAAATGTTGAGACAAAGACTGCAGAAAGTCTCCTCTAGATTGTCCCATGGTGGCTGCTGTTGCCACTGCCAAGCTACCAGCTTGCTTTATACACTGCAAAACTGCAGTGTAGCCCCCACTATCCAGCTAACTCTCTAGACTGCAGACTGCAGCTTGGCACTGCTGTCAGCTTGCATTATAGGTTATGTGTCTGCCGCTCAGTCTCACTATCCAGATTCCTCTACAGATGGCAGGCCCACAGCTTGTCCCCTGTGATGCACACTGGCCCCACTGGATGAAGAGCAGTGATGGCAGCTCTCCCAGAAGGAGCCACAAGTCTATGCTCTAAAATGTTCATTAAAAATAATGAAAAGAAGGCTCTCCAATGGTGTTTCCCATGAGAGCCTGCCTGCCTGTCTTTCATGGTCTGAATGCTTGCCTCTCATTCATGCTTCTGAAGAAAAGCTGGTGACAGCACATAGGGGCAGCTTCGGGGTTTCTCTATGGTTAGAGGTGGGGGCGAGCCGCTGCTCACTGGGTCATGGTTATATGGGCTCAAAGGGCATGAGTTAAATCCTCTCCCATTTTCCTGCTTGTGTTTGCAGGCACTGTAGTGAGCCTTCCTCCCATGGACAAAGTCAACATAGGAATTAGCACAGACACTTCCTGCTACCAGCTCTAGCTAGCTGTGGGACTTAGCATGAACCTAGACTATAACTAAGCATCAGGACTCTTATCTATATGTGAGTCAGACTTGAACCACACCATCTCTGTATATTTAAAGTAACTATTGGCCTTGGAGGAACAGAAATAAATTGGAGACACAACCTCAATGCCCCCCCACCCCCTGAAAAACCCTAATAGTGCTGAACACATGCTCCAAAAAGACAAACTGCAGGGAACGAAAAATGGCAGAAGTAATGGAGACCTCTTTTGTCCAACAGCACGAAAGTGGCTTGGCTTGGCTCCCTCCATTCCCCAGATTACAACAGAAGGCTGGTGAACAAGGTGAGTGACAGCCCAGACTTTACAGAAGAGTCATATTAGAGGCCAACGTAAGGTCCTATGAGTCCAATGATGCAGTCATACTTCCCTGCCCACCACCTCCAGTGACTTGGGGGGGGGGGGGTGATGGGGAGAAGCACAGCCTTGCTGATATGCCCGGGCAGGATAGGGTTGGATTAGCTTGAAGGCAAAGCAATTGCTGTTTGTGTTGGTTCTGTTTGTCTACCGCGTTTCTTCAAAGCACTCCACCTGTTTTTGCAAATAACGATTACAAGCCTTTTCTGAGCAAGTCGAGAAGAGACAAGCTCACAAAGGCAGCAGCAGATGTTCTCCAGCCTGAGGATCTGCCGGGTGCCCGGTTTCGTCAGCTGATGTGGCTGTCAGAGCCCATGATTCACAGCACAGCCCTCTACATGCGATCTGTCTGCAGACGCAAGGCAGATGTTTTGGTCCTCACTGGCCATTGGCAGGATCTGAGGCGATGGAGATCCTTGAGATGTGAAGAGCAACAAAGATTCAAGCCCTCTTCCTCAGACGCCTCTCCTGTGAGATTGTGCAGTCCTGAAGAGGACTGTGTAGGGCTAGTTTTCAGGTCCCACAGCCTCTTGGTAATGAACTCTATTTCAGTTTTGTTGTTGTTGTATGCCACTACTATTCCTGGCTTGAACTTTATTTCTTAGGGCTAGATTCACCCTATGGGAAGGGTAGTCAGCTTCCAGGTCTGGAATTTTTCTAAGAGCCCCCTACTGGCTGTCCACATAACCAGTCTCAATAATGAGCCTGCGGGGAAACAGATCAGTTATGGTTCCTCCCGTTTGAGGATGCCAAGCTGTGTCCAGAGAACTGTGTTTTGGGGTTGCAAGAGATGCTGAGCAGAGCCTAGGCTGCTCCACCATGTTCCAGGCCTTAGGGTGGGATGGGATCTCTGCAAGCTACCTACCTGTGGAGCTGGCTCAGTTGGCCACTGGGAACCCTTCCTGATCTAGGCTGATGACCCGTGTGCCTCCGTGCCAGGCTGTGGGGACTTCCGGTGCCTACTTACTGTGTCCTCCTCAACCTGGACACAGGATGATCCTTAGATGACCCTGCAGAATGGAGTCATGGTAGCTACCACATGTGAAGTTTGAATTCAGCTAGGAAAAAAAAAATGAGACAGGTCTTTCCATCTGATTCAATCATTGACTTCTCCAGGCAGTTCTCAGACAAATACTTTGGGCAGAACATGCCAGAGACAAGCTTTGGATGCCCCCATTAGACTTATACTAACTGACCTCTGGCTCCAGACCTGGAAGATTCAGATCATTCCTGTAAGTACTGATCTTTGAGCAGAGGGGTGCACCAGACTCAAAGGAAGAAACTGGGGTTCCTAACACAACAGGTCCGCTATACTCAGGCCCTGAACTCTTTAAACAAAGGAGAGGTCTACAGATATAAGGAAGTGGGAGATGGATTGGGTTGACAAGGAAGACGTCTCCCTGCCTGATGAAGAGGTCACCAGCTGGTGTCTACTGAAGGTCAGTAGATGCCATGTGCCTACTAGAGCGAGTGACGGGCACTCCTTCCCATATGTGTTCTCTTCCTCACTGAAACCAAAAAATCTATTAGCGTTCATTTCTAGGACAGCCAAGTTCTTACCAGAAAGAGGAAACAGGACAACTCAAGGCCCAAGAAGCACAACATCTGACCAGTGGTGTTCAACACATACCCAGTTCTCTATGTTTGACTCCTTCCCACTCAGTCCTCCTTGCTAATGACTAAGCAGCAGCTAATTTAAGACTGAGGAACTCTACTCTACTATGATGATGCTTCAGTCCATGCTGTAATGTCAGGGGCAGGGTAGGTATTCTTGGGAATCCACTTTACTGTCACAGGATACAAGCTGTACAATCATGTACCCTTGAGTTAGCTGGCAAAGAAAGCAGGGACAATCACTTCCTGGGAAGTTGCTTGTGATACAGGACATGCATAGCCATAATGCTGCCTACTGTCCATAGCTGATGCTTTCTAGAGTATAGCAGGCTATTAATGTATTAGTACTAATTATGACTAGCAGGTGGATACTAAAATAAAGTCCATTTTATATATAACTGCAGTACAAAGAGGTGAAAGAACTTGTCTAAGACCACTTGGTAAGTGAAAAGCTAAGACATGAGTTCTGTAGTTTTCTTCCAGAATTTTCCATAGCTTGGTCATGAGGACAAGGCATCAAGTGAGTCTGTAATTCTGAAAGGTCAATGCCCAGAGTCACCGCAAATTCCAACTGGAGGAAAGTAGTGAAGAGGGCTCCCGTGCCTACCAGGATGGTTAGGGTGGGAATGGTCTGGGAATCAAGGAGACTTTGTGATGAATATCATGAATGTGTGACTGAGTGACCTACAAGAACCACTAGAATTTTCCAGGCAGGTAATGAATTCTTTGATAAAAACAAAGAAGGAAAGCAGTATCAACCTTACATACCTGAAAGCTGGGAGAACTTAGCTTCTGCTTCCCGAAGACACAGTTCTGGAAGCAGTAAAGCGGAGTAGTCTGAGCATACAAGCCAGTCAGCTTCTGCTCTTGCCCATACCCACTGGAGTGCCCTTAGGGGTAAGCTGCTTGGCTCTCCTTACCTCTGCGCAGTTGGGCAGCAGTTCACCTCCAGGATTCCCCTCTCTGCGCCTGCTGTTGGGGCCACAGAATTGAAGCAGCATCACCTGATACAACCATAGCTGGTATCATCTGTGTGTGATCCTAGGCACACTCTCTCTGTAAGGGAAAAGCCACTACTGCCACCACCTATGTGTGTCTGCAGAGAGCAGCCTTCCCCTGTAAAGCCCTTTGGAAAATTTAAGAATCGCTGTTCTTGCCTTAGCAAGAAGGATCATGTGAAAGACTGAAACAATTCTGTTCAAACAGAAAAGCAAAGGCTTATGGGTAGAGGCAGAGGGAAGCTCACAGAAGACAGAGGGAAGCCGGGTTGAGGGAGTGTTCAGAGTGGGGGTGGCAAACCCTTAGAAGATGGGGGTGCAGCTATTCCTGTGAGTGCCTAAGGAGTTGTTGGTGAAGGGCAGCCTGACCCACGGGATACTGCCAAGCAGGGAATCGCTTCTCTGAGAAGCAGGGCACAAAGAGCCGGAGATGAACTCAAGTGGTTGCAATTTACTGCATCAATTGTCCCAAACTGGGGTGCACAGCTCACAGGAAGAGCTCTGCTCCAAGCTGCACAGGCACCTGGGTCAGCGCTCACTGAGGATCCTGGAGGTTAGCAGGAAAGTGGAAGACATTTCTGAGGGCTGTCTCAGATGTATCTGCACATGACCATCTGAGAACCTCTTCATACACATTAGAAAGAATGTAAACGCCCCCTGTGCATGTTCATATCCTCCCATAAACACAAACCAAACACATGCAAACACACACTGTCCAGCTGTACCGGTCTTGTTAGAAATATCACTTTTGCAGTACTGACCATTGAATCTAGAAAGCCTGTTACATGCTAGGCTGAGTTATGCCATTCAGCTATCACTGTAGGCCTCTTTTAAATTTTCACACAGTCTTGTTAAGTTACCCAAGATACCCTTGAACTCACCCCATAAGGGAAGCAAGCCTTGAACTTGCAATCCTCCTGCCTCAGTCTCCTAGCCTGTGCCACCCGGCTCCACTTCTCATAAGCAGAGTTGCTATGGCTCAGGTCACTTGGATAAAGCCCACAGAGGACTTCTTGGTGCAGCTATTTTTCTCTGGTGAGCAATGGTGCAGTGAGGTTCCAGCTGATGGACAGAGCCACCAAACCATCCAACCTGGGCAAGAAACAAGCCTTGAGTGAAGCAGTTCTGCAAATGTTGGCTCTCCTTGGGAGCTCTCCTTCCAACCAGGGCCTTGTTTGAGGTAAAGGTTGGTCTTGTTTAGTTCTGCCGCAGGGTGTAGGGGATGAGGATCTCATATGCCTCAAAGGGCTTTACCTTGTAAATCCCCCCCCCCACTCCCATTCCCTGGCTTCTCCTCTGGTACATCCCAGGGTACAGGAATGAGGATGTTTCTCTGCTGTGACCTTTCTGCTAGGAAAGCTCTCAGTTGATCAGAGCCTAGCATATATACCATGATATTTGCTGGAAAGGAGACCTTCATTAACTGGTAAGGTCAGGTGCCCTGTTGGGGGATGCAGTCATAAAACCAAGAGACCAGGATTATAGCTACCCACTGTCCAGGAATGTGATTTGAATCCAGAAAGGCTGAGAACTTTCTCTTGGGTGGGCAATATCCACAGCTTCCTGACATCAAAAGGTGGGTGCCCTCACCTACGAGCTCCCTGTAAGAAGTAAACAAAGAAAGTCTGGCTGCAGAGATGTGTTGGCTGAGTTCTTGGAAGGAGCCAAACTACTTAATTTAACCCTCCTGGGGACTCATCAATTCTTTCTGGAATTTTAAATTCTTTAAAACAATAAAAATAAAAAGGACAAATATCCCAAAAGACTTTCCCAAAAGCCCTGAGAAAAAGCAAGAAGTAGAAAAGCCCTTGATATGTTAAAGACTGCCTGTGGTTTGCAAGGGCCAAGCATTCTCAAGCAATATTCAAGGTAAAATACTATTCTCTCTGCAGGTATCATTCTTGGGTTTTATTTACACGGTCTCCCCCCACCCCCAGACCCTTTGAAACGCTGACACAGTGCATGTGTGCCAGGTAGAAAGCAAAGAACTGGGTTTGGGATGAAAACACCTACGTTTATGTTCTGGTTCTGCCTTATACTGGTTTGGTGACTGCCTGTGGCAAGTTCCCAATGTTCTCTCAGTCCGTGTTTAATATCTGCAGGAGATAATTATGTGAGGTTCACAAAAGCCTAGCAGGCTCAAGGCTGAAGCAATCAAGGGTTAACCAGCCTGGGTCACTTGGCCCAGAAGCCAGGCAGCCCAGCCTGGTTCTCCTGCTCCTTTCAATGTGAGAATCTTGGCTCCCTGCCTCATGGTGTGTTGGGTAGCTACACACTTCCAAGACTTGAACCCACACCTGACAAGGTTGGGAGAAAGAAGGCCATCCCCCACAGTTACTCTCTTAAGGGAAGGCAAACTTTTCCCCCAAGGCCCTGAGTGATAGAGTGCCACTCTAGTAAAACAGGATTCAGAGCTATTACAGATGACCTTGCTCAACTTATCAGCAATCCTAGAAAAGATAGTCTGTCCTGCCTTGGGCAAACAATTTCAGAAAGGAGAGACTGCAGGCGAGGCTGTTAGTTCTACGGCTGCAACAATTTCCTTATTCCCTAGGCCCTCACCCTTCACCTATAAAGGGTCAAGGCTAGCTTTTTTCCCTGGCAGATCATTCCTTAATTTCCCTCCAGGAAAGGCCACCCCTCACTGTGTGTGCTAATAAACACAGTCCCATCTGTTAAAGGCCAGACTCCTGTCTCTTTCTGCCTTCTGTCTATACAATGCCTCACAAGCATAATACCACCTTCCTTTCATTTCCTGATGACCCAAAGGAGTCACAAATGTCTATCTGTATTGAGTATTAACCCAGAGCCTCACATATGTTAGACAAGCATTTACCACTGCAGCCTTAGGCGAGCCTCGAACTCATGATACTCCTGCCTCAGCCTTCCTGTAGTTAGAATTTCAGGCCTGTACCACAGGCCTAACTCATGTGCCCTTCTAACGACTTGCTGTGGCATGAAGCATATCATAACAATGATTAGCCCTGAGCTGGATTCTTCAGCCTACCTATAGCAAAGGATTCTTCTTGGACCAGTTAGGCCCACCCCAGGAGGTAGGAGTGGAATCCTCTCCTAGAATGACCATGACTGGGAGGCAGCAGGAACGGTGTGTGGAGAAAGAAACGAAATGAATCAAGCCCCAAGTCCTTACCTCTCAGATGGGAGAGAAATAATACAGCATGGGGAAATCCTTAACCCTGCCTTGGCCACACTCACAAAGGAACTCTCAGCAACAGAGAGTTGCTGAGAATAAGAGAGAATACCATACATGCCGTGAATCAGAAAGGAGGCCCCATAGACTTGAAGGTTATGGTTTAGAAAGTGTACTTCTAAATTTCCATAAATTCTATCCCCATACTTAGCAGCACTCCCAGAGAACAGTGCAGTTATGAGCATCCTCACAGTGCTTTTGGTCTCTAGAGCAGGATTCAGAGGACCACTGACAACTCTCTGAGAAGTGCAGCTCTTCAGTCTTGTCTTTTATTGATTTGTTTTCATTGTCAACTGCCTAAGTGGACTCCTATCACATCAGTAAGTACCCACAATGCCTCAGTGCTGTCCAATAGAATGTTCTGCAATGATAGCAACCACTGTGCTGCCCACATGGTAGCCACTGCCTGCTGGGGCAATTACACACTCAAAATGTGGCAAATAAGACTTAGAAGTTAACTTGTTGATTTTAATTACCTTTAATTTTACTATAAATAGCCCCGAAAAGTCAGGCACGACTCTACTGGACCGTTCTTCCTGTAAACTTTGTCTTCTTGAAGCCTGAGGCACAAGTTTCTACAACTTTTACCTAACCACATGCTATGTCAAGTATGAGTCCTCCCTTGGAGGGCCCTCTGTAAATGTGTCTGACCAACCCAACCGGCTGGCTCTGATCACACAGATTCCTGAACAGCCCTGTTCAGTGGAGGAGAATTGAGAGCTCGGGCAGTAGTGTAGTGTCGTGGAAAACCGTGGGGTCGACCTGGGTACAGACTGAGCATGAGCCCCACTTTCTCTGTTCTTGTAGCAGTGGCTTGCTGCATTGTCGTCTAGACCACAGTGAAGGCTGTCCCTGCTTGGGTCTACAGCTGTGTGTGTCAGCTGTTCGTGTAAGTAAAAATGGTCCTGGCAGGCTAAGAAGCTATCCAGCCTTGTCTTCCTGGATTGCCGGTCTGAGTCACAGCTCCATCCTGCCTCTGGTTTTCTTGTGGCTCTTACTGAGGCTAAACACCCCAGTAAGAAAACCCCACTGTTTCCGAACCTCAAGACTTGAATTCAGTCTTTCCTCACAGCTAACAGAGTTGTCCTTTCTCCCATGATGCCCAGCTAATGCTCAATGGCCTTCACCTTTGACTTATAGTAACATATAGCTTAGGTGAATGACACTTCTTCTAAGAGATTTTGTGCGTCCTTGGCCTCTGCTGACAGAGGACTACAGCTCATGCGTCCATGGTACCCGCAGGTAGATTGACTTCCTTCTTCTACCACTGTCCTCAAGATGACCAAAGCTGCCATCTTTGAAACTATCCAGAAGGGTCCTGGGGCAGGAGTGTCGCTGGGCTAGAGTAAGGAGAGCATATTATAAAATCCCTGCATCTGAAATGAGTCTTGAGGCTCCAATTACAGATGAAGTCCTGCCTCTTCGGGTATTTATCACGGTCTGTGCACCATCTAGAGGCCTCAGTCTGAAACTCACTCCGTGGTCAACCCATCTATCCTGGCTGAAGACTGAACTCAGACCACTGGTGTTTTCAGAGCATGCTTGGTTTTGTCCCTGTTTCCAAATTTTCGGTGCCATGATCCCACATACCCCTCTGAGGTAGATGTTAGGGGAAGTTACATCCCCAGGCTTTTAAAGTATGTTCCAGCCCTGCCAAAGCAAAAGATCCTTTCTAATATCTTCTCAGCAAGGAAGCTACTTAAGGTGATAAAACGAGACATCCCAGTCCTCATGCCCATTTCTACCACCACCACCACCACCACCAAGAGCTGCCAGAGCAGGAGCTGTTCACCACACGGCTGAGTAGCACTTCCTGCTGTGGTTTTACTATATATATCTCAATGACTGAGGGCTGAAGACCCTTTCCATTAGCCACCCTCCCAGGACCACGTCTCTTCTACACAACTCACATTAGGAGCTGCCCACAGCAGGTGTTGCTGTCTCAGGAAAGCCAACACTAAACCCTCTAAACATGCCTACATGTTCCTTGGCCTGCTTTCCCCGGATAAAGTAAATGCAATGCAAAATTTACTGTTTTGACCATCTCTCGATTTACAGTTTAAAGGAATTCAGTATATTCTCAATGCTCTGTCAGCATCATAGGTACTCATTCACTTAACTTCAGACAAAAATTCTACCCCATGTACACCAATCCCTCATTCCCTGTATCACCCTCCCCGGTCCCTGGGCACCTCTGTTCCACTTCCTATCTCTATGGGTTTGCCTATTCCTGGTACCATGCACAAGCAAAATCAAATTTGTTATTTTTTTTATTGATTTATATGAGTACACTGTAGCTGTCTTCAGACACACCAGAAGAGGGCATCAGTTTGCATTACAGATGGTTGTGAGCCACCATGTGGTTGCTGGGAATTGAACTCAGGACCTCTGGAAGAACAGCCAGTGCTCTTAACCGCTGAGCCATCTCTCCAGCCCATACTTGTTATCCTTTTGTGTCTGATTTAGCCAAGTAATTTTAGTTGTGGCCGATTGACTTCCACATTAGAGGCCTGACTTCCTTCTTTACATTCTCTGTAAACAAACTGGGAAAGAAGGAACACACTTGACTTTAACCTTGCCTGCACCCACATTGGCTACACTCTCTGACTGGGTGTGACTCTAGAAACAGATTCATCCTTCCAAGAAGTCTCAAGGCTCAAGTATCCCAAAATATGGAAGAGTCCATTGTTTGGAGCTTAGAAGAGTCAGGTCTCAACTGGTACTTCCTGGCCAGGCTTTAAAGGGATCCAGAGAAGGTCATCAGTGTGTGTTATAGACTAAATATAAAACACCCCCGAAGGCTCATTGAATATTTTGAATGTTTGGTTTCCATCAGGTAGCAGTATTTTGGGAGACTGTGGAGGGGACAGGCCCTAGTGGGTACATATCACTAGAGACTTCTGGTTTCATTCTCTGCTCCTGACCTGCCCTACATATAGCAGGGTTTCTCCATCCCACCCCACCCAGACCACGACGGACTGAACCATCTGAAATCATGAGCTCCAATAAAGCTTCCTCTACTTCCAGCCCCTATTCTTAGCTATTGGTCACAGCAGTGAAAAGGTAACTTATATGCCGTCAAAGATAATAGAGGGTTATTGCTGCACAAATGTTGGTGAGGAGAGGCTCTAGCTGTGGCGATTTGAGCTTGGACAAGCTGCAGGAGTCTCTGAGGGCCAGGGCACATTGTGGTGTGGTTGCCGGTATGCGCTGCTAGGAGGCTGCTCCAGTGGGTTGTCGGTTACTAAGAGACTGTGGGAGATTCTTTCCCTGCTAATGCCTGGTTAAATTACACATCCAGGGCTGGAGAGATGGCTCAGTGGTTAAGAGCACTGACTGTTCTTCCAGAGGTCCTGAGTTCAAGTCCCAGAAACTACATGGTGGCTCACAACCATTTGTAATGGAATCTGATGGCCCCCCCACCCCCAGTATGTCTGTGTCTGAAGACAGCAACAGTGTACTCACATAAATAAGTAAATACATACATACATACATACATACATACATACATACATACATACTGCAATCCACCCAAGGGTGCACTTGCAGAATTAACAAAGAAAGGAATTCCATCTTGTTCTTTACATCAAAAATGGACACCTTCTCATTTCCAACCTTTCAGGCACTGACAGTCCAATCCACCTGGATTCCTTCAAATTTATGATTACTTCAATTCCATGTTCTTTAAATTTACATTTTTATACAGCATAACAAAAAAAATTCAAGACAACAGTATGAACAGGGCCTGGGAGAGACTTCAGAAAGAAAATGGATAAGTTTGACACCGCAAAGGTATTTTTAGATTATTTCTTTTGGATAATTCTGTAGCCGAGGAATGCAAACACAGTTGTGTATTTCTCAGATTCCCTTGAAGGCCGAAGGACCTGAACCAGAAGTGCAATCAGTAGGAACCAGATTATTTTGAAGTCGTTTTGATCCAGCCTAAGACTGGTACATCAGATTGCCTGTGACATGTCTTAAGAACTGCATGGGGCCTCCCAGTGAGTTCTTCCTCCATGGAAACGCTCTGTCTCTACAGCGTTCACAGTTTTATTTAGTTTACAGTATCAGCGATGTGTACTTTCATGCTTGCGTGGGGAAACCCATCTGTTTTCTGTGATGGTTTCTTAGGTACTAGATATCCAGATATCTAGCAGGAGAGTCTTCTTGAACTCAGAATTTAAATTACCCTGAATCTCGAAGACCCCGAATCTTATGTCAATAGCCTTAGGTTTAAGTCATTAGGAATTTGTGAGCACTGTTAGTTAAGTAGGTGTATTTGGTTTATGTTGTTGTTTTGCTTTGTATTGGGCCGACATAAACAGTGAAATTCTGGCAAGGGTGGAAGCTACAGAAGGCTGGGGAAAGCCTATCTTCCATTGAAAGCATATTTTACACAGTACTCCAAGCTTCTTGTACACAATTATTAGTGAATGGTTCACACAACAGCCTGACATCTGGCGCTGGTAGAGCTGTCTGTGTCTGGGGCCTTCTCTGCTGTCAGGTGTAAAGAGACCTGTATTCAGTCACAGTGGACTGCAGGTGTGCACAGGGCATCTCCCTAGCTAGTCAGCTACTGATCATGGTCCAGACATGGCATGGGGCTCAGGGGTGGGGGTTGGGGGGTGGGTCTAGGAAAATAACATATCATACCTTGAACTTGACCTTGTACATGCGCTTGCCTTCTAGGACTTCCAATAAAACTGAAAGCTGAAGTTGATCCTGCTTCTACTAGCAACAAATTATGGAAGATGGATGATATTCCTGGAATCCCATACAATCCACAGGTCAAGCTATTGTGGAATGACATCATTGAATACCTAAATGGCAAATTTTAAAAATCAAAAGGGGTATATACACCCACCTAAGCCCCCACATTCTGTGCTTCATTTAGCCATGTTAACTCTGGCATTTGTCACTTTAAAGGATAATGCTTCTGCTGCTGACCCAAAGCGTCTGCCCTAAACGAGACACAACCTAAAGTAAATGTTAAATGGAAAGATCTAGAAACTAACTAATGGAAAGGCCTGATGGTCTCCTAATATCAGAGTGAGCTTGTTTCATTCTTCCAGAAAATGAATAAAGTCACAGATGGCTCCTGCCCAGAGTCTTGGAGCAGGGTAGCATCCCAGAGACCACCAGACAAATAAATCGTCTGAAAACAGAGGACATACACATCAACAGGGGATGTCCCAAGAGGAAGAATAACCCAATGACTTAGGAAGACAACAATGACACCGTACGTCAGACCCCAGGAAAAAATACTTGCTGACCATATTACATGCAAACTCTCAGCTTGTCAATGCAGAATCCAAATGCCCTTTGCCACAGGACATAAGACACACTCCTGTAATAGGAGGCAGTATGATATTGTTGTGCCATGCTAAGGACTTTTGGAGCTTTTTATTACCAGTCCCAGGAATGATTACAGCCTGGCATGGTGCAGGCAGAGCTGAGAGTTCTACGTGTTCATCTGAAGGCTGCTAGTGGAAAACTTGCTTTTAGGCTGCTAGGAAGAGGGTCTTAAAGCCCACACCCACAGTAACTCACCCTCTCCAACAGGGCCACACCTTCTAATAGTGCCACTCCCTGGACCGAGCATATACAAACCATCACACTGGGATAGAAAGAGAGGTTTACAAAAATGGCCTGTATGATTAGTAAAATTACTGTGGTTGTTTAAATAGGAATGGCCCATGGACTGATGTGTTTAAATGCTTGGCCCATAAGAGGGGCACTATTAAGAGATGAGGCTTTGTCGAAGTAGGTGTGGCCTTGTTGAAGGAAGTGTGTCACTGTGGAGGAGGGCTTTGAGATCTCATATGCTTACACTAGGCCTAGTGCAGCAGTCTCCTTCTGCTGTCTGTGAGTCAAGACAGACAACTCTTAGTGCTTTCTCCAACACCATGTCTGCCTGCATGCCACCATGCTTCTCACCATGACAATAACAGACTAAACCTCTAAAACTGTAAACCAGTCCCAATGAAATGTTTTCCTTTATAAGAGTTGCCTGGTCATTGTGTCTCTTCACAGCAGTAAAACCCTAAGGCAACTACTAATGTTACAGGAAAAATATTAGCAGAAATTAATCAAAAGATGGGTGACTTGAGAACCAGTTTTTCAAAAAAAAAAAGCAACTATAGATTATTTGTTACTCAAAAATCATCCTGTTTTTCAACAGTTTCCTGGCATCTGTTACCTCAATGTGTCAGATTTCTCTCATACCATCGACAATCAAATTAATGATTTGTAAGGCCAGAATGATGGCTCAGTGATTGAAAGCACTGGATTCTAGAGGACCAGGTTCAATTCTCAGCACCCACATGTAGGCTCACGGCCTTCTGTAATTCCTGTTCTAAAGGATCTGACTTCATATATGCAGGCAAAACATAAAGCCTTCTAAAAAAAATTAATGATCTACATAAAGAGATAAAATCTCTCAAGTGACCTTTGAATGGCCATCATGGTTACACAGGCTTTTCTCTGTCCTTGGTCCTTGGTTAGTTATTCCTATAGTTCTGTTACGCTGGCCTATATTGTTTAGTGTAGTCACACAGACAATCCGTTCAACCTTGGCTTTTACTACAGGCACAGATTTCTCTTTAAGAAATAAAGATGGGGTGAGATGTAGGAGGCCCAGAGGTCCTGGCGCTCATGGATAAGCACTAGAGGAACCAGAAATTGTAAACATATGGCATTGTCTCTTCAAAAGGAGAGATGTCCATTCTGTTTTTCACCCAGAAAGCTGGGAGCAGACATGGTTAAGAGCCAGGTGATCGATCTCTGCGCTATCTTATCTGTGCGATGAAGCCATACCAGACCCATCTCCCCCAAGCCCTTACCATGAGCCTGTCAATCTATAGAAACTATCTTTGGAAGTTATCTATGTACCTTATAAACAGTTTCAATGTGGCTGTGTCTTAAGCTTCACTGTACACATAGGATTAAGTCAATTATCACCAGAAAAAAAAAATTCATCAAATTGTGCTCTGCTTCAATATGCCCAAAATAAGTTAGTGTTTGAACCAATGCCGATTACTTGGTCTTGTTGAACTGTCTTCTTGCCTCTTCCAGATTTTTAGTCTTCTGGCTGTGGTGGACACAGAGACACCCACAGTAGTGAAGGGTGTGTGCCTGGGTGGTGTAGTCTGACATCTAACTTCTGTCCTTCAACCTTCCCCCAGGTTGGCAGTAAGGAGTCTGGGGAGAGCCTACCTCCCACCCCTCTCCCACTCCACCCGCAGCTCATTGGATCTCCCAAACCAGTCAGAACCTTCACTTAATGCAGGGGCCCTTCAAGCCATCTTCTTAGAGACCTCACACATATAAGCAGCCATCAGTACAGGTTTGGAAACCCCTCTATCACACTGTATGTGTGGCAGATTTATTTAACGGACTTTCCTTTTTATTATATGTCAAAAATTTGCTTCCCAGGGCCTTTGAGTTAGAGACACAGCAGTAGCTGCTATGGGCTGTTTTCCCTATGCCTGATACTGCCTGCATCCAACTCTCATGAGACACAGAAAGTTTCTAGCACTTCCCTCATTTTTCAGATGAAGGAGCAACCACTCCGAAAGGCTTAATGCTCCGTCACCGAGATTATTGCTAGCAGATGGTAGATCCTAAACATTAACCCCAGTATTCTGCTGTTGTGGAGTCTCCTTAACCATGAGGCCTCAACTCAAATGAAAACGATTGCCAGTTGCCTGACTCCGCTCCTCATTCATGTTCTCCAAATACTCTGCCGGAGGAACCAGTTTTATTCCAGCAAGCAAAGAAGATATTTCTCAGGCTTGCTTTCAGCTAAGCTCATTCTGTGAAGCAGGAGCTGTAAACGGTGTCTTCTGGGAAGACTCATTAAAAGAAGACTTGCTGCAAGAGCCTGTTGATTTTTTTCTCTTGCCTCCTGCCTAAAAGCTTGGAGGCCATGCCTGGAGTTTCAGGTGCCATCTTGGACCACGAGGTCCAAAAATGTCACTTCACAGATAAGAATTAACAAAGCAGAAAGGTAGAAGTCTAGGCTCCTCAGGTCCGTGAACAGCATGCTGACCCTTGGACTGTTATTCCAGAAGTAACTTTAGCCTTCATAGCATCTAAGCCACTTGTGGTCTCCTGGTCTCTGCAGATGGAGCCAATGCTAACACACACCATGCTTATTTTAAGTTGTGTTTCTTGGATTTGACTCTTAAATGCCTGTCTTATCCGTGTATAACTTCCTCCCTTAAGCCCCATTTCCCTTCCACACCCCATTCCCTAGGGATGAATGTTCTTGGCCTGTCTGACTCAAGTCCAAAGTCCCAGTGACCTTTTCCACACTCCCCTGCCTCTCCCTTTCTGGATCTAAGACTACCGCGAGCACAGACCTGCACTCTGTGTTCTCTATGGCAGCCTTCCAAACAGCATTAGGAATGTCTCAAACAACAGTTGTTCAGGCAGAGCCATGGCTTGGTGTAAAAGGCACCAATCTACTAGAAAAATACAGGAGTGAACTGAGTCTCCATCCCCAGGCTACAAGGTGGGAAGCTGGAGAGCCACGGTTGAGATTAGATCCCTGCCTCCGCCGGGATGGCTTTCCTGCCTCGTGAGGAGCAGATGGCATCTTAATGGCCTGTGACTATTGTCTATTTTTTTAAGCAACACACTCAGCGCTCAATGCTCCCCTTCCAAGCTACAGGGTGCATGGTCACGGGGAGGATGGCGCTGTGAATAGATTCCTACACGTATCCTTTCCTTTAGAAATTTTGCTTCTTTGTTTCCTCCTACCGGCACAGAAGGACATGAAGGCAGATGTGGAACCCTCTGTTTTTGAGATGAGGCGAACAGTGTGGTGACTGGATAGTGCCACGCCCTGCTCACTTTATGAAGAAAACAGTGAAGCGGATAATTTCTGGACTCAAACACTGGAACGTGGGGGGGGGGGGAGGGGTGGACTTGGGTGCTGTTGAATCCTCAGGTGGCATTCAGAGTTCTGTCTGTCACCACAGATATCTATTTGCTATGGCTTGTCCCCCTAATTAGTAGTTCTTATAACATTTTTATTTACTTTTATGTACATGGGTGGGTGTTTTGCCAGCACATATGTCTGTGAATCATATGGGTTCGGTGTCTAGGGAGGCCAGAAGAGGGCATCAGATTCTCTGGGACTGGCGTTACAGATGGTTGTGAGCTGCCATGCGAGCGCTTGGAACTGACTCAGGGTCCTCTGGAAGAGCAGCAAGTGCTCACCACTGAGCCATCCCTCCAGTACCCTTTAATTAGTAATTCTAGAGACTTTACATTTGTTTAATGTAAATGTCTGTATGTGTGTTGTATTTAACATAAACAGTTATGGGTCCCACATCCCCACTGGAAATGTCTGCTAGTCATATACTTCTGTGTAGCAGAGGAATCCTGTCTACCGTCCTGCCTATCACCTAGGAAGCAATGCTGACTCCAAAATGTAGAATACTGTAGCTAGTTAGATTTAAAAGTATATCTGTGTGTGTGTGTGTGTGTGTGTGTGCATCTCTCTCTCTCTCTCACTCTCTTTCTCTCTTTCTCTGTGTGTGTGTGTGTGTGTGTATCTGTTTGTGTATGCATATGTGTGAGTTGCATATATGTGGTATAACTTGCCATTAGTCCTTGCCCAAGTCACAAGGCAGTCTAAATGTTGTTTATAGTCCATTTGTCCTCAGGCAGAGGGGACAAGTGACTTTGCTAAAGGACTTTGGGACTGTTGATCATCTTAACTGGGCTCCTCTTGCCTCTCCCAGATACAGGGACCATGTCCCCAAGAACAAAATGTGGATGACAGCTACGTCACTGTGACAGAATATGCTGAAGAGACATAGGTAGACCACGAAGTGGGAAAGGGCTCCCTGAGGTGGCAGCTTCTTGTCCCCAGAAGACATTACAAGGAGAAACAGCAGGAAGGTATATGAAGGGTATCTGATCAATGCCAAGAGGGAAAGTGTAGAATCTAGGGACCTACCAAATACTACGCAAGCCAGCATCCTCTGAGTGGATGTCCTGCCTTAGGCCTCACCATCCTTAGGAATAAAGCTGATACTTTCCCTTTCTCTGCTTCTTGGTCTTCTATCTTTCCTGGTCAATTTTTTGTCCATTCCAGGAAATGAGCTTGACAATCCCCTAGATGGCCACCAGCACTCCTGTAACATTGTGAGTAGCCAACATCCATCAGAATGCACACGGAGAAAGGAAAGGCATGCTGGCTGTCAGTCTAACTAGGGCTGAAGATTGAATCAACTTCCTAATTTAAAAAAAAAAAAAACTAAATTATTCCTGACACCTATGGAGGAAAATTGATGTTAAGCTGAGAATGGTCTGAATGAGATGGAAATTTACATATCCTTAGTTTGGATGATCAATACCCCAGAGACTTCCTATTAGCTAGACCATGTTAGATTCTGTCAGTCACCATGAGACAGAACCACGGTCTTAGCAGACGAAGCTCTGTGTGTTCTGCCATCATCCATTCTGTAGAACAGACCTCAAGGCATCCACAAATGTCACACACGCCCCTGCAGCTGGCTCAGGGCTGTGAGGAACATTCAGTTCATTGTTGGAGGCATGTGTTTCAGCAGGGGCTGTACAGCCTGCCACCCATGTCCTTTCCCTGTGGTTGATCATGAGTAGGAGAGGCGGAGGTGAAACTGCAGGCATGAGTAGAACAGACACGGAGGAGGAAGTCAGTGAAGAACCTGTGGAAAGGAGTTTGGTGACAGTCAGCCATAGGGTGGGCAGGGGACCAAGGACTTCAAAATGGCTACCATCTAAACCAGTCCCGTACACATTCCTCACTGATCTGAGCCAGTCTCACTCAGGTTCCTCGATTTGTGTCCTTTAATAGTTGTCTTAGTTAGGGTTTTACTGCTGTGAACAGACACCATGACCAAGGCAACTCTTATAAGGACAACATTTAATTGGGGGGTTGGTTTACAGGTTCAGAGGTTCAGTCCGTTATCATCAAGTCAGGAACATGGCAGCATCCAGGCAGGCATGACGCAGGAGGAGCTGAGAGTTCTACATCTTTGTCTTTAGGCTGCTAGCAGAATGCTGGTTTACAGCCAGCTAGGACTAGGGTCTTAAAGCCCACACCCAACAGTGACACATCCACTCCAGCAAGGCCACATCTCCAAATAGTGCCACTCCCTGGGCCAAGCATATACAAGCCATCACAATAGTCATTTAGCAAATATGCTGTGTGCACCTGGCCCATGTGTATTTTAGGGAGTCTGCAATGTTCCTGAGCTTGGAGTGGAGCACCCCAATCTCTGATGCTATCCTCACATGCACACAGTCCCCTTCTGATAAGGATGAAAGACATATAGATACATCCTCATCTTGAGCATGGTTACATGCTGAGGAGCCCAGGGTTAGAATTAACGTTCTGTCTTAAAGGGACAGAGCTCAACCCATAGCAGCCTTGTATAGAGCTTTAGGGTTCTCACGTGGAAGAGGAGAATAATGACAGGGCCAGCCCTGGAAGATCGTGAGCAGTCACAGTAGTGCATACGTGAAGCTCTGCAGTGTCTTGTCATATTTTGAGAAGCTGCTTATCTGTCACCGTCTTTAGTTATGGTTACTACTGCGGTGGTGAGATACCATGATCATAATCAGCTTGGGGAGGAAAGGGTTTATTTTCCATATCTTAGTTCACCATTGAAGGAAGTCAGGGCAGGAACCTGGAGGCAGGAGCTGATGCAAAGGCCACAGAGGAATGCTGCTTACTGGCTTGCTCCTGATGGCTTGCTCAGCCTGCTTTTTAATAACATCCACGACCATCAGCCCAGGGAGAGCACCACCCCACTGGACTCTTCAATATCAATCACTAATTAAGAAAATGCCCTAAAAGCTTACTTATAGCCGAAACTTATGGAGGCATTTTCTCAATGGAGGCTCCCTCCTCTCAGATGACTCTAGCCTGTCGAGTTGACATAAAAGCTCCTATGTTGACTTTACTTCCCACCTCTTAGAGAGTATTGCTGTAGAGATACCTGACCTGTTGCTGGCCCAGTAAAACTCCAGTGTGGTTGCCAAAACTGTCATGGCTGGAGCCTGTTGAACACGCAAGACACTCTGTCCCAGGTTTGCTGCTCACTGTCCGCTTCTAGCTCCCCAGGAATGTAATAACCAGGCTTTGTTTGTACTGCTGTGCTGTTCCTACCCAGTGATCTGTCAGATCTCATCTAAACAGCACCCCTCCGGGGAGTCTGCCCTAACCTCTGATTAGGAGTTGCAGGCAGAGCTGCAGCACGTATTCGTTGCTATATGGTTAATGTGCATTTACCTGTCTCTGACCTCTCATTCTCCAGAGCTCCTGACATACTACTGTGTGTCTGACAGCAACTACAGGGCCTGGAAACCCCTTGTGTTGCCTGCTCAAAAGCCATTCCTTATTTATTTAACCAAGCGGAGCCCTGGTTTCTTGTTGGTATCAAGAACTGAAAATTACAGCACAGATGTCTTACAATGAATCATCAGTTGTATCTAGTCCCTAGAATATAGCACCTACACTATACCTCCCCTTCCTCTGAAGTCAGAACCCGGCCAGAGGCTTTCCAGAAAACTTCTTACCACAGCCATATTTGCTTTCCAAGGCACTGATCGGCAGTGATCAGTAGCACAGCATCTAAGGTCTACTGGGGTGACTCTTGGACATAAAAAGGCTAGAGTTGCTGGCAAGTTAGGAGCACATGTGTGGCCCGTGCAGCCATAGTACCAGGGATGTAGGAATAAATGTCAACCTGCTGAGGATGAGCAAGCCAAGGTATGGCAAGAGCTTACATCCCTGGTAACTTCACCAAGACCGCAGTCCCGTCACCGTCCCCCACAGACTTCTGGGGAGGGGTGATGTTCATGATCCTACCTGTGTCACGATGGTGTTGTTACCTCAGAGTGATAACACCTCCCTCAGAGTCCTTATCCTGTTTCATATTATGTGGTTACATAATGTTTTCTGTTTCTTGAAGCTGCACATATCTAACCAATATAGGTGTTAGGGAATATGGTTTTTTGAATGAGCAAGTCCTACATGCTGAATAGAGTAAAGGAAGAAGAGAAGGTAAAGGCTCCCTTTAATGTCATCATGTAAAATCTAGCCAATAACAGGGGCCCAGGAAGCTGCACCATTAGAGCAGAGAAAACTGAACCCCCAGAAGACAGTGCCTCCTACCCAAGGCCACAGAGTTAGGAAGCACCAAAGCTGAGTCATATTTAATTGTTGTGCTATTAACCTACTGTCTTTAGGATCTTAGTTCAGACATGTTATCTACAGCAGAGGATTGTTGTTTTTTTTTTTTTTTTAATTTCTTTCACTCACCTCATGGCTCATCAAGTTTCCCTTGGCACACATCCAGGTTGACTTGAGAGAGATTGCCAGCTGACCATGTGAGCTTACTGTGTTGGCAGGAAGCCTGGGCATACGGGGAGAGACCCCAGGAAGCACTATCATCTTACTGTGAGACCTGAGTAGATACATGCAGGCTACACGTATATGCTTTTTAACAAATCTAGAAAGAAAATAACTCATGGTACAGCTTTCTTCAGTTCTTTTCTCTGGGTAGGAACATAGAGAAACCACAGTTTTTCCTCTACTGGCCAGAATGTCTGCTGCTCACGGCCAGCACTTAATAAATGAACACTGTAGAAAACATCTTAGCTTCACCCAAAAGAACTTCAAGTGTTTTGCTCTTGCTTCTGAAGGAAAACAAACAAACAAAAAACCTGGTCCTTATTTTCTGCAAAGCCCCAGAAACTGTGGAAGGTTCTTTGTAAACTGGAAATCATCTGCCCTCTAGTGGTCATCCGCCGGAAGTTCCAACCAGAAAACAGCCGGGAAGGAGAAGACAGAAAGAATATGTGACAAAAAGAGAACACGTAACAAATCCACCGTTTGTTAAAACCCAAATATAGGTCATGAGTGTAAAAATAGACATATAAGCTTCTCACAAACCCTAGTAGATTATATCAAACAAGTCTTAAACTTGACTTTTGGATGGCATTCCAAACCCAGGGTACTGAGCAGAAAACCTACTCCTTGGGACTCCTCCCAGGAAGGGAAGGCTGTTGTGGGTGGGGAAAGATTTGATAAGAAACTAGATCAGAGGAAGGGTTTGTTTTTATTGCTTCCTGAGAAATGGAAAAGGATGAAAGAAAAATACAAATAAGGCAGATGGAGGAGGGCTGCCAGGTCCCCCAATGTGAGCTACCCTCCCTGATTAGTCTACGGCACCCAGGACTGTTGGGGTGGGGTGGGGTTGCTTGGTGGAACTATTCAGGACGGTGGAAGAAGCTGTTTCCCGATTGATGCAGGGCTGAAAATAGTCTAAAGCACACAAGGAGAGAAGTCTGGCCTGAAAATACTTCCTGGAGCAGTCTAAGGGGTCAAGGAGAGAAGCACAGAAGTTGTGGAAAGCACCCTGGCGGTTAACTGGTTAGAAAAAATGTCTGCTGAAGTTATAGCCACCAGCGAGGTTGGAATCAATTCTTGGGGTCTGCGGGTGCAGCTTAGGGAGAAGGGTTGCTTGTACAGTACTTAAAAGACCTGAGAGGAACGGATGTTTAGACCATGATGTTGAGAAACAACAACCAGACTTTGTAGTGACTCCCGCCCAAACACCAACTCACACAATAAAAACAAAACAGTAAGAAACCTTGGTAATGGAGCATGCCAACTCTGAAGGAAGGAACTTGGGGTTCAGGGACAGATCTGTGATCTCAAAAGAATGTGATAAGCTGTTGGCATTCCTGGGGTGTGGATTTGATAAGAAACTAGATCAGAAGGAGGGTTTATTTTTATAGTTTCTTCCCACAGGGACAGAGGAAGGAAAGAAAAGCAGAGCCCAGGTGAACAACCAGAAGCTGGAATCTTTCCTGGTCAATGCGGTTAGCAGCTGACCACTCCCTGGTCCCTCACCACAGACTGCATCTTTCGCTTTTCTTTTTCTATGGTGAAATAACTTGAGTTGACAGAAGCTGTATGTAGTCAAATGCTCCTCTCTGACCTAATCTACTGCCTTTCAACTAGTGCCAGAACCAGATCCCTAAAGCTGCCAACATCTGAAAAATACTTAGCTCTTTGTCTGAGGATTGGACCCAGTTGTCCAAATAAAGTCCAAAATAATGAGTATAGTTCAGCTATTTCGTGTATTTTTCATGCGTGCCTGGGAACAAACATTGTAGTCCCTGCAGATGAGATTTCTTCTATGGTATTGCACGGCTGCAGCTTCAGAGCATGCGCAGTCTGACGGGCGAGCACGCAGAGAGCTAGGTGAGGTTTTATTTATCTTCACTGTGCGGGGTACAGAAACTTCCTGGCATCTATTGTGAGTGGAACATGGGCAGATAGGAATCAGGATCTGTGTGCTTGTTCAACTTTACAGCAAGAGGCAGCAGAGGAGAAGAGACACAGCCCTGCAGGGTACAAGTAGCCAGCCACTCTCTAACATACGGCACAGCACACCAATGGCGCAGTTTCCCCAGAAGTCCTATGTTTTCACATGATGAGCCATTCAGTTAATACCAAATGCCGTTTCTATCATCCATACTTCTTTTTCTCCAACCATAGCAACAAGGAGAGAATTTCGAGTCATTTGCCTTGTTTCTTCAATAAAAGGAAGACATAGATTTATACGAATTCTTTTGACCAAAGATCTCAGCATCCCTACCCACCTGGCATCTTATTTGTCTTTGAGTCATCTCTATAAACTCAATAAATTGTTATATTGGCGGCACTACCAAGGAAGGTAGGAATGTGCGAGCTTGTTCCTGCTCACCACAAGGGGGAGCCATTGAACCCTTCTGGTTAGTCATTCCCACAACAGTGCATGTGGTCAGTGCTGGTTCTACACCTGTGCCCACGAGCGAACCACAGCAAAACGAAAGCGGACAGAGAATCCAAAAGGAGTGAAAATGGGTGCTCAGGGGGAAAAATGACTGGGATGATGCAAAATCATAGAACTATTTACAAGAGCCAAGAAGTCGAAACAGCACAAATGCTTGTCACCAGTTGAAGAGATAAACAAAGGATAAGGTATGCACTGAGAGGAATATTACTCATACAGAAAAGACTATAGCTCTGATCTATACATAGCACTTGGGTAAAACTAGAAAATACCGTGCAGAGTGAAAGATGATAGAAACAAAGGTTTTATTGTGTAATCTAATACATAGAATATATAAATTATATACAGTGTAGACCGATGACTTTGGCTAGGGACTGATTGTTTAGTGAGTGCCGAGTTTTATTTGGGAATGGGGAAATCCTGGGAACTAGGTAGAGATGATAGTCATAGTAGTGTTGTAGGCCATGGGATTCCTTGCTTTAAAATGGTAAACTTTACGTTATGTGAATTTTATCCCAATAAAATTTCTTTTCAATAAAAATTGTTGAGTGATGCATTAGACAACAGGTGTCTGGGATCAGGACAGTGGGGGACCTTGACAAACACCCCAGAAGGGAGCGTTTGAGTCAACAAACATAGTGTGTAATAAAGAAGCAGTATGACATCAAAAACGGGGGTGGGGGTGCCCCAAATTATCTTGTGTTATAGGGGAGTGGGACATGTGAGGACCAAGGTTGAGAGAGAACTGTTGTTACTGGTGGCCAGAGTCGCTGACTGAGCTAGTTATTTCCAGGTTCTTGGTGTCTTATTCAAAGCATTTTTTTTTTATGTAAACACAGGCTAACAGGGAAATTTTATTTAAAGCAAAGTGACAATCCAGATCAGAGTGACATGTAGCCACCTGAGTGAGGGCACTCAAGGGCCCTGACTACCGTGTGGGGATTCTTCTAATGTGGTTTGTCAGAAGGTGGAGATCAGTTACTAAGTGGCATAGCTTGGGCAGTTCTGTTTTGAGTAACAGATTTGAGTTATGTAAGCCTCTGCTTACCGTGCGTGTCCTTTCCCAGAATGAATCTGATCGCAGCCCTATGAACATTCAATTATGTATAGGCACAAGATGGGAAGCAGGAGACTCTCCCTGAGAGTTCACTTGGAGGACAGAGTTGGCCTTGGTGCTCTTAAAACCAGTTCAGGCCAGATCGGAAGGTCTCTCTTGGTTTCAGGGCATGTTCCAGGACATGTTTGAATAGAAATGGGGCTTTATAGGAGGCGTCTATGAGGGGTAATGTATTTCTGTTGTTTAAAGCATGTGATAGTTTGATGCAAGTGGGGCTCCTCGGTGCTGAACAGTTGCTAGGCACGTTGTTCAGGGAGAGACGTGTACTGTGCTTATAGGTAAGCATCTCAGGCTGCCAAGAGCATTATCAGAAGGATGTCTGTATGGTCCAAACAAGTGGAGTCTCAGCAGAGGACAACAGAGTCCCAACACGGATGTGTGCATGATCCAAAACAAGCAGAGTCCCACGTTGCTAAGACATTCCTTATACCTGCCGTCTCACTAACTTGTTTTGTTTTTGCCAAGAATGGCAAATAGATAGTGAATTTATTTGCAATAAGTATGTATCCCATGAGACAAGTCTAAACCTTTACACTAAGGACAGGAACTCCCAAACAAAGGAACCACCCCAACCCTATACAAACCAACCAGGACTCTTGTCTTTTAACCTTGCCTCAAGTTTATTTGTAAAAACAGCATAGGACACTGGTCATCTGCAAATAGTGTGGGTAGGTGTGTCCCAGCAGTCCATCTGTCTTCACACTGGCAGGAGCCTTTTCTATGAGGCCTTCACAGGGACCCGGGCACCTTTGGGAGCCTGAGCTGGAGCTGCAGCCTAGACCTTGGTTTGAACCTTGGGCTCTGGTTGGCAGAGCCTACAACCCTTGCCTACACTCACAACTGAGGGTGATGCTAAATTTCAGTTAGAGATTTCAGTAAAGAGATTTTGTGGGTCCCAGCTTCAGAGCCTCTCTGTTACAAGTTTGCATGAGAGACTGTGGGGCAGTGTCTAGGACTCTCAGACTGCTGTTGTCTGACTGGAAAAGGACTGGAAACCATGAGGTCAACCCAACCTACGTCTGTTCGCAACAAGGCCAGAGACAGGGGGCTAGCCTGAGAGGTGATGTCACATGACTAAGGAAGGGCGGGGTAAAGGATGGATAGGAGGATGTGAGGGTGGGTTATAGCAGGAGAGGGCTGCTCGCTGTGTGCACACATGCAACTTGGATGGCAAGGCTCATATGCTGTCTGAGGTTTTGTCTTCATAGAAGGAGTCAAGTAAGGGCTACTTAGTGAGTGAAGCTGGTGAACCACCAACAAAGCAGAGGTTTACTGTCGTTCCCGTTTCCTCAAGGATGCACTGTTTACGTGTGTGTGCAAGTGGGCAGGGCATCTACAGGGAAAAGCTTCAGAAATTACTCTTACCATATACCTTAATAGAGGGCGGAGACAACCCATTCTAAGTGATATTCTGTGCCTATTCATTCTACCCTAACAAACATAGGGCAAGAACCTCACTCCGCCTAGGGACACAGGTGCTCCCTAAATTATTAAACATGTTCTTTACACTTTCTCTCTCTCTCCACCAACTCTGGATCTCTTCAGCACCTCTCCCATGGGTCACCTGTCCCTGCTCTAATCCTTTGCCGTTAACAAACTGTACTAAGCAAGTTTCATCACGCCGTCTAAAACCCATCACTTTCAGCTTGGCCTCCCAGTCCTGACATCTGGCTCCAGTGACCTTGCACGTTCATCGTTAGTCATGCCATTATCATACGTGATCTCCCAGCAGGACAGAGAGAGCTCCAGGGCTCAAAGTTTCCTGAGCACACCAGGCTCTCTCCTCGCTAAGCGCCATTTCCATTGCCCTGGTCTTTTACTGATGCTGTCTCTGCTGTCAGACCAGGGCAAGGACTATGCCTGCCTTGTTTGTGCGGCTCTAGTTTCAGCCTAGTACCCACTGATGGAGTGAATTAACATTTGAGTACAGACTAACACAGAAAGCAATGGAATCTGGCTGTGGAGGCCTTGGATCATCTGCTATGGCTGCTGTTGCAGATGCCGCAGATTGGATACCACGGAAATTTATTTTCTCATAGTTTTGGAGGCTGAAAGGACAAGATCAAAGTTCTGTCAACAGGTGTGGTTTCTCCTGAGGCCTCTTTCCTTGGCTTGCAAACACCGCCTTCTGCCTGTCCTCACATGGACTTGTCTCTGTGAGTGTATTCCTGGTCTCTCTGTCTTTCCTTCTATAAAGGTGGCACCAGTCATACTGGGTCAGGACTCCACCCTAATGGCTTTATCTGCAAATACAGCTCATGGTAAGTACCAGGTATAGGATTCTTAGGTGGGAATTTGAAGAAGCACAACTCATCCCATAGTAGTTCTGCAGTAGTCTAACAAATTAAATGGTGCCCTGTGATGATGTCTCTACAGCCCCTGTAGGCTACGCTGCCCTCTAGGTATATATATGACCGAGAGGCCGCATTGACGCCAGCTGGCTTCCCCAGAGCAAGGCTGAGGCTGTTGGGTGACTTTACATAATCCTTTACAAAAAGTTTTCTTCTCAAAAGGAAAGGAGAAAGCTACTTGAAAATACCCTTGAGACCATTCAGAAAGTGACCAACAGGCGTTAATCACCAAGGCAGAGACACTACATATCCCCAGTGTTCACCAGAGAGCAGTCACAGCAGGTGCCACCAGTGCTTTGTCCTTCTGAGGCCTGAGGGTAGGGTCCTGGGTTCCAGCTGTATCTTGGGTTAGAAATGAGTTAGAGATCCCAAAGAAAGAGACCACCATTCCAACTGAAGTGTTTGGATGAGGCAAAGTTCACTCGTGGTCACTAAGGCCTGTTCAGGAAGACTAATAATACACAGATAGGAAGTGTACTTGGTTTTTATTCTAACTTATGTGATGGCTGTGTCTTTTCCACATTGGCTAGGGTTTGGCCTCACAATTGTATTCAGTTGGCTAGTAAGAATCGGCACACAGGAAGTGAAGGAGGAAGGGAAGAGAGATGACCCTTCCATGGCCATCCAATTCCTAGAATAGAATAGTAGGCCTTGGTGTGAACAAAGGTTTCACTGGGTAGGAAGCCTTGAAGCATTTGTCTAAAAGTCATACAAGCTGGGAGAGATACAAGAGTCTAATTCCTTGTGCCAAACAAAGTTTTATAGTATTTGAGAGAAATGACTCATATTTGATAGTTCATACACTAGTATTACAGGAGTCCCTATCATAAAGATTAGCAGTGAGTCCAATCGTTTGCCTGCATTAAGAAAGAACAACATAAAATATACAGAAAGCAATTTATCATTTGGCCAAAACTAGGGAGAGAGAAAATCTCATTCTGTCCCCACCTGGCCCTGACATTACAGGAAATCTGCATATGTAGATTAAGATATTAGATATTCAGATTAGATATGTAGATTAAGCTGTGCGCAGTTACTGGAAATTACCCCTCCCCTGGTGTGGGCCATTTCTTAAGCTGGTCCTATGTGTTCCCAGCACAGTATTTCTTTCAGGGATCCTAACCCCTGGACTTTATTATACTGTGGCTAACTTCTTCAGCACTGAAGACTTGGTGTACAGTGACAGAATGTGTCTCTTTCCTACTCCAAAACCCCCTCTTAGATAGAAGCCTTGACACTCAGTGTGACTGTCATTGGAGATAAAGCCTTTACAATTAGTTAAAGTTAAATGAGGACATTCACTGGGGACTCCAAGGGAACTAGTGTCTTGTAAGAAGAAGAGATGCCAGTATCCCCTCCATCTTTATTCCCACCCAGAAGAAAGGCTATGTGAGGATGGGGCCAGAAAGCAGTCGTTCGCAGTCCACAAGAGTGTCCATACCAGAAGCTGCCCTTGATCTCGGATTCCTCACTGCACTGGGGAAAAGGTAAATTCCTTTTATTTAAGCCATGTCGTCTGCAGTATTTTGCTAATATGGCATATAAGAAATGTGAAATTCTAGCTCCTGGCCCAGTCCTGTTGAATGAGAACCATGTTGATGGTTTGATTCCTGTATATGCTACCATTTATGTTCTTCAAATATAAATTGTTTTGTTACTTAATTCTGCTCTTCATCCAATAGGATGAGCATCTATGAACTTCAGTAGATGGTGACAGAAGGTGAATTTAGGAAGTAATTCTATGACACGTGTAAAGAGCCATTATCCTAACACAGAAACAAGCACTTGGAGTGGTCAGCTGAGACATGGACCTGTCAATCACTGCTCTTTCTGTCAGGCTCCAGTCACCTATGTCATTCTTCCAGGGCTAGTGAGTCACCGGGCTCTATCGGGATAGACATGTGACTCAGTGCTGGCTAGTCAGGGTACCTCACCGTCCTTTCACCATTATTTTTCAGTCTTTGATAAATCCATATGTTTTGAGTAAAGACATACAGTGTCCTCACATTTGTAGCGTGAGGGGTCAGGAGATCTAAACTGGATTTTGCAGAAGGAAGATGGTTTAATTGGCCAGATGCCCCAGAGAGGTCAGGGTGAACCGTGAAAAGGTCTAGAAGTCACCAGGACAGAAATATTGTTCAGAAGAGAGGATGTTAGTCTGGAGAATTAGCCCTGTAAATGCCAGAAATTGTTCAGAGACCATTCTACAGAGGAATGTATGGGGAGGGGGGAAGGGGCAGAGAGAGCACAGACAGAGGTCCTTTATAACTTACTTAGGATAATAAAGCCCCTCACACACCAAAATTCCTATGCAGTACAGGTGGGAATAAAACAAGGAAGCCTCCAGCAATTTGATCCCCTTAGTACGTCTGGGCCACAAACAAATGCTAAGCTGTTAGATATTCTGCCTGGCAGCTGATTTTGGACCATCCATAAGAGAAGCAGCACCTGCAGTTGCCAAAGCAGATAACAATCATAGCACTTCCGCCAAACCCAGGATGCTCACTGAGCCAGAGACCTTCTGGGCTTCTCGTTTTTCTGCCAAACTGGCTGTGCAGAGCCATCTCCTTGCCAGAAGCCCAGCCTGTACCTCTACAGTTACCTGGTAAGATGCTGCAGACTCCACAATAGGAGCAGAGAGTATGGGTAGGGAGTCGTAACACAGCATCAGTTAACACTAGATCCTTGCTGAGTTCTCAGGTACAGCTGAGGTATAGAACTTCATCTGAGCACAGGCCTACCAACAGTGCTTCATGCCTGTAATCCTTGCACTTGGGAGACTAAGGCAGCAGAAGTACTGTGAGTTCAAAGCCAGCCTGGGCAACACAGTGAGTGAGTTCTAGGCCACACAGTGAGTTGTAAGCCAGCCAGTACAACCTAAGGAGACCTTATGTCAAAATAAAAGAACTGAAATTATATGGAGAGACATTTTCTGTAGTATTAATAGTAAGTGATAAAAGTGCATATAGATGTATGCATACCATCATCACTTATCTTGGTTTTCTTTGTCTTCAAGTGTGTGTGTGTGTGTGTGTGTGTGTGTGTGTGTGTGTGTACACCATGCAAGCATTGAGATAAGGAAAGATTTTTCTTTTTTCTTTTTTTTTTAACCTAAATAGGAAACAATAATTTTCAATAAAGTATCAAACATTATAATTCCACTTAACAGAATTCCAAGGTCTGGGCACCTCATTGCCAAGCATCGTGGCTGTAAGTAGGTCCCTCTATACCATGTCAGGACAAGTTCCTAAGGAGTGGCTGAACTAGAAGGTAGCACCCAGCTCCAGAGCCCCTCCCTGGCATCTCCTGTCTATCCATGCCATCAGGTAGGAACTTGTCTGGAGAGTGTGTGTAGGAGAAAGACGTCATAAGAGTGGTAAATATGAGAGTCACTGGCTCCAAAGACACTTGTGAAATAAGACCAACCCTGGGTTACTCACTGTGTTTACAGAGAGAATTTGACACTGTTTGCCCAGTCTAACCCGAGTTTATCACTCAATCTAAGCTCCCATAGAACTAATAATCAGACCAGTGATCAAATCTAAAGCTTTGAAAGGAGGTGGATGCATGTTCTGACTGGTTTCCTTCTTCCAGTGAGATGGATCCTCAGCTGGAGGAGGTGGCCTCCCTGACAGTTTATGGAGGACCACCAGCCTGTGGAGGCTCACCAGCCATCAAAGTTACTTCCTGAGCACCTCCTCAGGAGAGTTTGAAGACCTCTGAAGAATCAGAATAACTATTCAGAACAACAGTCCATAAAAGTGGGAGGGTAAAAGATTCCAATTTGGGAAATTTAATTGAGAAATTAAGGAAAACTAAAAAAAAAAAAAAAAGTAAAAATCAGTTTGGAAACAATGTCTCCCATCCCAATGTGTGATGCTATTTTGTAGCTCTCAGTGAGAGGAAGCCCAAACTTGAAAAGTAGTTGGTTCTTGCACACCTAGCAATATCACATGGCCAGCAGCTCTGCGTAAGAACACTTCCTCCAGGCAGGAGAGACTGGTAAGGATTGGTCCTCTTCATAAGAACCTCCAGTAAAACAAGGTACAGACAACCAAAATCCAGACCAGCCAATCTACCCACAGGTGCTACAATTTAAATCACGTGCAATCAAAGGCAAAAATTCAAAGGTCTTTACAAGATAACATGTGCTGTCTGTCAAAAGTGGGCTCACTAACCAGTCATGGTAGCTCACATCTGTAATCCCAACACTCAGGAGGCAGAAGGGGCTTTGACTTTGGGGGCTAGCCTGAGCTATATATTGAGTTCCACATGAGCCTGGGTCACAGAGTAAGATCTGTGTTTCTTTGCTTTCTATTGCTGTGATAAAGACCATGACCAAAAACAACTTGGGGAGGAGAGGGTTTATTTCATCTTACAGCACATAGCTCATCGTGAAGGGAAGCCAGGACAAGCAAGAACCTGGAGACATGAACAGAAGCACAGACCATGGAGGAATGCTGCTTATTGGCTTGCTCTCCATGGCTTACTCAACCTACATTTTATATAGTTCAGAACCACCTACCCAGGGATGGCACCGCCCACAGTAGCCTGAGTCCTCCCACATCAATCATTAATCAAGAAAACGCTGCCCCACCCCCATTTGCCTTCAGGCCAATCTGATGGAGGCAATTCCTCTACTGAGATTCCCTCTTAAACCAGATACACCTAGTTTTGTGTCAAGTTAACCAAACCTAACCATTGCTCCACAAAACAAAACAAATGAAAAACCAGAAACGTTCTCTAAAAAAGAGAGAGGGCCAGCAAAGATAGTTCAGCCAGTAAAGGCTCTTGCTACCAAGGCTGACAGCGTGAGTTCCATCCCTGGACACTACATGGAAGGAGAGAGCAGACTACTGAAAGTTGTCCTTCACATGCACGAAATGATAAATAACAAGTTTTTTTAAGTAAGAGAGTTACCAGGTAAGTCAAGATAGATTTTCACAGCCGGGCGGTGGTGGTGCACGCCTTTAATCCCAGCACTTGGGAGGCAGAGGCAGGCAGATTTCTGAGTTCGAGGCCAGCCTGGTCTATACAGCCAGGACTATACAGAGAAACCCTGCCAAGAAAAAAAAAAAAAAAAAAAAGATAGATTTTCACTCACATCGATGTAAGACTGTTACTGAGGAGAAATTGGCATTCCTGTGCATTTCTTGTCAGAATGTAGAATGTTTCAGCCGCTGTAGAAATGGTACGGAAGAGACACAGAGGTTTCACTCTAGATGTGTGCCCCAAAGGAGAAGCAAGGAGTAAGCAGGAGTAAGCAGGTCCCACAGGTTTACAGCAGTGTCCTGCACCGTGCCAGCACATGCAGGGTCCATTGGTCTGAGTTTCCGGAACAAATAGGTAGATAAAATGTAGTGTGTGTGTGTGTGTGTGTGTGTGTGTGTGTGTGTATGCACGTGTATACATGGAATGCTATTGGAGATCAAAAGAGGACATCAGATACCGTAGAGGTTAAACGTGATCGTAAACTACCCAACACGGATGCTAGGAACCAAACTCAGGTCCTCTGAAAGCACAAGTGCTCTTAACTATAGAGCCATCTCTCTAGCCCTTAAAAAAGTTATTACATTATTTATTGTGTGTGTACACACACACCCATGCCACAGCACACTTGTGTAAGTCAGAGAACAGCTTGCAAGAGTTGGTTCTCTTCTTCTACCATATGAGTCCCATGGATCAACTCAAATTGTCAGGTCTGGTAGTACATGCCTTTGTTGGCTCACCGTCTCTGCAGCCCAGACCAGGCACTTTATAAGTCTGGTCTGATACCTTCTCAAGGATCCTGGCAGACAGGCAGAATTGTCACAATTGTTCTACCATAGAAAAGAGAAAACTAAGGTTCAGAAACGGCATATGTGACCTAAAGTTAGAACAGATTAGTGACTGTGACCCCTCTAAGTGTACTTCTTGCTCTGCTGAACGGTATGGCCAAATCAAGCAGACAATACCTTTAGTCACTACTATTTCTCAATTCCTACTGCCTATGGAACCCTGGGCCTCTTAGTCACCAAAACCAGTCCTGGTCCTGCCCGAATAGTTTAGAGAATGCAGAATGCATTCATTTGACATGAAAAGATCCATGACATCAGTGTTTCCTCGAGATAAGGCCTGAACCTTGCCACCTCAGATGCTGGTAGACCTATGAAGAGAATGTGAAAAGTGCCAGACACTCCAGAAAGATGTGCTTCTAAGATACTTCAAACCCCTCCACGCACTGGCCGAGTGGGTTTTTATCTGCTGCTTTGCTTCGATAATGCCTGACATTGGGCCTTCTCCATCATTTCCTGTGATGGACCCCATGGCTCATCACCTTTTCCAAATCTTATTCCAAATGCAGGCCTGCTAATGCCCCTAGCCTACAGCCTCAGGTGCCTGCTGTCCATTCTGTCCATCTGTTCATATGGCTGTGCTCTCCGTGATTATAACTCTGGCCTCACAGCTCCTGCTCCTTCTCTGCTGAAGTTGTGTCTGCTGTGGTGCCCACCTGTCTCTGTAACTTACACATCAAAACCACTGGGCAAAGACACTGTAAAGGTCACTTCAGCCAACAAGCACTTATTGTCTGCAAATGTGAAACATTTATGACCTTTGAGTTTGAGCAATAGGTAACCATCAATCACATTAATAATTAAACAGACATTTGTGTCTGTGATCTAGCCCACATGTAGGCAGAGGAGGTGGCCAGTGGAAACAGCCAAAGGCCTGCCTAAATGATCTTTCTATCAGAAGATCCAATTCGGAATCAGAAGACAAATCTGGGAAAGCAGACACACCCAATTGCCATCATTATTAAAGAAGTTCTTGCTGACTGCGTATTTTTGACCCCATTAACAATGTTGCTCCATTAATTGAAGAAAGACCTTGAAGGGACAATGCAGAGGAGCAGCGAAAAAATGGCCATGGAAAGTCTGAAGCACAAAGCATTAGCTAATCAAAGCTGGCTTAAGAAGCAGTCAGTGACCTTGGGCAACCAAATACTAATGAGAACACCTAACACGAAGGGAAATTGTAGCTAAGAGAGAGTAGAGAGACAGGGAGCAGACAATGAGAGCCCTCCCCTTTTATTTCAGCCCTGAGCCAGCCCCAAGAATAGCCAGAGGGACCCTGTGGAAGAGACCTCCATCTCCCAGCCTAGTCTGAGCCACCGTGGGGGCACAGGGCCATGGCTGGAAGTCTTCTCTGTGTTCTCCAAAGTTATCTAAATGCCCAAAAGTAAAGACCAAAGAGGCGTCTTGGGGTCTCAATCTACTGCTCCTGTTCTGTCCACAAGGCTGTGTGTAGGGCTGGAGATGTGTCTCAGTTGGTTTGGTGCCTAACAAGCCTGTAGTTAAAGGCTGTAGTTAAATCAAATCCCCAGAACTGTATAAATGAGCATCATTGCACACCTGGACGAGCACCGCTTGGGAGTTGGAGGCAGGAGTATCAGAGGCTTAAAGTCATCCTTGACTACATAGTGAGTTGGAGGCCATCCTGGGATATGCAAACTCTGCTTTTGTTTTATTTTGGCTTTCTTTTTAAAGCTGTTCCCAGTTGAGATCTCAGGCCTTCTGGAATGTTCTGAATAGAATAGGACAGTTCTCCAGTCTTCAAATCCATCTACTTCACTGACCTTTTATTTTATTTTCTTGCATAAAATTAAATCTGTGGCTAGCCTTCCTTTGTTGGTTGCCATATTGTTAACGTGCCAAAAAGCAGCTGAGATTAAAGTTTAATGAAGACAAGGGAAATAATCTGTAATGAGCATTAATAAGCACTAAGTGTGAAACTATTAGTGAGACTGCCCCTGGGATAAGGCATCCTTGTAAATGGCAAACAGTTCGGGGTGCTCTGCGGTCTTCAGACTGTAGCCTGTTTGATACTCTGTCAAACCCAGAGATGTTTTCAGCAGGTTAACTGATTGTTCCCCCTGAATTGGTCCCCCTGTAGCTACTAGAAACCAGAACCATACCTTTAACGGCATTTAGTTTGTATTAGTTTATTTTGATGATGCTGGAATTGAACCTTGGGCTTTGCACATGCTAGACAAATGCTAACTGGGCAACACTCTTAGTCTCTTATTGGGAATGTAAAAGGCATACATACACATCCATTCCATACTCATAAAATGGAAGGTGTCATCAGACGCTTTACAAGTGGCTATTTTTTCAATGAATATGTGAACTAGGTGACCTGATGGTCTATGTACCCTCTGATGGAGGACACCAGCTGCAGCAGCAACTCAGTGTGTGCATTTTATGCATCTGAATCATGGAGACAGGTTTATCATATACAGCTGAATAAAAAGGCAGGCTCAGCTGATCTCAGTGGAGCGTTTGTGGGGAGCAGTCTAGGCTGCAAATATCCTGGAGGAGAAAGTTGTGATTGATAGCTTCTCTATTCAAATGCAGAAGAAGGCTTCACCACGCCCGTGGCTATGAGGCTTTGCAGTTCTTAACATGCCAGTGCTCAAGTTAAAAGCACTCACGTACCCAGGGCTTCCTCGGCTCCTCGAGTCATTTGAGTGTGCAAGCTCTGACCCGCAGCCCCTTTCGCTTTTTCACCCTGGGGTCAAGCTGCTTTAGCTGGAAGTACATCTGTCAGAACCCACAAATGGTTCTGACATAAGAGTTGGCCAAAAGAGGAATTTATGCAGAAGTTGGAAGGCGAGAAAAAGGGACAGACAGACAGACAGACAGATAGACAGAATGACAGAATGACATCTACCCAGCTCATGCTCACTGCTTCCTGCTGACGAAACCACTGACCAACAGTGTCCTACAGCCCACACTAGGATGCTTAGTCAGCAGCCTTCAGAAGCAACAGTACTGCTGAATAGCATCTCTTAGCCAGCCTTTCCTCACAGTCCTACTCTGGTGGGATATGATTTCCAAATGGCTGGCAACTTTTCTCCAACACCCCCGCCCCGCAGTTCCTCCTTTCTGACTCTTAATTCCCTAGCTTCTGCCACAGCTATTCTCCATGATGTTCCTAGTAATTCCAATTGCCTGATTAAACACTGACTCCCTTAACAACCAACACACACACACACACACACACACACACACACACACACACACAAAAGGCCGAGAGCAGTTATCCAGCCAGAGAGAATTCAATTTACAACAGGTGAGCTGACTCTGGACTTTTTTCCTGTTGAAAGACATATAGAGCTAGCAGCAATTCTCAGCACAGAGATAATCTCTTTAGGGAAAAATTCTACATATATCCTCTATTGTGATGGGAAATTAGAGGGGCTTGCTCTATAAAAGGACTAAGACATTATTAATTTTCAATTGTCCTTTTAAAACCGAGGCACGTGATACATACCTGTAATTCTGCCACCCAGGAGGCTGAGGCAGAAGAATTGTCTCGAGTTCAAGGTTAGCCTGGTTTCATATCAATGCCCTGTCCCCCCACAAAAAAACAAACAAAAAAATAAAAAATAAGATGGTCCTTTTCAGATTTTATACATGGCGCGTCAGGTTGGACAAGCATCATTTTTCTGCAAATATTGATGCTTCAATTTTACTTAATACTTCACAAGAGTGCACCTGGGGAAAGGAAATCAGAATCCATGGTTATTACACCCTGTTTGAATGATAAACTTCCATCTTTAGTCTCAGGCTCTCTGCAACAGCTGCATACTGATCGTAAATATGCTTTCACCTTCAGAAGATATATTACATGAGAAATCCTCAGGAGTGGAGAAACTCGATTTATTTCCCACATACTTCACCTGGCTACATACCCACGGGCCTATCTCAGTACCCGTCAGTACCCATCATGCTCCACCCCTCCTCATTGTCTCGTGGCTTCCGATGAGCTTCAACCCGCTTCTGTTTGCTACCTCAATTCTTGGTTATCCAGGAGATAACCTGAGCCCCAAATCTTTCATCTCCTGTGATTTGAGACTACTCTTCTGGGTGGCGTAAAGTATGACAAGAGGACAAATGTAGGGTACCATATAGATCACTGGAATGGCTCACCCAGAGAAAGGAAAATGACGTTTTAAGCAAACCCATTAAGTCACCGGCGAGGTCTCTGCTTGTAGTGGAGGTATATATACTACTCAGTGGACAAGATAAGAAACTATAATAGAAATGCCAGCTGACAACAGGGAACCCAGGGGAACTGAGCTCTCTCTAGTCCTGACTGTCCTCATTTGTCCTCATTTGATATGTGAAAGAGTGCAAATCATGTACATTTGTTAAGACAGATAGCTCAGTTATTTCCAGTATTCACTGTCCTTTCAGAGTGCCCACAGCTTAGCTGAGCCAGAGACACCCGTGAATAATGACTACAATTCCCAGTCTCCCTTGCAGCTCGACATAAACAAGTAACTAAGTTTTGGCCATTGGTGTATAAGAAGAAAGATTACATGGAAGTTTCCAAATGGTTCCTTAAGAGACAACTGACATGTGTGTCCTCCACTTCTCTCCTGCCTTTCACCAAACTTTTTGAGATGTGGAAACATTAGTCAGAAATCTATCTTGGGCCATGACAATAAAAGACACTGTCTTAGTGGTGTCTCTTCACAGCAACGGAAACCCTAACTAAGACACAATTACAGAGATCATATTCTAGCAAACGCATGTATATTTCTGCATGGTATTTAGATTCTGTTAAGATTAATAAGATAAATACATAATTTATATTATTAGTTAGACTGCTTGTTTGTTTGTTTAGAAGAGGGTCTCACTATGTAGTCCTGGTTCGCCTAGAACTCACAGAGATCCACCTGCCTCTACCTTTTAAATGTCAGGCTTGAAGACCTACACCACCATAGCCAGCTGATTAGCCACATTCTTGACAATACATGTATTTAATCATTAGAAACAAATGCTCTTACAGTCTCTTTGGATTTTTTGATATTAGATAAATGATAATTTTTTTTTAGAACAGTCTTACAAATGTTTGTACTGTCTGGTCTGGATATTGGGCAGGTAATAAGAGTAAACGAGGGAAAAAGGAGTCAAAGAAAAATCGCAAGATTGATTGACCTACTTGACATAATTAGAAAAAGTCTTCCCACGGTGCTTGCCTAGCTGGTCTCTTACCTATGTTTCCCTCATAGTATGAGCCGTTCAAGTCTTGGTGACACAAGATGTAAATATTAAAGGTTCCATGACCTATGGTTTGAATACTGAGTCTCTACGTGGTAGCACTGTTTTGGGATGGTCTGGAAACCCTAGGAGGTGGGATTTAACTGGACTAAGTAGGTTGTTAGTTATTGGTCCTTGTAGTTATCTTGTTCCTGGGCCCTTCCTGACTCACCCTCTGCTTCTTATGTTGAAGCCTCTGTCACGAGTCCACAACTATGACAGTCGCCAATACTACAGACCCAGAAATAACAGAGGCACCCATGGTGGAGTGAACCATCTGAAACCAGGAGCCAAAATAAATCCTTCCTCTTTTGGGTTACTGTCTCATGTCTTTTGGTCAGCAACACAAAGTCCTGGCTGATATACACAGATATCTAGACAACTTCTTCCCTCCTTGTCACACTTTGTCACTCTGTGTCTGTGTTAAACCGGGGTCTTGATGTCATTGTTCCATGCTCAGATCCCCCAGGACCTCTAACCTCCCATCTTCCTCCGTGTTCCTTATTGACCTGGTTTCCTTTCTGTTACTGTGATAAAACATTCTAACCAAAAGGAACTTAGGGGAGAAAAGGGCTTATTTAGCTTTGACTTCCAGATCAAAATCTATAAGTGAAGGAAATCAGGACAGGGTCAAGCAGGATCTTGAAGGCAGGCTTATTTGCTAGCCCATGCAGCATTTCTTCTAACCAGGAAACTCACTCACAGCCAAGGAAGTATAGCAGAAACCATGGAAGGCTGCTTACTGGCTTGCACAGGCTCATGCTCAGCTGGCTTCCTTACAGGACTGTCTACCATGAGAATATACCACCCACAGTGGGATAGCAGGACATATTTTTTTAAACAATGAAAATAATCCCCTATATGGATGCCCACAGGCCAGTTTGATGTAGGAAATGCCTCATCTGAGGCTCGCCTCTCAGGTAGTGTATAGGTTGAGTCAAAATGACAGTTTAAAGTTAGCTCGGATAGCCTCTTCTCATTAATGTCAACTCTCCTGGAGTTAGAGACTCCCACTGACATCCCTTCCTTCCCACCTCTCCTGACTCTCTGCTCAAGCACATTTGCAGCACAGAAGAAAGACATCCACTAGTCAGCCAGCTTCACCTATGCACATTAACTACAGCTTTGTCTCACATCAACTTAAAGACAGAACATAGATCCTTCACTAGACCCTCTTCCCTCCAGGTAATTTCCTGGTCTTTATGAAGTCTTAATGGCTTTCAAAGAGAGGCCTATCCCAGCTATGACCCCAACAATGTCATTCTATGATGCATTTTTCCCTCCTGTGTGTCTCCTCTTCAGTCTCCCTCTGTATTACCCATTCCAAGAGAGCGTTTGAGCTTTCTTGTGGCTCCAAGTTAACCATCTAGAAATGCTATATTCCGATATTTGTGTGAACATTTGAGCACGAATCTCCTCTGTGAGGATATAAACCATCACTATAGATAAATAAGGAAAATGAAATATAAAAATCCCCTAAGTCTAAAAATACCAGAGAGACATGCTCAGACCTCATGGAGCAAAGCACCACACAGTGGCAAAAATCATCAATCTACTCCTACATCTGTTCCCGTAGGAAACTCTGATAGACTGTCATTTCTTTATGGCTTAATGTTGGGCAAGTCATCAGGATGGTCACAACCTGCTATTTGCACATTAGCTACTGACCTTGCTAAATCAGTAGGTCATTATCTCAGAGTGCTGAGCCCTCTGGAGAGGCTGTGGGCATGGTTTCCAGTTCCATTCAGAATTACCTTATTGGTTTGGCAAATAAATCTGTGGGTAGACTGGGCAGAGTCAGCATTAAACAGATCGGCAGATGCAGTTGGAGCTGGTCTCGCTGGAGCGGGCATTCCCTCCCCAACTGAACCACTGAGATGCTTTTCACATTTGCCAAATTCCAGAATTAGAAAGCTCAGCCTAGGCTCCTGTTGTCCAATGAATTTAATGGACAATGACTAGATGCGAATGTGGTTCAAATGCTTCGGCACTCAAGCGCGCCATTGGGAGAGCGGGCGCTCTCTATCATGTGGGAATTTCCATTTTAATTACAGACCATTAGTGAAACGTATTTACCATCTTGCAAATGATCAACAAATTCAGATCTTAATTTTCATCCTACAATTAGATGCAGGTGAAAACAGGGATAGCTGTTCCTCCCAGATTGTCACATTTGCGTCTGTGACCTGCCTGAGAGATCAGAAGAGGGTGGGAAGCCAGACTGCTTATCTGGATGGCAGTTCATTTGGTGCTTAGTAGAGGTTTGTTATGTTTATTTCCCTTTAGCTTTGAAATTTTGCAGAAAATGACCTTTGAACTGATCATAAAAATAATAGCAATCAGGTGATTTCTGATACAACAAAGACTGAGCATATTTGTAAAAAAAAAAAAAAAAAAAAAAAACCAAACAAACTACGGCTTATTCGTGAATACAAATAGAAAACGCCTGTACTGGGAGGAAAGATCTCGATCCAGCACACCCAATGCCCATACATAAATCAGATGCTGACCTCATGGGATTTCTGTTGGCTTGGCCAGTCCTTTGGTGTAAATCAGAAAAGGGGAAAAGGGGTAGTGATAGATGAAGGGTGTGTGTGTGGGGGGGGGGGTTGGGAGGTTGTGGTTGGGAGGAGGCAGTGCTTTTAGGTTGCTAAAACCTTGGGGAAAACATCTCTTTATTGGAAAAAGATGGTTCAAGACATATGGTGTGCTGTGGTGTCTCTACCACCCTGAGCCAATCATCCAGGCTCATCCATAGACTGAACCTCAGGTCAGTTTCTCTCTCTCTCTCTCTCTCTCTCTCTCTCTCTCTCTCTCTCTCTCTCTCTCTCTCTCTCCCTTTCTCTCTCCCTCTCCCCCTCCTCTCTGTCTCTCTTAGATTTATTTTTTTAATGTGTATGAGTATTTGCTCAAATCTATGTATGACATGCATGTACCATATGCATGCCTGGTGCCCATGGAGGCCAGATGAGACTGTTGGATTCCCTGGAAATGGAGTTATAAATGGTTGTGCGCCACCATGTGGGTGCTGGAAACTGCACCTGGGTTCTCTACGAGAGCAGCAAGTGCTCATAACCACTGAGCCATCTCTCCAGCCCAAGGGCAGTTTCTCTTCCTTCCTTCCTTCCTTCCTTCCTTCCTTCCTTCCTTCCTTCCTTCCTTCCTTCCTTTTCTTTCATTTGTTTGTTTGTTTGAGGCAGGGTCTCTCTATATAGCCCTGGCTGTCCTGGAGCTTGCTCTGTAGACCAGGCTGACCTCGAACTCACAGAGATCTACCTACTTCTGCCTCCCAAGTGCTGGGATTGAAGGCACCATCACCCATCAAGATCAATTTCTTGATGGAGGTTTTCTAATCCTTCTCTGAAAGATGACTGTGAGAATTGAAGCCCAGAGGACTATTTTATGGGTTTAGATTGTGTTCCCAATACTTACAAAAGTGACCTAATTTGGAAATGGGATCAACCAACGATGAGAAAATTAAGATGAGCCCCAACCTTCTCTGTCTACGTCCTCAGACAAAGGAGAATCTGGACACAGAGGAAGACACACAGAGAAAGGAGATGTGCAAGGAGGTACACCAGGAGATGGTCAGCCAGATGTTCCCAGAAACTAGGAAAGAGTTTGAACAGGCTATTCTCTCTCTCTCTCTCTCTCTCTCTCTCTCTCTCTCTCTCTCTCTCTCTCTCTCTTTCCCTCTCTCTCTCTCCCCCTCTCTCCATCAAAGAGATCACAGCTCTGCTGACATGCTGGTTTTACATTTTTAGCCTAAAGAGACAACAAATTTCTATTATTTAAGCCAGCCAGTTTGTGACACTTTCTAAGGACAGAGCTAGAAAAAATAAATAAATAAATAACATGGGAAATAACAACACTAGGGGTCAGCAGAAGGCAACACCGCCAGGTGTGACCTTAGCCAGGGGTTCAGCTGAAGGTAGCAACACTAGGTGTGACCTTAGTCGGGGGTCAGGATTCAACAGAGGTCACCACTGGTCCACAGAAGATTCCTGAGGCTGTAGAAACTGTTAGCTGAGACAAAATGAAAAAATAAAAAATAAAATAAAATAAAATACAAATGAAAAAAATAAAAAAAGCAAGCTGTAGGAAAATGCTGTGGGCCCACAAAATTGTGAAGGTCACACTGGAGGAAGGCAAAGAATACAACAAGAACTGATGGGAATTGGAGGGTCTGCAGCCTTGAAGCCTTTGAAGAGAGCATCTAGAAGACCCCACGCTAACACAGCCATTACTAAATAAAGGGGACAGTGTCTAAAGACAAGGATCAGGGTTGGGAAACCATGTTTAGAGTCAGTCAATGGAGTGAGCCATCAAGAGATGGAGGAGGTTCTGGGCAATGACATTTGAGGAAAGCAGAAACACGGTTTTTAAATATAAAAATATATTAACATTCTATCCACTTAAAATAAGCAATAGAAAAATTAAAATATGGTTCAGTGGTGGAGAAAACTGGCTTTCTGCCAGAGAACTTGGTGTCAGTGTCTAGCACCTACATGGCAGCACACAACTGTCTAGAACTCCAGTTCCAGGGGATCTGACTTCCTCTTCTGATTTCCACAAGCACTGGACATTCATGTGATCCACAGATATTCATACAGGCAAAGGATCCATATACATTAAAAATAAAAAACCTACAAATGTGTTAATGGCCATCCCATGGGGGGATATAGTTGCTTTACTGTGTATAGAAACCAATAGAACATCGAAGGCCATTGGAGGATTTTCAACTCTAGCCAGAGAAAGATCCGGAGATACATGTTTCCATGTGATTTTGTTTAATCCGCCCCTTTGCACAACATTTCTGAATGTCCCCGTGGGTAAACACCACATGGTAAATCCCATGCTTGATGGGAACTAGTAAATCCGTTGAGTCTTAGGTTACACTTGTGGAACAAAAAATAAACCAAGCTCACGAGTGAAATGGAACTAGGTTTGGGAACAGAAATAGAATAATGTGGGGGCTCTGCCCCCCCCCACATCTGAGAAGAAGCAGAGGCACTGGGTGTTTATTTCTGTTTGTCATTCTTGACTTAGCCATACATAAATGAACTGGCTAACTGAGGTATAATCACAGGGTCCCAAGTGGGTCCATTTTCCTAGACAGTTTCAAATCATCTTATAACCACAGTCCGCCTAAATGTGCTTTTCCTATAACCCATGAGAGGGATGTCACATTCCTCTGTCACACTAATGTGAATATTTTCCAGGCCTCTGAATGCTTGAGACTGCCCAGATGTTTATCATTCCGAATCCTTCAAGTCAAGGAAACATGCATTTCTTTTGTCTTCCGGAGAAATTCGTTTCTGACTATTAGAAGAGGGGATCATAAATATAGCACAGGTTCCAACAACAAGATCTATAAACATCGTTGGCAACACAGACAATGACAAGAAATGCTATCTTCCAGCATTTTTTGCCACAGCAGAAAAGACTCCTTGACACGCATGCAGCGCTTATCTTCTGTTGTATGTTAGATGTGAAATCGCTCTGTGCAAAGGGTCTCTGAAGAACGTTACCTGGGACCTTCATGATTTCCCAGGAATCTTAAGGAGAAGACCAAAGGTCACTGAGGTTTACAGGGGGATGGTAAATGCTTTGTGATGCTGTTTGGGTAGACTAAAAAAAGTGCTTTATAAATCATGCTGTGACTCTGTAGGATCACCAAATCATTCCGCTGGGGAACATTTTAATTAGTACCCAGCTAGGAAACAGTCTGACCTTGGTATTGAAAATAATAAAAACACTTAATTGAGCACTTCTTAATCTGCTATTCTCTACCATGTAGACGTGAAAAGGATTACACAAGCCACACACACAACTCAACCAGTGAGACAATCGGATCAGAACAATTCTGTATAACAAAAAATACAGGAACATGGTGACAGCTTCTGGTGAGAGGAAGAGTGATGGGCAGGACATTGGGGCTTCCAGTCACCATCCCCTTCGGTCCCCAGACTCTGAGGGGCAGATGTTTTCTGTGCTTTACAATTAAAGGACGAATGCTGAGGGCAAAGCCCAGCAAACTGCTCTGCATCAGAACTGTAACGTTCTGCCCTTGCACATGGAGAGTAAACACCCAGAGCTTCATGCCTGCCCACAGAAGGCTCAAGACTGCTGCAGGCAAAGGCACAGCAGACAACGTGAGTTTCATGAACAAATCAGTTTTTCAGTTAGGGTGCCCAGCCATGCCAGTGTGCTCAGGACTGTTTCAGTTTGAACACTGGAAGTCCTGGGCACCCTAGGGTGGTTGGTCGCTTGAGTCCTCCCTCCCTCTGTAAGTCTCATAAATGCACCAGGGAGCAGCTCTGGAGGAGAATGTGCACACAGTAGGCCTGACTCACAGCTTAGAAACCTGAGATTAGAAGAATCCAACTTTATAAAATGCTACATATAAGCACAACTAGCTTTTGCTCCAACGGGGACTTTAAAAAAATCATTTATTCATCCATTCATTCATTCACTTATTTATAATAGTAGCTGATCTTACCCCTGTTGGTGGTGGTGGGGATAGTGTGTGTGTGTGTGTGTGTGTGTGTGTGTGTGTGTGTGTGCCTGTTTACTTGGATGTCAGAGGACAATGTTTGGAGTTGGTTCTCTCCTTCCAGCTCTAGTTCCAGGAACTGGACTCAAACCATCTGTCTTGGCAGCAAGTACTTTTACCCAGTGACATGTACTTTTACCCAATGAGCCATCTCACAGGCCCAGGAGATAGTATTTTTAATATCTTGTTTCACAAAGAAATCTTCCCACTGCTGAGGAACAAGATGCCTTATCTTACTAAAACTGTCTACTCTGCAAGCATCCTTGAGTAGACATAGAAGCTGTCCCTAGAAGGACAGTGTGAGGCCCTCAGGGAGCGTTTGCTCCTAAGACATAGGCTAGCTAGTAAGTGAGTAGACCGTGTTCTACTAGAAACTCTTCAGCTGTGTAACCACATCTGCTCCCCCACCTTTTAAGTTATGTTCAGTTTTATAGCATCAAAGCTGAATGAAGTAGGTTTTGGTTTCTGTTGTTGTTGTTGTTGTTGTTGTTGTTGTTTGAGGAAGGTGCTTTTCTTTTAATTCAAACTTTGAACTCTTAGTCATATGTTTAATGTACGTTACTGTCCATATCACCCGCATTGATGGAATGTAAGTTTGAACATTTGGCAGGATGGAACTACTTTATAAAATAAAATCGATGGGTTAGGCTAATTGACTCCTTGAGACTCCCATTACTCCCCTGTATCCTTGTTACCACCTGGGACTTTATTTCTGCTTGAGTTCAATGTGTGGCAAAATGGTAGTGTGTGTGTGTGTGTGTGTGTGTGTGTGTGTGTGTGTGTACATGCATACATACATGCATTCAATGACTTGAAACTGGAGTCCTGTGTATGGCTAGGTAAGTATTTAATACTAGGTGATGGCCCCAGCCCTTCTGCCTTGTTTTTTTCATCCATCCTGGACAAACTTGGGCTGTGAATTTTAATACTAGGGTAATTTTTAAAACATGTTCCATTGTTTTTTAAAAAGTAGCTAAGATTATTGCATTAAAAACCCATTTTTCACAGATTTTCATTATTTTGCACAGTTGTTAACCACAGCATCAAATGGGCATGGTTATTTAGGCAGATTTTTAAAGTCTTCTACCCCTACCCCCCCCCCGTAATATTCAGATAAAATTTCCTTTTCCTTTTTTTTTTTTTTTAACACAAGGTGCCAGCTGGGTGTGGATATTACAGCATGACTTTAAAAGTTTATTTTCATTTCCTTTTTGGGCAGAGCTAGTTCTTTTATCTGTTACTCTCTGAAGATCAAAAGAAAATGAGCTGAGGAAACAAGCAAACAGAGACAGGAAGTATGGGTAATGAGTTTCTAAACTGACTGAATGGAAGTTGCCATTAAGGGTGCTGTGGACCAGGAGTGTGCAGAGTCAGGACAAAGCACGAGAGCGTGACAGACACAGCTGAGCCTTCGAGAGAGGTGGTGATTAAGACGCCCTTGAACTTGAACACAGAAGTCTCGTGGAGGGGCGCTTATGACAACCTCACCCATTCTGATGCTATCAGACTGGTCAGGGGGTTGGAATGATTAGAAGCCAGGAACAAAGGTGTTTCCAATCCATTCAAAACATTAGTGCCAACTACAACCTCTCATCTCTATTGGGCGCCTTTAGGAGCCTTCCATTTCAGTGTATAAAGAAGACAGAACTCCACAGGGAGCAGGGTGGCCTTTGACAAGTGACAGTCTATATGTACCACCTAAGCATATTCAAACTCAGTTTCAGCCAAAGATTGTAGCCTGGGCTAGAGTCTGATTCTCAGACTCCAAGCTGCTATCTGGAATTTTATCAGATGTCAGGAAACCCCCCGTGCAAAGCTTTGCTTTAGCTATTTGACTGAGAAATGTGAAATAATAACATTGTCTCAAGTACAGTTTGGAAGACAGATTCTTTCAAAACATGGACTCTGTGGGATGGCAAACAATAGAAAAGATGCTGGGTTTTTTTCTCCAAATGAGTCAGAACCTGGCACTCAGAAGGGAAAACCCAGAACTCAATTTGGATCATGAAGGAGCATTTAATAAAACCTGATTTTCCCTAGGCTTTTTCCCCCCAGAAGAACTACTCTTTTGAGACTTGAAGGCCCTGTTTTCTACTGCCTGACACAAAGCATGAAGCTTCCCTGGCTTGAGAGCACAGACACACAAGCCTCACTGACATTTCCAGTTTTAAACCGAATTGATGCAGGCTCTGAACAGCACAGGAGATGGCTGCCTTTCGGAAGATTTCCTGCTGGCTCTGAAGCACAGGATGCCATTTCCAGTGGGCCCACTGTTCTGTGTGGTTTGCCCTTGAAACTCGCTCCACTCCCGCTCCTCATCCTGTACTCCTCCCAATTCCCACTTTATACAAAGCATCCAGAGCTGCTGCCGCTTCCTTTCCTTGCCCAGCTTCTGACGTTTCCACCCTTTGCAGCCTCCAGACAACCTTTCCCATTGCTCACAGGCTCAAGATCCCTCTTCTTGGCATTTCTATTTTCTTGGAATACGTTCCGACATCAAAGAACCCTTACACTGATCGTTGGTCACAATCAGTTGCCATTGAGCCTTTCACTAACTGCTTGGTGACCAGCATGGGTCACCCTCCCTTTCTGAAGTGATTTTAGGAGTGGGTACAGCCGTGGCTCCTACTATCGCTTCTGTCATACATCTAAGGTTTAGACACTTCCCTCTAGTGTCTATCCTGGTTCTCTTGGCACTGTTGGCAACACACATTTACTTTGTGCCAACCATAACCCACGTGATCTGATACAAACCTCCTACTCTCCTGATCCCTAATCTTGGAAGGCAGAAATGCAAAGCTAATGTCACAGGTTAGGTGGGGGCTAAGTCCATTGAGGGGTTGGTGGTAGAGAGCTAAAACTCTCGCTTTGACTGTTACACATTTAAGACCCGTGGCTTCTCATTTATGTCTGTGATACCAGGAACATCAAGGTCCCCTCATGGGGTTCTTAGTCTCATTAATTAGAAGCATTTAGCAATGGACTCAAATGGAAACTCGAAGATGGTTTTATTGGCGTTTGAAACAAAAAGAACCCCCAGGGCAGGCAAGCTGTGTGTCTCAGCTGCCCAGAGGAGGAAAACTGGAGATGAGAAGCCAGCACAGAGGTCAGCCACATGGTGGGCAAGCAGCCACGGAAGGGAAGGGAGCCTTAAAGAAATACAGAATACCAGAAAAGGGCACACTGGTGCTCTGGCAGCATCCAGAAGAAAACGACAGAAGAGAAGAGAATAGTTCCTCCTCTGCGAGTGAAGAAGACCAACCCAACCAAACCTCATGGCGACTGTAGGGACCTTGCTAAGAGGCAGGCATTCCTGGAAGAAAATATACAGGATCTGATTAAAGGTACAATTATTCCACATATATCTTTAACATGGCTTAGGTAAGCCTGCCATTTGAGGCATAGAGATCAGAGAAATAGTTCAGGAAAAACAGTCTTTTAACTGGTATCAGACAAAAGGAAAAACAGAAACACATTTCTTGCCAAACTGTGGAATTTGAGTTCAGAGGGTACCCAAGTCCAAACTCTTGTGTCTCACGGTTGCACCAGGCTATCATGGTTAGAAATAAAAACAGCTAATTACCAAGAAAGGAAAGCACTCCTAGGAACGGGTGGACTGGGGAGCTAAGGGGAGACCCCTGAAGGCATTAGGCCCCCAGGAGCTGGCCCTGGTAGGACATTTCTAGAGCACTCTTGAAGCTCAGACTTCCCTTGGGCACGCTTCGTGCATTACAAGCTCAAGGCTTCAGTCTTCCTTTGAAAGCTAGCCCATGCAAACTGCATTTGTCCTATGAAGCCCAGGTCATGAAAGGTTTCTGGATCTTTCTCTGCCACCTGGGATTCTTCTGTGTTTTAACCCTTTCACTAGCCTCTACACTCCAATCATACTTCAAAGCACAGGGAGTTGAATGAAAGGATTCTATTCTCGATCTCTTAGTCAGTTCATGATTGCGATCGTATGAGAAAGAAGGCAGGGTTTGATCATTAGCTCACAGAAACCAGGTTCTTGGGTGATCTACTTCACTAACTCCATTAATAACGGGATATAAAAAATTCCAGCTAGGAAGGAGGCTGGAGGATGGCTCCCTCACTAAGGGGGGTGTAGATAGAGGTTACATCCACAGAGAAGAAGGAGGAGGGGCGAGGGGATTGGGGGTTCCGAGGGGGTGGTGGGGGATGGGGTAAGGGGACAACATAGGAAATGTAAATAAATCATCCAATAAAAAAAAAAAAAGAAAAACAAAACAAAACAAAACAAAACAAAAAAAAGACTATTCTTCCAGAGGAGCCAGGTTCGAGTCCCAGCATGCACATGATAGCACACATCCCCCTGTAACTCCATTTCCCTCTTCTGGCCTCCACAGGCACCAGGTATACACATGGTGCACAGACATACATGGGGAGGAGAGCTTAAAACAACTTCATATCTAAAATTCCAGCACCTCAGGAAGAGGAAGATCTCAAAGTTCAGGACAACCTTGGATATACAATCTATATACCAAAACCCTGTCTCAAAATGATTTTTAAAAATATGTCTTATACCATTTTTTAAAGCCTCCAATCAATGCTATTAACATGTAGTTTTGAGAAAGTGGATATTTTCTTCTAAGTTCTCCACACTGCATCACTGAAATCAGGCCAGTCTTCAACTTTGGATTTTTAGATGTTTTCCAACCAATGAAGAATCACCAGCCATTTGTGTAGCCAGAAGTATACAAGCCCACAGAACAATATACAAGAGAGAACAGGCCATATCACTTCCTCTCCACACCCATCTGCTTCCCAGCCCACTCAAGGACGCGTCCCGCACTAGACAACAAATGGTTGCAGTTTCTTTTATGCCCACAGGGGAAGGAGGGAAGCCCAAAGATGGCTATTTGTGGAAACGTTACAAGGAAAGAATTTGGTAATTTCATTCATTTATCTTTAGAGATCACCAAGGGGACAGAGATTGAAGGAGGATTAACTAAGGATTGATGGAATTTTAAAAACCTTTTACAAGATATACTTATTCATGACTGTGCTTCTCCTTTATTTGAAAAATAGGAAATTCTCTCTTATCCAAGATGTCGGCTCCGCTATATTCATTTCACTTAAGTGGACAAGCAATTGCAGATATTGTACAATGGCTTAGAGAAAGCAATTTTCCATTGAGAGACCACATGGCCTACTTGCCTGAGAAGAAATATATATGTAAAGTTACATGGAACAAAGTTGATTGCCTTTAAGCCAGTGCTTCTAAAAGACATATGGGTTGATTTGGATCCCAAGGCCTGTGAGTTCATCATTCTCACAAAGTGTCGTACCTGGAAGGAATGGGCTGGCACAGGGCCATCTTACAGACTGATGACCCATGGGAGTCTGGGACTTGATCAGTGGAGGGAAGAGGAAGATAAAGATACAAAACCACAGAGAGTGAAAGTCATTAGGAAATTGAAAGTCCATTATCAAGAAGATGGTCTCAGCCACAGCCCTCCAAGAGGGTGCTTTCCACGCTCCTAAACTCTAGCTGACATTTGAAAGGCAGCTAGCAGAAACATTTTAAAAAAGAAAGACACACACAAGATGAAAAAGAAAAAAATAAAAACAAAAGAACCTTCATTTACTCTAAATGAAAGGAAAATCACCAGACAGAAGAGAGATGCCTGAAATCTCAACATATTTAGCAACAGTGAGCCAGCAAACTACCCCTCAAAACACCCAACAGCAAAATTCTAAACAGGAGACAGAAGGAACTCTGGTGAGAAGTGTGTCTTTGCCCCGAGAGTCTTCTGCTGAGATATGGAAGTCAGTTCTTCATGTCACAAACATTCTCCTCCCAAAAGCAAAGCTATGGATTTCTCCTTTGTTGCTCCACTTTCTACATAGAGACAAATATCGTTTTCTGTATCTAACGTCCTTCTTTAAAAATGGTTCTTGGACTACAATGGGAGATCGGCCATAACAGCACATGAAGACAACCAGACTTTATGTGCCCCTTGATGTGATTCAACAAGAAGTATATAATAACACTGCTGATGCTCACAAAGAAATCAAACATGAACGCTGCTATCCAGCTTCTACATCTACCAGTTTGTGGGAAATAGAACACGAAAACATATTCAAACAAACGCAACAAAACTCACCGAGAGCTGAATGCAGCGATTGCTGGACTAAATACTCAGTACCTTCGAGTAACTGCAAAAAAAAAATTTTTTTTAAAGTAAAGGGTGCGGGCTGGAGACATGGCTCAGTGGTTAAGAGCACTGACGGCTCTTCCAAAGGTCGTGAGTTCAATTCCCAGCAACCACATGGTGGCTCAAAACCATCTGTAATGAGATCCAATGCCCTCTTCTGGTATGTCTGAAGACAGCTACGTTGTACTTGTATAAATAAAACTAAATAAATAATATTTAAAAAATAAATAAAAAAATAAAATAAAGTAAAGGGTGCAAACATATTTCACTGTGATTTAACAGTGGATATGGTGCAGCTCAACTGAGCAAATGTTGCATTTAGGAGGCCCAGAGTTCGATCCAATTTGGAACACTCCAAAACAAATTACCCCAAAAGAATAAATAAGCCAGGAGGTAAAGGCAGAAACCTTTAATCCCAGCACTAGTGAGGCAGAGTTAGGGGGTATCTCTGAGTTTGAGGCCAGCCTGGTCCACAGACTGAATTCTGAGATAACAGCCAGAGCCACACAGAGAAACTCTATCTGGAAAAACAAAACCAACAACAACAAAAAAAACCCAAAACAAATGGACTCATAAAAAACAGTGCATTGCATACATCTTTTTGGGAACAACCCATGTATAACCACTTACAAAGCAATCAAACAAACTCAAATGTTGACTAATACTCAGTGACATTAAATAAGAACTTCCAGAGGCTAGAGCAATGGCTCAGCGGTTAAAAACAACTTTGGTTCCTAGCACCCAGGTCAGGTATCTTACAGCCACCTATAACTCTGGCTTCCTGGGGGCGTGATGCCTCTGACCTTCATAGACACCTGCACTCACATGACATAGCCAATACAGAAGACACAGGTATGCACACATAGATACGCTCATCCTTAAAAGTAAATTTCAAAAACACTTGTTAAGGATGGCTCATTTTGCATAAAGACATCCTAATTCTTTAAAAAATAATGGTAATAATCATTATTGAAATACATAAAAATGGCATAGATCTTTGCAACCAAAGATAGAGGAAAAACTTGTGAGGAGTTTGTGAGCCACACAGGAAGAGAGTAACGTGTATTAAGACAGCATTTCCCTGTGTTTAGAAAGGGGAGGGGCTCAAAAAAAAACCACCCCAAGACAAGAAGGTATTGGTGACCAATGGCTGCTGATGGAGAGAGCTTCCGTTATGTGACCTCAGGGAGGCTACCCACACTCCAGTGGATGGTCCTACACACATGTCCGTACACACAGCCCTAAATGGACTCAATGAATTTAGAAACAAACTACACAAAGTTAAGAATGGAAGAGGGTAGGAGAGGAAATGGAGAGGAGGGATTGAAGGGTAGATTTGATCAAAACACATTTTATGGATTGGGCATGTTGACACAAACCTTTAATGCCAGCACTCTGGATGCAAAGGAAGGTGGATTTCTGTGAGTTTGAGGCCAACCAGGTTTCTATAGCGTGTGCCAGGCCAGCTGGGGCAAAGTGAGACCTAGTGTAAATAAAACAAACCAACAAAACCCCACATTATACACACATACACACACACACACTAACTATATATATATATATATATGAAATTCTCAAATAGTAAAAAGAAAAAAATTAAAATTTGTAGAAAAAAAACTTGCTCATATAAAGAAAAAGTCAACTTAAAAATAAATAAAATTAAGTGCTTGTTTTTCACTTAGCTTTAGTGAAAACATAGGTGATACATAGGCAAAGCAAAAGCTATTCATTGGTTTCTGGACCTAAAGGCAATTCAGCAATGCCGATAGGACCACACACATGTCTTTTGATCCGGCAGTCTACTCCTAGGGATTTCTTTTGTAGACGATAGGGCACATAATGTCTAATTTGCATGTATATGTAATTTCTCACTGCGACAGTTTTTAGAATAGAAAATGCTTGAAGACAGATCCTCAGCCGAAAGGCACTGGGAAATTTGAGTTCATCCATGACACAGAAGGCTGGAGCCTCTGAGTCAGAGAGAAGCTGTTGTCTGTTGAGAGCTACCTTCTGGGATTCTGAGGACAAAAAGAAGTTAGACATGCAAAAATAAATGGATGGGCACATAGATTTTTTTTTTCTATAAACCCCAATTTATCCTTATGAGCCTTAACTTGTGTAAATGTATCACCTGTTTGTGGTTGTTTAAATGAGAATGGACCCCATAGGATCATATATTTGAATGCTTAATTACCAGTTAGTGGAACTGTTTGGAAAGGATTAGAAAGTGTGACCTTGTTGGACAAGGTGTAGCTTCACTGGAGGAAGTGTGTCACTGGGGGTGGACTTGCAGATCAGGATGTAAAGCTCTCAGTTACTCCTCCAGCACCATGCCTGTCTGCTTCTTGCCATGATGATCAGGGACTAACTCTCTAGAACTCTAAGGAAACCCCCTACTAAATGCTTTCTTTTATATAAGTTGCCTTGGGTCATGGTTTCTTGTCACAGCAATAAAAGTAACTTAAGACACTGTTCAATGAGTTAAAATGTAAATATTTTTGAGGTGCTAAGTTGGATGACTAATTTGCAGGAGACTTAACACAGAGATTTGCCAATAAAGAGATAAGCAGAAGTATGAACCATGAGTGAATGCTTAAATTGTTTGCTTGCCCAACATGAAAAAGGAACTTTGGAGGAACAGGAGTCCAGTCCTAAGCAAGAATCCCCAGACCCAGAAATCCATACTGGATTCCTTGTAACCAAGAAAAACCTTTACAATCTCCAACCAAGGACGAGGAAGATGTTTTCTTCATAAAATTATATCCTCTGCAGCCCACCATCCAAAGTTCATATACTGGAGAAACAACAGACAATGTTTAAAAACAAAGCCCAAATATCTATACAGACTTATTAATTTCCATCCGGATATTTTCGTTTAACAGGAAGGGGGCCTCCCCACAAGTGGGAGCAAGCCACCAGTGGAGCATCACTGGGCCACACAAAAAGTCAAGTATTGGTCTGCAAAAGGCTGGAGTCTTTCAGCCTTCCAGGCTCTCTCTCCAGTTCTCCCTCTCCCTCACCCCTCCATTTCTTTACTCCTCCCCCATCCCTCTCCCCTCATCCCAATCTGGCTGCCATTGGACTTCCTTTCACAGTCTCTAGTCTCTGAGCCTTTCTAAGCCACGGGAGAGGCATGCATCCCTTTGACATGCCGATATTACCATCCACTACTCAGTGTGCACAATTTCTTGGCAGTCTTGTCTGGGTGTTTTATACAGATTTCTCAGTATTACTTCTCAGATTCTTGATGGATGTTTCAAATTCCTTCACGATGAAGAAGACTGGATGAAGAAAAAACTAATTCCAAGCTTCCAACCACTTCTCTGCCATCTTGCTTTGCTTTTTTTTTTTTCCTGACTATACAATGGGATAAAGTAATTTTGTCTTATGCTTATGGGTTGTGGAAAACATAAGATGACTGTAGAAATCAATGTTTTCGTAGATCTTCCATGATGAACTTCTACAAACAAGCAATTAGTATCTTCTAATTAAAATTGTCTGTTGGCCCTAAGGCCTCAAGGAAAGACATATAGAGCTATTGAGATAGAGATATAGACAAAGACAGAGAGAGAGACAGAGACAGAGACAGAGACAGAGAGAGATACTCTTCATTTTTTACCATAAAAGACTGGCTAACTTTACAACTGTGTTCATATGTCATTCCTACACAGAGTTGAGACTTGCTTTATGGTGGGGAAAATCCCTTGTATGCAAAGTTTCTGATGGTGTGGCGACTGAGAGGGAAGATCAGTACATACACGTCCACATTAACGGTGGCTTTTTGATTCGGGTCCAGCGAATGGAGAAAAATGATGATTTATTTGTTTCTTTTAAAAGTACTAGGAATTCAACTGGGCATGTGACTTGTGCCTTATAATTCCAGTACCTGGGAGGCTGAGACAGGGGGATTGCCACATATTCAATGATACCCTGGGCTATATAATGAGCTCCATGATAGTATGAGCTACAGAATAAGACTCTGTCAAAAAAGAAGAAGAAGAAGAAGAAGAAGAAGAAGAAGAAGAAGAAGAAGAAGAAGAAGAAGAAGAAGAAGAAAGAAAGAAGAGAAAGAAAGAAAGAAGGAAAAAAGAAAGGAAAGAAGGAAGGAAGAAAGAACGAAAGAAAGAAAAAGGTGTGTGTGTCTGGCCAGGTATTGGGGTGGAGGGGTGTCAGGCTGAGGAAGTGGCTCAGTCAGTCAGTAAAGTCCATGCCTGAATATTATCCCCAACACTCACATAAAAAGCTGGACTTGGCAGTGTGGTCTGTAAGCACACCGTTGGTGTGGGTGGTAGTCGGGTAGAGACAGGGAGAATCCCTCAAGCTCACAGGCCAGCCTACTTACCAGTTGATGAGCTCCAGGTTCAGTGAGGCACCCTTTCTCAAACAACTCAGATCTTGTCGGCAGTGTATGGTATAGATGAGATCAAGATACATTATATACATTCATGGACCTGTCAGAGAATAGATGTTTTTAATTTTAGAAATAAAACAAATAATGTGAAGAGTAACAGAGGAAGACACCCTGCATCAACCTCTGGCCTCCACACCTAGCTACACAAGTGCACTCTCACACGTACACACACACACACACACGCTCATGTGCACACACACGCTGACCATACATATATACGAATTAATAAACAAAAAGAACATTAGGAACTCAAAGTATCTCTGGGGTCTCACACAGTGGCTCAGCGGGCAAAAGTGCTTCCCTTCAAGTATTTTTGACAACCTGAGTTTATTCCCTAGGGCCCACATGGTGGAAGGAGGGAACTGATGCCCATAGGTTGTCCTCTGATCTCCACACATACACTGTGCCATGTACACACACATATGTCACACACACACACACACACACACACGTGTCAATCAATCAATAATGACTGCAGTCAACTTACATTTTCATTTCATTATTTTTTTAAAATGTCTGGAAGGAAGGGAAATTCCAATGTTTAGGAGAAGGTCAGAGACATCTAAACACACATGGGTGTTGTTGGAATCCCTGGCATTTCACTAACAGGAGGCAGGACCTGTAGGAGGTTTCCCTCTGAGCTATGACAGCATGGAAGTCCCCCATCCTTGGGGGGCATAGTGTTGCATACGTGTGATTTCTGACACAGATTATTCATACTTTCAGAATGTGGCATGAGATATACCATGTCACTAACACTAAGGGGGAGAGAGAGCCTAATATAAAAAAAATGAGATGCACGCTGCAAAAATAAAAATGCATGAGAAATGTAGCAACATCGCCGCATACACAAATTAAGAGAAGAAAGTGCTCTCGTGAAAGTGAAGGCTGATTAATGTCATTAATGTTACCCTGGCCTTTCATTTAAAAGTCGAAAGGCTGTCTGGGAACCTCAGTCGTGGGAACGCCTTTTACTAGGCTTTTAACATTACTCAGCACAATTCCAAAGGCTCCGGTCCTACACAGACTACTCCTCCACTGGAGTCACCCACACCAGTCCCTCCTCTATAAACAAGAAGTTTATAAGCCCACTCCATGGGTAATAGCATGTTGCTTCTCTTCAGAAAGGCTTTCATCCTTACAGAAGTTCTAGTAGAATTTTCCAAAGCAAGTAATGCTGACTCCACCTAATTCACAGACCACAACACAGACCTGGGCTTTCGGTGACTAACTTAAGGGCAGGGCATTGGAAGCTCTGGGGCTTCCACTGCTGGGGCTAACTGTATACCAAGGCGTTCAGAGTGGACGAATGACTCCTGCTGCAGGAGCGAGATGGGCAAGGGAGTGGGAAGAGACCACCCAGAAGTCAAAGCACAATGGCCTGGTTTTCTCCTTCCGCCCATTCCTACAGTTAAGCAGGTGATTTGTTTCTTCATGGGTTAAGACTCTCTTTTATAGATCACTTTTATAGCCCTGTTATAAACTTTTAGTTTATTTTCATTTTAGGGGTGAAGAAAAAAAGCAAGTGCTCATATTACCCGTTCCAGGCTGAGTGGCCCTTCTCTGGGATGCTTAGCACCGAAGTGTCGAGTTTGTGCTCTTACAAATCTTGGAATCCACACATAAGATCTCTTTTGAGATGGATCCCAAGTCTAAACATAAACTTCACTGTGTGTCACATATACTTGTAAGCAGAGTCAAGTTCACAAACAATGTACCAGTAATTTTATGCCCATGAATACACACACACACACACACTTGTGAGCCCTGTACACAGTTAATAAGAATAAATTTGAAAATATTTTTTAAAAAAATCAACAGGTAATAGGCTACTTATAAACCATCTTTCAACATTTTATAGCACACATTTGTCAAGCAGGTATTTAATAAGCAGGTATTCATATTGTTTATTAAGATGTATTTTCATATATAGCGATATCTATCATTTTTATAGAAGGTATATTATGACCTGTGATTCATGAAACCACGCCTAATCAAGATACAGCATGCTCTACCACACCAAAAGTCCCCTTCTGCTCTGTAAAGTCTCTTGTTTCTACTATAGTAGGAACTGATTAGCTTACTGTTCCTGTCATTTGAGCCTCCTCCCTTCTCTTCTCTCTCATGCTGGGGACTGAACGGGCCTCCTATATGCCATGCAAGGGCTCTGACACTGAGCACTTCTGTTACTAATTGTTTTTTTTAATTTTAGTGTGCGAGTGGACACCTCAGGTGTCCAGGGAGACCCGAGGAGGGTGCCAGATCCCTTGGAGCTAGAATTACAGGAGACACCTGCTGTGGGGGCTGGGAATCAAACTCCAGTTCTATACAAGAGTAGTGTTCTTTGTCATTTGATTGATTGATTGATTGATTGATTGATTGACAACATTGTTCCTAAAAGCTGAGCCATCTTTCCAGCCCTTTTGACTTTTATTTTGAGTCAGGGTCCTGGAGAGATGGCTCAGTGGTTAAGGATTAAAGGTGCGTGTCATCACATCCAGCTTGTATTATGTATGCAATTATACAGCAAGCAACCTGATCTGTTTTGATTTCTTTTTCAGTCTAGCATATTTCATTTTGTATAATGTTTTTGGGGTTCCTCTGAGCAGGAATTCCTTTTCTATTCCTTAGTCGTATGCTGTTGTGCTCACGTAGCACAAGCTGTTTGTCCACTCTGCAGTTAACGGGCTCTGGGTTGTCTTTAACTTCTGTCACTCTTGAAGAGAGGTACTATACACATCTGTACACTGGGTTCTACATACATAAAAGTTTTTATTTCTCTTAGGAGAATTCCTAGCAATTCAATTACGGTTTGCACAATATGAGCTAAGTATGTTGAATTGACTTTAACATTTTACTTTTCTTTGTGTCTCATAACTGTGGGTAAGAGCACCTATTGCTCTAACATCGTCACTGACATTTTGAGTTTTTGTTTGTTTGTTTGTTTGTTTGTTTGTTTGTTTGAGACAGGGTCTCTCTACATAGCCCTGGCTGGCCTGGAATTCACGATATAGACCAGGTTGGCCTCGAACTCAGAGAGATCTACCTGCCTCTGCCTCCCAAGTGCTGGGATTAAAGGCCTGTGCTACCACACCTGGCTGAAGGGCAGTTCTTGATGGAAGAACAGTTTCTCCAAGTACCATCTGCTAAATGTTGGCCCTGGAGATACAACAATAAGTTTTAATTCGTAAGTTTTTTAACAAAAAATTGCATCCATTGGTTTCCAGAATACCATTTCACTATATTATCACTGATATTTCTGCATCACTAAGTATTACTTGAAACATGATTTGGAATATGCACTACATAGCATTTTCTTGGCCACATCTTAATTTGGCTAAGCCTCTAGTGGATATTTACCTTCGATGTGACAACGCATTCCTATAATTCTAACTCTGAGGAGGCGAAGACAAAAAGACTAAGTTTGGACTTGGCCTGAAAAATTTATTTGGAGACCCTGTCTCCAAATAAAGTCAAAAGGACTAGAAAGATGGCTCATCTCTTAAGAGCCCTGTTTTAAAACAAACAAACAAACAACATAAGAAAGAAAAGAAATACATCATGAATATACTTGCACAGAAGCCTGTCCACACCTGCAATTCTTTTCTTAGCATGAGTGCTCAACACTGGGAAGTCCTTAAAAAGGCAAGGTGCTCACTTGTATTGTCTCTTAGAAAGACCACAGACGTCTTAAAGCAAAGACCCTGTCTTGTCCATCCTGACATGCCTGGACGTTGCAAGGCTCTCACACTGGTATACTGCTCTTACGGGAGAGAATTGTTGATGTTAAAAAGAATTCATCCAGACTGGATCTTCTCTACGTTCTCCTCAGAACTCCCTCTGTCCTGTAAACATCTACCTGGCTTTTCCAGACTAAAGAAAGAGAAAGCTTGCCAAGAAGAATCAGGTTCCAGGGCAGCTTAAAGATGAGCCCAGTTGTTGCTCAGCAATGCCCTCAAGGGGCCCCGCCCCCGGAGCTATAAAGCCTTAGTGAGGTGAGATGAGCCAGTTACAACTGGCACTCAGCCTCAGAGCACCGGCAAGGCACTGGCACACAGGCACTATGGCAAGTGAAGTACAAGTTCTGCCATCCCCGCTGAAAGGGCGGCATGCTCCAGCAGGTAGGTCCCCCTGCCTCCCAACTTGACCTCGCTCCCACAGCAAAAGGCTACCGTGCTTGCATCCATTCTCCCAGAAAGCACCTCACCAGAGCGGAGGTTGACTGCGTACCACTGTTGCTTTAACTTCCAGCAACCTGAGCTCCTCCATGGTTGTAGATTACCTGTGACTTACCCTCACCGGGGTGTTACCACCTTGAGGAACCCTACCGGATCTCTTACCTTTCATACTCGGGTTTCTCCAACATGCCCATGGTTAGCTGACCTCATACTGACTTCCATGCAAAGAACAGAGCCCCATTTCCGCTTCTGGAGTCTTTGGGCTTGGGCAATGCTCTCAACCCATAAACTGAGGAGCATTTTTAAATAAGCACCCAGGGTCTGCAGAGGCTCTAACAACTAAAGAGTCTTCGTTTTTTTAAAAAATCCATGCTATTGGCATCAACTCTGTCTGTAACTAAGCATGTGTTTACATAACTTGGCTTGCATGAACAGGCCTACATTTAGTCGGTTTTACATTCTTTCAACTGCTATCCTTTTCCCCTTAGCATCTCGAAAAGCCTGGCTGCGTTGTGCTTGCCTGTCTCCATTTACAAATCCAGTTATTTGTATAATCCTTTGTCAGGTCTAAGAGGAGGTGGAGGCCTCTTAGCTGCTGGCAGGGAGGACAGCAGGCACAGGCTTTGCAAAGGGTGAGGATCTGATACAGACCCAGCGCTTTCTGGAAGGCAGCCCAGGAGAACTGTATAGTCTTCCGGCTTATTCTAGACACCATGGCCGATCTCCTTTGTCAGTCTACTGACTTTCAGCACTTGGAGTTACATTTAGCGATTTTTAACATTAACATTTTAAAGGCTTTGATGGAAACGAATAGGGGAGCGAATGGACAAGTCATTAGAGGAGCTCATAGACTGCAGGGATGAGAAGAAATGGACCGCTCTCTTCCTGCTGCCTCCGCTCCGATCACCTAAAAATCTGATTTGCTACACTACATTCATGCACAAAGTTAAACTTAAATGAAAGTTTGAATGTTGCCACCGGGGAACTTCCTGTCCCCGTCACTAATGATTGCTAATTACTCTGTGTACATAGCACACCATGACTCCATCAAGCATGTCACAATGCCTCTGGCATGACAATGAATTATTATGAACTGTGACACTGCAGATAAGGGCTTTGGGATAATTGGGATGGAGATGAAGGCAGGCTTACTCTCCCACTGAGCTCAAGAGAACAAAGAAGCCTCATCCTTCAGCTGGTCTCCACTTATTTACTGTTTATTATTTATTTATTTATTTATAGTCTGAACCAGTTTGCAATGATGCAAAGTTTTATTTAGAGAACAAAACTAATAAGATGCCGAAGATTCTATTAAATCTTCACCTGATATTTAGAAGCAAAATACAAATGTCTGACGTCAGAAAGCTAATGCCATGTGGTGGGAAGGGAAGGCAAGGCAGTCAGAACCAGACAAGGTCGGGTCTGAACTTCACTTTTAATCTATCTCTCTCTCTGAGTCTCGGTTTTTTTTTGTTTTGTTTTGTTTTGTTTTGTTTTGTTTTGTTTTTGGTTTTTTGGTTTTTTGGTTTTTTCGAGACAGGGTTTCTCTGTGGAGCCCTGGCTGTCCTGGAACTCACTCTGTAGACCAGGCTAGCCTCGAACTCTCGAACTCAGAGATCCGCCTGCCTCTGCCTCCCAAGTGCTGGGATTAAAGGCGTGCGCCACCACCGCCCGGCCTCGGTTTTCTTTCCTCTGAAAGGGGATAACAACATCAATCTGGTGAGGCTATTAGGAGGATGAAAATTAATATAAAATTAATATAAGTACCCAACGCTTGAATGTTGCTTTAAAACTGGGGCCTCGTAAAACCCACTGGAGTTGGCAGGATGATTCCTCTGGACTCAGGTGCGGGAGCCTCACCGGTACCTGCTGCAGTAGTCCAGACAGAAAACAATCCCAGTGGGAAAAGACACTAGTGCTTGCAGCATAGTTATGAGTTGAACCACTCAGAAGTCAGCCAGCTGGAACTCTCCCACCTATTGGTGGGGGGGAGCACTTCCTTTATGTGTATTAATGTAATATCTCACACCACTGTTAGACTTCATTTTACATCTATGCCCTGAAACAAGACAATGTAAATCACGAAGTAGCCTAGATTTCCTGATTTTTGATTTACCTTTCTCTCAGGGCTTTTGTTGTTGTTGTTGTCCGAGACAGGGTTTCTCTGTGTAGTTTTGGCTGTCCTGGAACTCTGTAGACCAGGCAGGCCTTGAACTCAGTGATCCGTTTGCCTCTGCATCTCCAGTGCTGGGATTAAAGGTGTGTGCCACCAGCTCCAGGCTTCTCTTTGTTTTATAAGAACTAAATATCACATGAACAGCAATACCAAAATTGTGAGTAGAAGGTGGTCCAAGGAAGCTAGATGCATGATGAACAGGAAAATTAACAGTCGTTCGAGAGTTCATCTCCAGTCTTGACGTTTGAAAATTGATTTTTACCCCCAAGAATGAGAGCTGTACAGAGATTTAGCTGTGAACCGCAAGAGGCATTTTCTGGCTTCTGTGGGAAAGAGGAAAGTTTATGGGGAAGGAGTATCATGAAGAACCCCCTAGGTGACCATAACTGCCTATGGACCAATGTCACTTCAAACAAAATGGAGGGCAAGGAGGATGGGATCAGTCAGTGAAGGAGGGAGACAAGTAAGAAACATACAAGAAGCATAACAACATGTACTCATTAAAAGGCTATAATAAATAGAAGATGGGGAAATTCACTACATACAACTGTCAAATAATACATAAAAGATATTCTATCAAAACAATAAAAAATAAGCCATGGCAGAGTGGTATATTCCTTTAATCTCAGCACGCAGGAGGCAAACGCAGGCAGATTTCTGTGCATTCAAGAACAACCTGGTCTACAGAGAGAATTCCAGGCCAGCTGGGACTACACAGTGAGATCCTTCTCCCCTCCCCCCCAAAAATTAATTTTAATAAGACATGAAAACTAAACAGAAGGAAGTCTTGATTTTCATCAGTCTGACTAGTTAACTCATGCAGAATAAGGAGGACGGACTGGGGCAGGGAAGGGGGTTAGAAGAGAACTGTGTGAGATCCACTGCCCAAAATAAGGAAAGAAGAGCCTGGTGACTGCATGGGCAACTGCCGTTCACTCAGTCAACCTTGCGCTGCACAGCATAGAAACTTCTAGACATGGCAGCAGCTCTCCAGGTGTTCTACAGAGAAGCATCACAAAGGAGCAGAGAGGCCAAGAGAATGCACTAAAGTCACACATCCCTGAGACTGGAAAATAAAACTGGCTTTGAGACAAAACTTTCTTGCTCTAAAAAGCCTCTTTTATTGAGAACTTTCAGGGCTCTTGATTGACAACCAAAAATTCTCTGACAAGTCCACTCGGAATGTACCCTGAGCATTCTGTAAGCATTTGTCTTTTAATGAGATCTGCAAATCAGTTTTCAGCCATAAAGCAGAGTGCACACAAACTTTGTGGTGTCTTGCTTTCTTAGATACATTCTCCGTGGTCGAGGGAAAGAAGGGGCTAATTTTTCTTACAGGCTGGTTTTTGTCTTGACTGCTCTCTACCAAATACTGAAAAAAAAAAAATCTTAACAGGAAATTATATAGCATTTGAAACTACAAGATCTATCTTTGAAAAATTACAAACCACAAAATCTACCACAAGAGCTCAGTTCTACCCCAGAGGCAGGGAGGAAAAGGCTCAATCCTCCTGAACCAACCTAGGATTCCTAATGAAACAACCCAAAAGAACATCTTTTTATACTTCTGTAGATTCAAATTCATTCTTCTCACCAAAAGTCTTGAATATCTTACTGTATTTGTATTCAAGTTTGTATATATGGTCCTTTAAGAGAGTAAACTTATTCATACTTTGCTTCGTTGAATTACAGTTGGGTTTACACAAAGATTCTAAAGAAATTATACCCCGAAGATGAAGCTGGAGTTGGGGGTGTGTGCATGTAAGTTTGAAAGGCTTGATTTAGACACCACGGCGGCTCCTTGGGAAAGTCCTTCCATGGTATCAACAAAATGGGCCAGGGTGTGATTGTCGTGGGCTATAGTCATGATTTATCTAGATCCTGGGAGACCAGCGAGACCAGTGTTCCCAGCAGAGCCTTGAAGATGACCCTCCCACAAACTGGTTCCAACTGGTTCATTCACCACAAGTCTGTGAGAACCTCACTCTATAAATCAATATATCTTCCCACAGAATGGGGATAGTTTCTGTGTCTTGCCACAAATCAAATTGTCTTCCCTAAATGTTCCTGTTTTATTTTTTAAAATGAAGAACTCCGGCAGTGTGGGGTTCTAGAATACCCTTTTGCTGTTTGTCTCTCTGTGAAGTGGTTATGTTCTTTCCAAAGTGAAGCAAATGATGGATTTTCTTTTCACGGGAGATTAGAAGGTTTAGGATCACAATAAGAATCTCACTGATGAAGACTGTTTGATCCATTCCTCTACGTTCCTCCAGAATTCTCCTAGGATGCTCATGACACAACAACCTACTTATCGGCCAAGAGGCACTGACCGTTGTACCACCAACGTACTTTGCATTGAATAACACAAACTACTCGGAAACTTTTCTTATTTGATATTCACTCTGCCCTCTCCTTCTGGAGAAACCTAAAATACATCTAAATAAGCCAGGCAGTAGTGGTGCACACCTCTGGTCCCAGCACTAGGGAGGCAGAGGCAGTCAGATTTCTGAGTTCGAAGCCAGACTGATTTTACAGAGTGAGTTTCAAGATAATCAGAGCTACACCCTGTCTCAAAAAGCCAAAAATCAATCAATCAATCTAAATATCAAGTAACTACTAAATATGAACAACTACTAATTATCGTGTCTACCATGAAACAAAGGTTTATGTATCTTGTTAAAAATACTCCCCATTTTTAAAAATGTACATGTATTTATATGTATGGGTGGTATTCCCTATAGCACATGCATGTGTGGAGGTCAGAAAACAATCTGCTTCTCTCCTTCTACCATGTGGGTCCTGGTGATAAAACTCTCAGGCTAGGTGACAAGCACCTTACGCACTGAGTCATTCCGCCAGTCTGGCTTATGTATCTTTATTCTTAGGAATACCTCTGAACAATGGGATTTATTCCTTTTTGAGGGATGAAACCCCAGCTGAAAGAAAACTAGATACTTAGCTCACAGTTCTTGTATCCATCTGTTTTCATTAGCATAAGAGATACCTCAGGCAGGCTAACTCTATAAATCAAACGGGCTTGTTTAGTTCCCAGTCCTAAAGATTGACTCTGTGGTAAAGACTCTGTGGTAAAAGAGCTAGCTAGACTCACCCAGCAGAAGGCAGGAGGAAGATAGACTGGGGTCCCTATATCCCTTCCAAGGGCCACTCCCAACTGACCTTAGGGTCTCCCAAGAGACCCTACCTCTGAATACATCCCACTCCCGTTATAGCTACACTGAGGACCCGCTTTTTAGATCAACCCTTTGAGGACAACTCAAACTATAGCAAATCACCACAGTCTCATGGCTTCGGGGGAGTTGTCCAGCATTTCCTTAGGATCACCACAGTATGACACATGACCCTTCAGAAGTTTGGTGATGGCCTCCTCACCCTCCTCGTGGCCTGACTGATTCCACAGCTCCTCCTGTGACTGAAATCCCTCCCTTCTCTCTTGGAACCCTCCTTTGGAGTCTCTATAAGTCCTTCCAAATGAAGTCAACATTACCAAAGCAATGAAATACATTAAGGAAAAAAAACACATATATGAACATATTCATAAGCGTGAAGATGCATTTGTTGAAATTCAATATTTCTTCAAATAATAGAATGATAATGAAAAATATTCCCTCAATGTGATGAAAATGTATAATATATGTATATGTAGACAGATAAATATGTAAGAAGAGATGGACACCCAAATAATATATTACATTTAATAAGGAAACACAAGCCTTTAAAAATAAGAAAGGCAAAGATCTTCACAGTCACCACTATTGAACACTTTTCTAAAGGAGATCCTTTACGCTCTGTAAATCACATGTATTTTTTCCATCTGGAAAGTCTAAGGGAATCTATAGAAAGCCAAAATAAGCAATATTAGAATTCACTATATCCTAAATGTAAAAATCAATTAAGATAAACTCACTGGTGTTCAGTTAGTTTTTTCACCTGTAAAGTTCTTAGTTTGGGCATGAAGAAGAGACCTGGCTTACAGACATGCTTATGAAGTACAAGACTCAGCATAAATGTGTAAGATTGACCTGAACAAATTCCCAAGGGACTCAGAAGAGGCAAACAATAGAAGGTCACATGTATTCTCAAACACAGAGCCACTAGGGGTACAATGACACAAATCTCCACTTTTAAAAATATCCATAAATTTATGGAGGTGTTGTGGTGCATATATATATATCAGAAACATAGAGAGACATATATATAGATATATAGATATATAGATATATATGTCTATAGAGAGAGAGACGACGTGTGTGGGGTGTGTGTGTGTAAGAACTCAGTATGCAATAAAGGTACATTTCAAATTGATAGAGAAAAGATTAATTTTCAAATTTAGATCATCTAAAAAAACGTACATCAAACCAGGTGTGGTGATGCACACCTGTAACTGCGGCACACAGGAAGTAAGGCAGGAGGACTGGGAGTTTGAGGCCAGCCTGGGCTACACAGGGAGACTTGGGTTCATAGCAAAATCTGGTCTTAACAGCCACCAAACCAAACAAGCCAGACCTGCCTCTTCCATATGACTTGCATTAAATATATTATTGAAGGACCAAGCACATAAGCATAAAACCAGAGGCTGACTTTATAGGATGAAACCACTGAACTTCTACAAGACAGCAGAGAATGCCTGTAAAACATCACATCCTCTACAAACCCATATGAGATTGTCAAGTCCGCGTAGGTGTAAAGTTTTACAGTGGGGCAGACATTATCAATAAGTAAGAAAAAAGCAATAAATGGTACAATTAACTATTTTATATTTGCAATGTATTTCACAAACAGCTCCTAAAATTAAGTGAGAAATGGTTGAAAAAAAGACTAGTAATCCAAGAGGGTATGGGGGAGAACTAGACAAAAACTATGCACAGCTCATAAAAAAGTAAATACAAAACTTAAGCCAGCCTGAGCTGTAATAACAAAAAGGAAACACAATGAATTAAAACTCCTGTAACCTGGAGTTTTAGGAGAAAAGCTTTGGCTCTGGCAGCCCCAAGTAGCTAAGTCTGGCCATCTTCCCAACATGCCATTTAAGTGGCAATCAAAAGCAGAGAGGAGATTTGATCTATGTGTATCAGGAAGAGGAACAGACAAAGGGGTACAGGACCCCCAACCTTCCAAGTCCTGACATGAGCTCCAGGCTTAAGATTTAACTTTTTTTTCATTAGTGTGTGTGTGTGTGTGTGTGTGTGTGTGTGTGTGTGTGCGTGTGTTAGATCCCCAGGAGCTGGAGTTATGGGTGACTGTGAGCTTGCATGGGAACCAAACCAATTCTCAGAAGGTGGGCAAGATCCATTAGGTCTAAATACAAGAAGAATCAGGGAGGGTATTGTGAGGTCATCCTCTCTCTCAGACCAGCCCATCTACTTGCCTCCTCTTCTCTAGCTCCTAACGTGTAGAAGTAAGCAGGGGACCCGGATGAACCAGCGGGAAATGAAGGCAGGGAGGTTGGGCCTCCTTCTGCTTCCAGATACTTAGAAGATCCAGGGCAGCTTCTCCATGCCTATTATAGTTCTAACTTTTAGCTTACTGGTTGATAAGATGAAACATTTCCTAGCTCATTGGAGAAACAATTGTTGCCATGGTAGCTGATGAGACTGTAAACTAGTGTGACCCCTGTGGAGGGACAATTCAGCAAGATTTAACAAAATTCCAAATGCACCTAGCAAAGTCGATTCTAGAAATACATCCCACAGATAGTACGTGTGCTAGTACAAAGTTATGTATAAGAAGGATAGTCGCGGAAGCTTTGTTTACAAACACAATGAATTGGAACCACGTGAGATGCTTAGCATTAGCAAAGTGGCTAAGTAAATGCAGAAGGTTTTCATAATAGAATCGCAAAGCAGATATTAAGAAGAAAGACACAGATAAAAATAGAGACATGTTGACTGTTCTATAAAATGTATGGTTGGTGGGTGGGGATGGTGGATAAACCAAACACAGAACAGTTACTATCTTATGTTACCATTTAAAACAAATAATGTATAAACTATCTCCGGGTAAAGACCAGGAACTGGGAACTAGAGATGGTGGGAAGGGTTTCACAAGTCTTTTCATGTTTCTTGATTGCACCCCTTCTGCATGTATGTCCGATGAAAAGAGTTAAGTATTAATATTTATAAGAAGAGTGATAAAGTCAGTCACACGAAAGCTCTGAGAAATCGGTTTTCTTTACTTTTTACCTTACTGGAATTAGTTTTAGCAAATCGCCCAAGTGGCGTTTCCATAAAGAGGATTAGCATGTTCAAGCCACTTCTCCTTGGCACTTGTCAGATTTGAGATGTGTGATTTTTCTGGGAAAAGAGGAAGGAATTTGTTTTGACTTGCAATCTGAAACAGGCTGTTCTTTTTTCAACTCTGATTTCGGCTGACATTGTTAAACATTCAAATTGCTTTTAGGTCATCTGTAGCCTAATTAACACTAATTGAACTCTTGAATGGCATGACTATTAATACAGTTTAATTACTCATTAGGATGGCAGAGAGTTCAGCCAGCATGGAGGTTTGGGGTCTAAGAGGAAGGTGGCTAGCCTCTGGAATTCAAAGCCCCTAGTTTGAATTAAACGTCTGTCAGCACCCTGAAATTTGGCTCATCTCTCAGAATCTGGCTTTTGAAAACTTCCATTGAAAAAACAAAACTGCAAGCCATGCAAAGCTTTAATCTTGTGGGAAAACAAAGGGTCACATTGTAATTATGGGTTGTTATCTTAAAGAATGTAATTGGTTCGATAACAAGAGAAAAAAAAATCCTCCTTCCCTTCCCCCACCCCCAATGCCTAAGGGAGTGTGTTGCTATTCCTCCTAAATTCGGGTGTGACCGTCTGCCTTTCAACCTTGATTCCACCTCTCTAAGCATAAAAAGTAAACCCCAGATCTTCCTCCTCCCTACCCTGGCTTCCTTAGGGTTTTTTGGTTTTTTTAATTCTGTTGTTTAGATAAATTTTTTTTTCTCTATGTAAATTTGGAAACTTGAATTTACTCCTGTCTAGGAAACAAAGCTGTTCTGACACGCGTGCTGGTATTTTTTTGTTTCCAGTGAAAGCTGGAGGGATGCGAATTTCCAAAAAACAAGAGATGGGCGTTTTGGAAAGACACACGAAAAAGACAGGCTTGGAGAAAACAAGGTAGGGGGATTGCTTGCAGTTCTGCTTCCAGAAGTAATCAGGAACAAACCAAGGCCCCAAGAATTCCAGGGGAGGCAGCCAGGCTTGGGTAGAGGTGAACAACCAACAGGAGTGTTCCCTGGGACCCCATCACGCCCTATCCACTCTGCCTCCTTCTAAATGGTCCCAAATGCACCTGACCATGTCTCACCATTCACTTACTTAAACTAATAGCCACTATGTCCCCATTAGCTCTGTGTCAACTTGGCTCAGTCTAGAGTAACTTGGGAAAAGGGAAACTCCATAAGGCAAATGCTCTCACCCCGTAAGCCTGCGGGCAAGCCTGTGGAATATATTCTCCATTGATCATGGATACAGGATGGTCCAGCTTGCTGTAGGCAGTGCCACCCGTACACTGGTGATTCTGGGTTCTTCTATAAGAAAGCAGGCTGAGCAAGTCATGAGGAGCAAGCCAGCAAACAGCACTCCTCCATAGCCTCTGCATCAGCTCCTGTCTCCAGGTTCCTGTCCTGCCTGAGTTCCTGTCCTGACTTCCCTTAGTGATGGGCTATTCCCTGGAAATATAAGATGAAATAAGCCCTTTCCTCCCCAAGTTGCTTAAGGTCAGAGTGTTTCTCAGAGCAACTGAAACCATACCTAAGGCAAAGTTTGAAAGCACCAGTACTGGAGCTGTTGTCTCCCTGCATCTCCTACCATGACCTTGACATTATAAAGTTAGAGGTATGAGTTGGTATATCCTATACATAGATATACCAACCACCCAAAGACTTGCTTAAGGAAAAATGAGTGCATTTGGAAAAGAAGTGGATATAATTGGCCTGATCCCTCCAAGTGGCCCAATGAGGGTTGCTTCAGAGATTAGTTTCCATGGAACACTAGTGAGTTGTTCAAAAGGATACAAGGGATGTTCAGACACCTGCTTAAGTCTCACAGGGAGAATGTAGAGGGAAACAGACTGCAATTGCTGTGTCCTTTTCACCTTTTATACTGGGCTTTTGCATATGTGTGTGTGTGTGTGTGTGTGTGTGTGTGTGTGTGTGTAGTATTCATGTACATGCATGCTCATACATGCAGAGACCCAAAGTCAGGTCAACTCAGTCTTTCTCTACTTCATTGAGCTCGCTCATTTCTTTGGCTAACCAAGAAAGGCAGTTTGCCTGCAGGCTATACTCTGGACTGGGGCCCAACTGGAACCTCCTACAGCACACCTTGGCCAGAGAGAAGAAAGGTAGACACAGGGAATGTACAGTGTACGGTGGCTATTGGTGGCTTGCTGGTGAAAGCCAAAGACAGAACTCATCCATGCAGCTTGGCTTCAGGGAACTGGTTTTCCCCAAAGGTCACTGAATTAACAAGTGTTTTCAGTGTATGGTACCATAAGCTATATGCCTATAGCGTGTATACAATGCTTCAATGAAAAGATAAAAATCAATTATAGTAGCAACTTGGTTGACAAACCTTGGTATGGCTCATGGGTACATGGAGGCAGAACATTGTTCTCTAGGTGTTGCTGAGCATAGTAAAAACCTGCATGAATCATTTAGTCTCTCCAGTAGATTTTTTTTCTAAAAAAAAAAAAAAAACACATATGTATATATAATTTATATATATTTATCCCAAGCCTGTGGAACATATTTTCCATTGATCATTGATACAGGATGGTCCAGCTTGTTGTAGGCAGTAGGATAGATAGATAGATAGATAGATAGATAGATAGATAGATAGATAGATATCCCTTTGTTTATAACAGGCTTTCTCATTAGCCTGGACCTCATCAAAAAGGCTAGGGTGGCAGACCAGCTAGCCCCTTTCTCTGCCTCCCCAGTGCTAGGATAACAGATACACATCTCCAAATCTTGTTTATTTATTTACTTATTTATTTATTGTGGGTTCTATAGATCAAACTCAGTCCTTAGGTTTTCATAGAAAGGACTTACTGAATGAATCATCCCTTTAGCCCAAATGGTAGCTGGGGGAGTGGGTAGTGCTGGGATTGAGTCTAGGGTCTTGTGTATGTCAGGTACACACTCTACCAACCACTGAGCTACATTCCCCGCCTCAGGATTTGGATCTTATTTAAAGCTTCTTCTCATCTTCACAGTCCCATCACAAATGTTGCCAAGATACAGATGTTGGATGCTCTGACCGACACACTGGACAAGGTAAGCCGTGCACAAGGCGATACAGACAATGCTCTAGCTCTGTATTTATTTATCCAGTGGATCACGTGGCTTGTGGGAGCCTATAGATGACCACTGAGATTTTTTTCCAGCCTGTGAGTTGTCCTTGTGGGGGAAAAAAAACATAAACCAGTTAAAATGAGAAGAACCGGTTCTCCAGAATCCTTAAAGTGCCTCTAAATAAATAATTTGAAAACAAGGCAAGGGATGAAGTCAGAGTCACAGTGCTTAGTGTTCAGAACCTTCCTTTGCCCTCTCAAATATTTCTCAGGGAGACTGGCATACTCTTACAAATGACAGCTTCTGTGTTGAGACTCCAGCCATTTTTGGCCTTCCTCTGCACCTCTGCATCTCCATAGGAAATACTTGATTTGTGGCAATGGTGAGTACAGGGCTGAGTGATTAGGGGCTGGAAGCAGCCAGACACCAGCTGGGTTTATCAAATAAAATACATTTATAAGGGAGCTTGGCTGCTACTAATTTTTTTCCTTCTAGAGCTTGAATTTCTTCCAAGTAGCTCAGACAGCTCAAAAAGAGTCATATTGGGCAGACAGCAATTACTGGTTTGGGATTCTGTGATTGCCACCTCCTCTCTGAGCCCTAAACTCTGTAGGTAAACTTTGTGCACTCTTATTCTATTTTCAAGCGACAAACACATTTATCCTAACAATGTTAAAGAAGGCCACTCTCTCTTCGACTGGCCCATTTACTGAAGGAACAGGATGGAGTTGCCTCTGTTTAAAGACTTAAAGTTGCAAGTGAGCTTCCACCTTCTCTCCCACATTCCAGCCTTTAGTCTGAAATAAACCAGTAGACAGATTAGTGGGAGAGAAGGCCTAGAAGTTTATTGCATGCCTAGGAGCTAGGCAAGGAAGAAAAGTGAGTGTCCAATAGCCCATCCCTGAGCAGGAACTTCCATTCGCAGCATAAAGGGAAAGGAAGTAGAGAATGAGCCACTCAGTGAGGAGAAATCATTTTGAGAGGACCAAATGGACCAGAAGAGTAGCTGACAGTTTGCAGCTAAGTCTGTTCTCTGCTCTGGGTGTGGGTCAATTCTTGTCTCCCTTCCCGAGATCTCCATCAGTTTCTTGGTTGATAGACAAGGGGAAGAGGTTCACAGGAGCCTCTCTCTTCTTTCGAAGAGATTCTTCAAAAGGTTCTGGTCTTTTGAGTAGAAAGAGGGGCTCCTGCACCCACTGCCTATGAGGTGTAAGGAGTCAGTGTGCTGAAGGGCTATACTTTGAAGTACTGTGTTGCCAAAACCGGGATCTGGGACCTTCAGCTTAGCTCTGGAAAAAGAGCAGAAACTGTGTAGCTGCCCTTGAGAAAAGTGTGTGTGTGTGTGTGTGTGTGTATGTGTGTGTGTGTATGTGTGTGTGTATGTCTGTGTGTATCTGTGTCTCTGTGTGTATGTGTGTATGTGTGTGTCTGTGTGTGTGTGTGTATGTGTATGTCTGCCTGCTTGTCTGTCTGTCTGTCTATCTGTCTGTCTGTGTCTGTGTCTGTGTGTCTGTAGAGGGTATCAGATACTCTCTCTCTCTTTCTGCCTGTTCCTTTTTGAGGCAGCTACCTTATTGTCTTCCATTGCACTTGCACACACAGTGTACATAAAAATAAAACTCAGTGTGCAGGACATAGTGGTATAAGCCTTTATTCCCAGCACTTGGGAGATAAAGGTGGGCATATCTCTGTGAGTTCAAGACCAGCCTGGTCTACATAGCAGGTTCCAAAATGTCCAACACTACATAGATAGATAAAACAAAACAACAAACAAACCCAAAGTAGAACCACATACCTCTTTTGATGTTATCCCCAGTATTACAGTGGCTCTTCACCCATAGTGTGTTGCCATGAAGACCTAACAGTTGCTCAGCAGAAACATAGCAGCATAATCAAGGATCATACTTTTTACATTTGTTAACATTCTTTCCCACTTTCAGCTGCTTCTGTCTAGCCCCAGGAACTGTGATATTTCTGATCGTGATTTTGGAACTGTAATAGTCTAAGATGACCACTTCCTATAAGGCCTCACCAACCAGTCAGTCATGACAAGAAATCTCCATTGGTCTACCAACCTAGGGTTTGAGACTTGGGAGGTTGAAAACACTTCCCAGAGGGTTGGGACAGGATTAATCTAAGTCTGGAGCATCCTGGGCATTCTCCTCCCACTATTTTCCCAGACTCCTTTCTTCTTCTCCCCACCCTGCTTCTCCTCCTTCCCTACCTCTCCATCCCTACACAGAATGTTTGCATGGCCCACCGGCTGTACACATAGCCTGGTCTCTCTGTAGAAAAGGCATCGGATAACCTGAATGCTCTCTATGCTAACATCTAGAGACATGGTCTTGACTAATTTCTACTGGCCACTTTCAAAAGCAGCTTGACTTTTAAGATGTCATGTACTTCCTCAAAGGTTTGTGGTTGTTCACGTACTATAAATTATTTTCTTTTTAAAACAAAGGGTGGGGAAAGATACTGAGTTGTGTTCTCAACACACAAAGATATCTGGTTAAATATTTAAAAATGTTGTTACATAAAGATGTGATATTAGAGTCTAATTAAAGTTTTTTTTTCCTTTTTCCCCTTTTAAAAACTTTTTTAAAGTTTTTCCTTTTTAGAAAGACTTTTCTGGGTTGCTAGGCATTGGGTCATCCCCTGGCCAAAGTAGCCCAGCTGCCAGTGAAATGGGATCCTAGGAAAGAAAACTTTCAAGTCATCTGTGAAATTAGGAAGGTTCTTCTTATTCCACAGATTAGCGTATCTGTGGGAGTGCCCTTGAATGTCACTGATGTGTGCGTATTGCTTTAAGTGCTTGGCTTAACAGGGTGTGGAAATGTAAGTGCCAACATTGGAGTTGGAACTTAAAACCCGGGAAGATGAATGGAGGTGCTGGCATCCACTCATATCACCACGCTTCAGGCTCAAAAGCAGGACCTGCCCCTGATCTCTCTCCACCTAGAGTTTATTTCAGAGCTCTGGGCAGACAGACTTTGATCAGATTTCTTAGACTGTTCTCCCTGAAACTAAAAATAGAGGTTTTGAGCTCACGGGTATCTACAAGGAAGGAAGCCAACACAAGACTTTTTCTTGATCTGTTTTTGATGTCACCCCTGTAATGGAGCCATGAGACAGAATCCACATAGAGATATACACATAGACCACACACTCATTCTCATTCTCTCTCTCTCTCTCTCTCTCTCTCTCTCAGTACCTTGGTGACTCAGGCAAGAAACAAGTTTTACTCTAGACAGGGTTTATTCATATAGCCTCAGTTATCTCAGAAATTTCTGTAGACCAGGATGGCCATGAACTCATTTCTTAAATAAGTAAACATATAATTGCTTATAATCTTACAATTCTTTTTCTGTGTGCACACAAATTTGAAAGTAGGGACTTGAACAGACATTTGGACCCCAATGCTCATTGTAGCATCATTTCCAAGTGCCAGGAAGTAGAAACAACTCTGTCCCAAATATCTCTGGATTCATGAATGGAAAAGCAAACTGTGGTATAAAATTCAGTATTGTTCACTTTAAAGCAAGGAAATGTTGACAAGTACTATCACCTTGAATACATTGTGTTAACTGAGGTAAGTAAAGAGAAATATACTGTCTGAATTCCACTTATATGAGATATCTAGAATGATCAGATTCATAGAGACACAATAAAACAGAGTTGCCAAGGACTTGAAGAATTGTGGAATGTGCTGGCTACTTTTATGTCAACTTGACTCAAACCAGAGTCATGTAGAAGAGGAAACCTCAATTGAGAAAATCCCCCACCAGATAGGCCTGTGATGCATTTTTTCAGTTGATGATTGTGTGGGAGGGCCTAGCTCACTGTGGATAAAGCCATCCCTGGGCGCTATAAGAAAGCAGGCTGAGAAAGCCAGAAAGAGTAAGGCAGTAAGCATCACTCTCCCGGGGTCTCTGCATCTGTTTCTACCTTCAGGCTCCTGCCCTGACTTCCCTCAGTGATAGTTTTAAGTGACGGTATAAGGTGTTTTATCACTGTAATAGAAACACTAAGATAAGGAATATTGTTTTTCTGTCTGATTGGGTTTTGGAGACAGGGTTTCTTGTGTAGCCCTGGCCATCCTGGAGCTTGCCCTGTAGATCAGGCTGGCCTCAAACTCACAGAAATCCACCTGCTTCTTTCTGCCTCTCCAGTGCTGGGACTAAGGGCGTTCTTGACTGCCACCCGGCTAAAGGAATGTTAATAGGCACTTTGTTTCAGTTTGGGGTCCAAGTTCCATAAAGGGGTAGCTGTGCTGATTGTACAACAAAATGAACACATTTAATGTTATTGGTCTGTAAAACACTTCTTAAAATGGGTAAAATAATCAATTTTACCATAATTTTTAAGACAACCCCAGAGACATACCCCTTAAATTTTCTAGATAATCTAGGACACAGACAATAACAACTTAGTGTTGAGCCAACAAACTAGGTGCTCCAGCACTGCCTCCCCTTCCGGTTTCCTAGCTCCTCCCACTGGCCCTTACACTCAAACAATGATGGCCCATGGCTTTCTCTGTCCTGTCCCAACTTCCTGTCTTGGCCCTCCTCATTCTGACTGACTACTCAGACTGCAGCTCTTCCATCAGGGGCATCCATTTGTCTTCTTGCTCACCCCTTTACCTCACATTTGACCTTCAGTAACTTGCCAGGTTGTTGTTCCTATCTGTGATTTTTATAGTGTGATTTAAAGTCAACCTGAAATAACTTGTCTGTTTTAGATGAAGCTAAAAATGCCCACTGTGGAACCAAACCACTAAAATCAGTGACCCCTGAAATTGCCCTTGGACTCTAATGTTAAAAGAAAAACAAAACAAAATGCTTCCCCTTACCATACTGCAAAACATATACACTAATGATAATTGCTCTGACTTAAAAAAAAGTACCCCAATCTTTTTCAGACTTTAAAGCAATGCTTATAGCCAATATAAATTATTTTGATCCCTTCTTCTGGAATGTCAGCAGGAGACCACCCTTGGGGTTAATTAGTACATAATATATCTGCTCATTGTAAAAAAAAAAAAAAAAAAAAAAAAGTAAAAAAATACTTACAACTAAAGCACTAAGAATTTCCCATGATCTTATCCCTCAGAGGTAGGCCTTTTTAACACTGTTGGGTGTAGATTTCATACGCGTGCGCGTGCATGTGTGTTTGTGTGTGTGTGTGTACAGTATGTGTTTGTGCATATGTGTGTGCATGTACATGTGTGTGTATAGTCTGTGTGTATGCATGTTTGTACATGTGTAGTGTGTGTATAGTTTATATGTGTGTGTAGTGCATGAGTGTATGTATATAGTATGTGTGTGCAGTATGTGTGTGTGTGTGTGTGTGTGTGTACATGTGCATTTAAAGTCTAAGAATACTTTTCAGAGTCCGATTTCAATGAAAGTCACTGCTGTGTGCAATAGCTTGGCCAGGGGTATTTGAGAAGAGATGTAAGGCACATGTTTTCCCTAGTTTAGAAGAACCCAGTCCAACCATAAACAATGTGTTCCTCAGAGTCATAACAGTTTATCTCTGCTTTTATTTAGTTTGAGTGTCAAAGCAAGGGCATTCAAATTCAATAGTGATAAATTCAATGCTCACAAGCCCCACTTCCTGGCTGGCTAACAGCCCGGTCTTGACATACCTTGGGACAGTATTGATGAGCTTGAAAACCCCAAACTGAACAGACCCAAAGGTCACTGTGTCCAAACTTTTCCTAAGAAGTGTGTGTGCAAATCACTCAGCCACTCTGAAACCCTCCCATCTTAAGTGTCACTGGATGTAAATCCCACAGGATATTTGGTCAAAAAGAAATATCTCTTACTTGCAGCAGGTCTCCTGGTCTGTGTTCATTTGAACAGGCTTACCCAGTTCCTCACAGTTGACTGATGAGAATCGTTTTCACCTGAAGTTAGCTGGTTTTCAGTGTTCCTTTTCCAAGTTGTTTACTTTGAACTGGAAGGAACGGCCAACATCACACTCTTTACTGAAAAAAGTTACAATTTCAGGTGTGCTGCCCTAACACATAAACTGACACTTTGTAACTTCTTTCAGAGGCTCTTTTTCTCCTGATTGTTTAATTATTAATTGAAGAATTTTCCCACCGTCGGAACCTCTTCTTAATGTGTCCACATGCTTCGTAGAATATAATGATCTATTCCACACACTAATGCTAGAACCACTGCTGATAGTACAGAGCACTGGCACAGATATGTTTCACCATCTCTGCTTTTCAAAATGAGACCACAGAACAAATATTTAGCATGAGATGATGGCACATGTTTCTGATTCCAGCCCCTAGAAGGCTAAGGCAGGAGGATCATAAGTTCAAGGCCAGCCTAGACTTTTACTTATCTATGTCATATACTCTTATGGTTATAAAAACTAAAGATACATTATAAATCTAAGGAAACAGTGTATCAGACACACTCCCTCCCAAAGGCCTAGGACAAGCAGTGCTGTTGAAGAAAGGTCTTAGTGAAGAAGAAACTGCGACTTGACCAATGTATTGCTTTTTACTACTGTACTATTTTGTGACCCAATGGATCCAATATGCTTACTTCTTCTTCCCTTTTCACCTTTAGCTCAACCATAAATTTCCAGTAACAGTTCACACGGCACATCAGAAGCCCACACCTGCTCTGGAGAAGGCTGCTCCACTGAAGAGAGCCTACATTATCCAGCAGCCTCGAAAATGTTAGGCCAGGATAGAAAACACAACCATCTGGTCAACTTCCCCACAATCTGACAGCTCAGCAAAAATGACCAACACTTCCTGTAGGCCTGCTGCCCTTGCTTGGTAAATAAAACAACTTTTGTATCTTCCCTTCTCACTTTAGATAATAAAGTTTCCAAAATTATGAATCCAATACATTCCTGTGCTCCTTTTGTTATGTATCAGGATCCTACCAGAACTTTATATGTAACTCTGCAGCATGTGAGAATGATCTAGAACACCCTAGTCCATCTACCACAGTGGCTCAGTGCTTACCTCCTGGATACTGACTATGACTCCACACATATAAACAGTTCTCCTTGCAGACAAAGGTTGAGGGTGGGGTGGGGGAAGCACACCAAGCATTTCTACTGTGTTGAGGCCTGGACGAGGGAGAGATGCCTTCCCCTACCCTTGCCACCTAAGGGAGTCAGGTGAGCTGGCCCTGGGGTCATGCGAGCAGAACAGCTAGCCCTGCCTCTCACTGGCTACAGCATTTGGGAGAGTGGGCCCTGCACCTCACCTTGGCAGCACAGTAGAGCTGGCACTGGATGTGGGGGGCTTAGGGGACCCAGCCCCTAGGGCATGAGCACGAGAGAGTCGGCCCTTCCCCCTGTCTGCTGGGAGGTGGTGAGGGAGATATGCCTTCCTCCTCTCCTTCATCCCTCACCATCTAAGGAAGGTACAAAAGCTAGCCCCGAGTCATGAGAGAACTGGCCATGATCCTCACTAGTTGTAATACTGAGGACAGTGGGCCCTGCACCTTGCCTGGCTATCACAGTAATGCTGAGATCACAGGCAAACTGACTCTGAGGCCATGAGTGTGGGAGAGCTGGCCCTGACACTTGTCTACTATTTGGTGACATAGGCAAGGGAGAGATACCAACCTCCCATCTTGTCCCTTGCCACCTATGGCAGGCAGGAGAGCTGGCCCTGAGATCATCAGAACAGGAGAGCTGTCCTACCCCTCAACTGCTCAACACTTGGGAGAGAAGGCCATGTACCTCAACTGGGCACAGGGCAGAGCCAGCCCAAGGGTGTAAGAATGGGAGAGCTGGTGGGCTGACCAGTTCAGATACCTCTCAGACCCAGATCCAGGGCTTTGAGTTGGCCCACCCAACATCTATCCCACTGACAAACTGCTGAAGTGCATGAAAGGGCCAGTCCTACAGACCCAAAACTGTTGGATCTCCATGACACAGGGCAACAACAGGATCTCTGAGGGCAATCCCAGAGAGTTTCCAGTATTGATCGAGTAGCAGAAGCCAGAGACCTAGAACCAGACTCATTACAATGAACATTTGTAAGCAAAGGAGTGTGAACAAAAGAGTACACTGTGGGACACACTGTGACACACTACAGCTTCCACAATGAGAGTTTTTGTTCTCTGTTTGGGGAGGCTGCAAGGGAAAAGGGCAGGTATGAGGGGAAGGGAAAATGAGTGGGTTTGAATAAAATTCACAGAGTCAATACAAAGTTTTTTTTTTAAAAAAAGGAAAATTAATTTGAGACAATATCAAGTTTTCAATCAATATCAGCATGAGTCCATAAAATAATCCTAACCACTCCACCTAGGCTTAGCCCAGCTCCCAGTACTCTGAGCTAGTGTCAGGAAATTCTAAGATTTAGGAGACAGGGTTCTGTTTCTGTTCCTCAATGGTTCTGTTTCTGTTCCTCAATGGTTCTAAAACCTTAAGCCACTTACCCTCTGTGACCATCATCAAACAGATGCATCACACATGTCCCCCAGCTGAAACCTTCAGGACAAAGTGACCCCTAAGACTCATCAAAGCTATTTAATGAAGAGTAGTGAGTGTACAGTAGAAGCTCCAGACTGAGAACGTTAAGAGATGGACAACGAGGGATGGAGCCCAACATGAAGAATCCAGGGGGATGGCAAGGATTTGGGTCTAAAGGGAAGAACATGGAGCGCATAAGAAAAATGGCAAAGATGGGACAAGAAGGTCCTGTCACCCAAAGGGTGTGAGATGAGAGGAAGGGCACCATTCTCTCTGCCCAGAGATGAAGGATGTCTTAGTTAGGGTTTTACTGCTGTGAAGAGACACCATGACCAAAGCAACTCTTATAAAGAACAACATTTAATTGAGGCTGGCTTACAGGTTCAGAGGTTCAGTCCATTACCATCAAGGCGGGAGTAAAGCAGCATCCAGGCAGGCATGGTGCAGGAGGAGTTGAGAGTTCTTCAGCTTCATCCGAAGACTGCTAGTGGAAGACTGGCTTCCAGGCAGCTAGGATGAGGGTCTTAAAGACCAAGCCCACAGTGACACACCTACTCCAACAGGGCCACACCTTCTGATAAGCTGAGCGTATACAAACCATAACAAAGGATATGCTTAGATGGAGAATGCTCAAAGTCTTGTGACACAGTGAGAACAAAAGCAGTAATTCCCATTCACAAGTGAGTTATTAACTATACACCACTGGAAGCAAAAAATCTGATGTGACCTTTAGATCTGAACAGAAACTGGATTTATCAGAAGAAAAAGGACCAGACTCATGAGACAGTCTGTTGTCCTTTAAAAAAAAAAAATCGCCAGGTAGTGGTGGTGCACACCTTTAATCCCAGCACTTGGGAGGCAGAGGCAGGTGAATTTCTGAGTTTGAGGCCAGCCTAGTCTACAGAGTGAGTTCTAGGACAACCAGTGCTGCACAGAGAAAACCTGTCTCAAAAACACCAAATAAATAAAATAAAATAAAATAAAATAAAATAAAATAAAATAAAATATCCCAGCCGTTCGATTTTACCAATGAAGACTTGGGAGCCAGATGCTGAGGTGAAGACCTGCCAGCTCAGAGAGACAGAGAAAGCACCCAAATGACCTTCCTACTCCACTGACACCCCAGAAAGAGAAAGCCCCTTCTCCTTCTCGACACTGTCTTAAATACTCTTGAACTCACAGACCCTCATTTCTGTTTACTTACATTCACTCCCTGTCAGCTGGTTGCTTGTTCTGCCTCTTGACCTAAGGCTGACTTTATTTAGCTCTTAGGTTAAAGGTGTATGCTAGGGCTGAGCCACACCACAACAAGGGTTTCCCAGTTCAGTCTTGGGGATCACAGTGTGATCAAATATCCTGCAACAAGAGTCCCACAAAGATATGGCCATGGATGCATATAGCCAAGGGGACTTCTCTATTACCTAGGGAGGACAATTCTGCATGGATGTTCTGTGACTTCCCTCAGGAGCCCCTGCTGTCAGTTTCCAGACAGACTCAGCAATGGGGAAGGGGTATCATGGGCTGGAAATTTCTGGGTAGACTTCAAGTCAGTAAAACATGCTGGGTCCAAAGATGAGAGTAAGAAACTGTCCCTGCCACCAGGAACTCCCAGGACAGTGATGGAGCCATGGCACTCCATCAATAGAAAGCAAGGGTTGGCACATGTTTTAGGAAAGGATGTTGTGAATGAAGCTCACAAAATCTCCTGAAGTGTTGGGCTGTATTGTGTGCGGGCATGGATCCTGTGGGTTGAGTTGTGGGTCTCTCATCTGCCGCCCCCAAGGGGCTAGGGCCGAGGCTCAGAGAGGCAGAGGTGTGGGAAGCTGACTATGTTCACTCCACACCTGGGCTGGACAGACGTTGGGCTGTGAGAAACTGCAGGACTCTCTCCAGGGGTGAGGGAACACAGTCTCGGGTCCTGTGGGGGGCGGAGTTCTTGGGTTGTGGGTCCCTGAGCCAAGGCGGCCAGGAACCAGCTGGTTCTCTGGCCCTTGGGCTCTCAGGTGCCACTGAGAGGCTGCAGAAGTATTGAGACACTGGGGCATACGGGCTGAATCCTCCCTCAGCTGAAGAGGGGAGGGGGGAAGATGAGCTCGGGCCGTGTCCCTAGGGGATGAGACTCTTGGTCACGGCAACTCACTTGGCTGGGTCATGGCTGCTCGGCTTGCCAGGTTGAGTTGCTGGCCTCTGTAGCTGGAAGCATAGAGAGATCAGTGGCGGGAGATTATACTGCAACTCTGTAGTTAAAAACCTTCTCTACAGTTCCCACGGCAGTCCCCAAAGAAGAGAGATAGTCCATGGTCTTAAGCATGGACTTAAGCATGGTCTTAGGATATTTATTGTCATGGCAGAAAATGGATAAAGCTATACCCCCTATTCTCAGAGCGGGCCTGAGGTTAAATATCTTTTTCAAGGAGGAGGGCCTGGGAAGGAATGCTTACTTGGCTATGCTCTCTTGCCTTTAGGTATCTCATTAGCATGGAGATCTGTCTTGAGGCTGTGTGGCCTGTAGTCATGCCCTCTAGCTGTACTATGTGACTGATAGTCACAAACCTCTCTGTGGGAGGGGCTATAGCTATGGGAAAGGACCCAGGGTCCCAGGAGCAAGGCCAAACTCCTACCGTCTCTGAGGGTCTCCAGGGTTTAAAGCCTGTTCGACCAGGTACCCAGCTGCCTCTCACAGCCTACCACGCAACACTGAAGGTCATATTCAATCAAGAAAACCATAGTTCCTGTGCAGAACAGTCTAACCCATGACTAGGAAGTTAATAAAACACTTTAGTAACACCTTCTATACTGTAATTTTCAAATGTCCTCAAAGCTTGGGCCAATGAAGCTATTGAACTTTCATGTGTTCATTACAGAGCTCCAACAATGTGACCAGTATTGTTTTCACCATAACATCTGGTTCCTTTCCCACCTCCCTCCTCTCCTCTTGGATTATTTCATAGCATGGTTCAAATGTACAATTACCTCTAGCAATGTTTCAGTGTGTTATTTCTGAAAGATAAGTGTTGTGGGGCTGATAGCTCACACGTGGGTGCAGGCATAGGTCCTGTTGGGCAGGGTTGTGATTCCCACGTGTCTGCCTCCCCAGGCCACTGGACATGGCTTGGGGAGCAGAAGTGTGGAAATTTAGCTGAGTTCTCTCCACGCATCATAGGGCAGATGCTGGGCTGAGAAGCCACTTGGGGCTCCGCCCAGGCATAGAGTGATCTCAACTGGAAGTTCCCTGGGGAGGGGCAGGGTTCCTGCTCTCTGTTCTGGGGCTCCCAGACACCACTAAGAGCATGGCAGAACTGAGATGCGACAAAGGGGAGAGAAGGCCCTGACAGCACCCCGCAGGTAGAGACTCTTTGTTACTGTACTCACTTGGCTGGGTCACCTGCTCAGCTAGCATGCTTGAATCGGTGGCCTCCATGGATAGAACATAGGAAAGCCCTCCACAGGAGATTAGGCAGCTTCTTGATACTTGGAGGTCCCCTCTACGGTTCTCCACGGCAGGCCCCAAAGACATGAGGAAGTCCATTGTTTTTACAAGATTTATTGTCATAGTGGAAAGTAGATGAATCTGGCTGCACACCCCCCGCACCCCTAGGGCGGGCCTTTGGTTAAATATCATTTGTAAGGAGGAGGATCTGGAAAGGAATACTTAATTGGCTACGCCCTCTGGCCTTCAGGTAACTCATTAATATGGAAATCTCTTGAGGCTGAGGCCTATAGTCATGCCCTCTACCTGTAGAGGGGCTGGTAGGGGTGTTGCCCTACGTGACTGAAAGGTGTTGATCAAATGGAGGTCTTAGACCATGTGTCAGGAGCTTGGAGTCTGGGAGCGTAGTGAAATATATGCCATCCCTTGCAGGCATGGACACCTGTTGGTCTCTGGCCATCTCTAGCCAGTGCTCTACCAGAAACCAAGCCATCCTTTCACAGTCCCACAGAGTGTCTTTTCCCTTCCTTCTTTCCCCATTTCTTTGTCTCTGCCCTATACTTATACAAGTCTTTTCATAAAGACTATGGAATAGAAGATAGTATTTTTGTAAACCAACAGGATTCTTTTACCATAAAATGGAGATTGCCGTTGCTATGCTTAGATACAAGAGCCAAACCAAACAATCAGAAAACACAGGGCTGAGCCCAGCCTGTGAAACTGGAGCTGCATCAGGGAGAATTCAGGATAGAAGACAGCTTTCAGACAGAAGGAGTGAGCAAAGGAAACAAGAGGTTGTAGCAAGTGAGCTAGAAGGATGGAAAGAAAGCCCTAGAGAAAAGGAATTCTTGCTGAGGAAAACAATATAAAGAACCACATCTGAGGCCTCTCAAAAACAAGGGTTGGAACAGAAACCAAAGTAAACAAATGAATGGTGAATAAAATCGTCTTTATTCCACAGATACTTGGAAGGCTCTCTGTATGAGCTGCACTCTTCAGAAGGGCCCAAGAACAAGCCTTGCATTTGGCTCATGTGGAGTTTGAAAAACTAACATCTCTGTGTCATCTGGACTCACTACCCACTTCTGAATAGATATGATTATACCTCCCATCCACCCCATGACCCTCTAAACACACACGTGCGCACACACACACACACACACACACACACACACACATCACATCACATCACATCTGCAGAAAAGCTCAAAATGTCCTCAAGATGGCTAGGAATTCCCAGTGGGTCCACTGTCAATAGTTGCCTCTGATTTCTTATAAATTCTTTCATTGCTTCCTGCCCTCCTTCATTGCTTCCTGTCCCTGTCTACCACCCTGTTCTGGATGCCTAGCTTTTCATGCTGGTGGCTGTCTCACAGTCTTCCTGTCCTTCTTCTTCTCCTCTCACCAACTCCAGCCAGTTCAGCCATCAGCTATTTCTTGGGTACTTCAGGGAGTCTCTTTATCCCAACATAGCTTGCCAGCCCCAACAAGCTTGCTATCAACTGTCAGAATGTTATGATGGCACCCAAATATGACAGAGTGGCTAAGTGGTAAATAATTAATTTGAAAAAGTGAAGTGGCAGAACCTAAGCCAAGGAAAATGAGCAGTCGAAAGAAAAAGAGCAAAAAATGTTCAAAGAAATAGCCAAGGCCTGAAAGAAAAATAAGCCCCTGGAAGGTTAAGCGGTCTCTGAGGTTAGGTGGGGAGAGTTTCTCTGGGAATGCCTTAGCCCCAAGTCTGCAGCAGCCTCTTCCATCCCATAAGAACAAAGGCAAGAGAGGAAGCTGAGAATTCACCAAATAGACAGGCTCTGCTGTAATTTTGACAAGAAACAGAACTGAATTTGAAGAAAGAAATCTTTGAGTGAAAAGACTGGTTGGGGAAATAACCAAATCCCCCTCAGGGCAAGAGCTCACAGGTTCAGGCTTTCTGGCTTTTGTTCAAAAGGGGCAGGTTGGGAGCTGAAAGATCATGGCAGTGAACAGGAGTGGGGGACAGATCCAATGCACTGAGGTGAGCCCTCAAAGGGACACAGAAAGATAAAGGGAAGTTTGAAAAGGATTCCTTGCATGTGTAGCAAAAGGCATGAGCTGAGGAGGACCAGGCTTAGAGACAAAAGACCGTCTCTACATCAAAGCCTGCATCTTCAGACTGCAAGGTGTAGTGATCGACTACAATGTTTCAAAACAATCAATAGTTATAGCGGCGTAGTTTGGGTGACACTGGACCTCTGGTACAGATGAGCTCTGGAGCTGTCAACCCTACGGGGCACAGTATACCACTGTCACCATGATCAGAAGCTGATGAGAAAGCAAGCACACTTCACAAGATTTTAAATATGAAACAAGAGACTTGAGTCATCACAACTTGCTAAAGTCAAGAAACTACCCATATCAGCCGGCATCTGACCTGTGTTACTTATTATAAATAAAATTACTTTGGTCAATACTGTCGGTCCAGGAGAATTTTTTTCAAAAAAGAGTCCGTTAGTTACTCAAGTATAGAATAACTGGGGGGGGCAGGGGACATATGTGTAGTAAGGCATCTATCTGTAATCCCAGAACTCAGGAGGCTGTAGGAGGAGGATGAGGTATTCAAAGCCAGCCTGTGCTACACAGCAAGACCTTTGCTCAGGAAGTAAAACACAAAATAAACAACAAAAGGTACCATTTAAGAGAGCTGATGTAAAATACAGGGCTGTGCCTGTCGCTTCTATTCATACACTAGCAGGGGTGAAAATTAATTTCTTAAAGCATAGAAGATCAAGGAAAGGAGGGGAGCCTTTAAAACTTCAGAATAGTGAAACATTTTTAGTGTCATAAAGAGAGCTTTCCAAAGGAATATAGCCAGAGGCTTTCAAGACTAAAACAGATATTGCTGCAAATGCATTTAACAGAAAGCACAGGAAAGAAAAATGAAGGTGAAGACCCTGGAGGCAGAAATAGCAAAATCAAAGAACGGATGCAAACAGAGTGGGGGGAATGAGAGCAGAAGGTCACTCAAGAACAAAATCACTCCCTCTGACAGCAGGGGCCCAGGGAGAGCGCTGCTACACTGTTACAATGGGCAGAATAAGAAGGCAGCCAAAGATGGGGATATCAGAAGGTTTAACTCGGTGCAAAAGAGCCCTAGTGTGGAGCTTGGCTGTGAGCTGACAAGAAACAAGCAGTCTGAGGCTGGTCAAGTGATTCTGGTCCAGCTGGCTTTCAAAGCAGGGAAGTACTCTCAGACCTGCAAATGTCCTGTTTGGCTGTGTCAGGCAGACAATGAAAATGAAGGCAAAGTAGGGGACATAGGGAACTGGTGGTAATATTTTCCAACAAAGAGAAGTTGAGCACATACCATTCATTTTAAATAACATGATCAATTGGTTGGTTGTTTGGTTGTTTGGTTGGTTGGTTGGTTGGTTGGTTGGTTGACGAGAGGTTTATACATGTAAACATACCCTTATCTTCCCCAACTCCCCTGCTGTACTCCCCAGACTTTCCCCACCAAACACCCTCTCCTGCACCTTCATAGGTTAGTCTTAACCCACTAAATCAAATGAATGCTAGCTGCTTATGCAGGAGATTCAAGGCCATCCTCTGTCTGACAAATCTCCAGAAGAAAAATAACTCCCTCTCCCAAGGAAAGGAGGTACCAAAGGATGTGGTGCCTCTGGGCCCCTTTGGCACCCATGATAGACTGTTGATGGGGCCTACCTTACGCAGGTCATCACAGCTGCTATGAGTTCATAAGAGCAATGACTATGTCATGTCTGGAAACAGTAGTTCACAGGACTCCTCCTACATGCTTAGTATATACAGGACCCTAGATATGATTCCAGCACCAAATGAACAAATCAAAACAAAAAAAAAAAAACTAAAGCACCGACATGTCCAGTACACAGATGATGCTGTTGTCCGAAGGATGCTGGTCACAAAGAAGCACATACTGCATCCAAACCAAATGTCCACAATAGACAGATCCTCTGAAGCAGGAACAAGTTAATGGTTGCTGAGGGCAGGGTGGAAGTTATAGGTACTAATTTTTTTATTAACTTTTTATTGGTTCTTTGTGAATTTCACATCATGCACTCCAATCACTCTCATCTGCTCGTCCCTTCATACCTGCCCTCTGCCCTTGCAACATCCCCACAAAAAGGCAAAAAAAAAAATCATCTCATTGTGGAAGCTGCAGTGTGTCACAGTGTATCCCACAGTTTACCCTTTTGTCCACACTTCTTTACTTGCAAATGTTCGTTACAATGACTCATTGGTCTGGTTCAAGATCTCTGGCTTCTGCTACACTATCAATAATAGAACCTCACTGGGACTCCTCTCAGATATCCTGTTGTTGCCCTGTGTCATGGAGATCCTGTAGTTTAGAATCTGTGGGATGGGCCCCTTCACACACTCCAGCAGTTCATAGATGGGGTAGATGCTGAGGCAGGCCAACTCAAAGTCCTGGATCTGGACCTGAGAGGTATCTGAACTGGTCAGCCAGCAAGCTTTCCCAAACTCACGCCACTCGGATGAGGTCTTCTGCCCTGCCCTGTCCTGCCCTGGCTGGCCCATCCAGTGCCTCAGTCAGCAAGGGGCAGAACCAGTTCATCCACTCTCATGCCCTCAGGACTGGCTCATCTGTGCCCACACCATCAGAGACAACGCTACATACTATGTTGCTCAGACTAGGACCTGGGACAAGCTCTCCGGCTCTCACACCCTTGAGTCCAGCTTACCAGAAACCCCTACCCAACCAGAGACAGCTCTACCCCGCTCCCCAGGTGAGATATAGCATCCACTCTCCCAACTGTTGTAACTTGTGAGGGACAGACCCAGTTCTCCCTCTTTCATGGCCCTGGGGTCAGCTGTCCCACCTGCCATAGGTGTGTATGTGGGTGAGTCTCTCCCTAGTCCGTGCCACAGCACAGTGCACAAGAGGCAGGGCTGGCTTTCCAGCACTCATGGCTTTGGGACCAGCTCACCCACAACTCCAACATCCAGGGCCAGCTTTACTGTGCTTCCTGGGCGATGGGGGTAAGGGGCGGCTGCCTGAATACAGCAGCTTGCTAGGGGTGGGGTCAGCTCTTCTGCTTTCACTGCCCCCCACTCCAGGGCCAGCTCTCCCCAGCCTTGCCCAGACGAGAGATGGAGCCAGTTCTGCACAGTCCTCAGACATCAACGTGTCTCCAGGTGGCAGTCCAGACCAGGGACATCCACCTGGCATTTGGTGGCATCAGACTCCTGCAGCTGCAGGTCCCCAGTGGCCGCACAGGCCAGGACCCCACTACGGTCCTAGGTGGCGGCTCAAGGGCTTCCCACAAGACTTCCTCACTACCCTACAGTCTCCAGCTCTTCCTCTCTTCATTGTGCCCACTCCACCACTTACTCACTCCTCTGCGTGGCATCTGGGGTCTCTGGGTGTCTGAGGTTGTCTCAGGAGTGATCTCAGGAGTACTATGCCCTTCTTGTGAAGTATGGCACCAGGCAGGCGTCATCTCAGGGATGGTCTGCCAACCTGGGCCTGCGAGGTAGGGGACTGGTGGTCTCAGGGTAGCTACCTGTCAGGGTCTCGAGGCACCAGACTGATGGTTGTCTTGGGCTCACTCCTCCCCCAAGTCCCATATGCCAAGGTAGTGATTGTCTCAGGCTTGCTGTGTGGGGTATCTTTGGGGATGGTGATAGGATTAACAGATGTAAAACTCTGAAAACACTAAATTAGGTTATATTCTTTTGTTGTTGTTGTTACATTTATTTATTTATTTATTTATTTATTTATTTATTTATTTGCATGCAGGAAGTGCGCATGCTCCACCACACATGTGGCAGTCAAAGGACAACTTTCAGAAGTTGATTTTCTTCTATCATTTGGGTCTCAGGAATCAAATTCAGGTTGTCAGGCTTAGCAAAACGCTCTTTCATCCACGCGGCCATCTCCACAGCCTCAAAATTATTTTGTTTTTGGTTTGTTTGTTTATTTGTTTATTTCCAGACAGAGGAGCCTTAGTCAATTCCTGGCACCCACAGGGTACCTCATAACCATCTCTAATTCCTCTTTCCAGCATTTGCCCTCTACTGGCCTCTATAGGCACTGCATGATATGGTGCATGCAAGCAAAATATTCATACTCATATAAAAAAAATAAATATTTTTTTTAACTTGAAGAGGGCCTGCAGTGCCTGACCCTTGGTTTGACACCAGGCAGAATTTGCCTAGAATTCAAGCTACTTGGGAGATTAAAATTCAAGTTTAGCCTGGACAACGTAGCAGGATTCTGCCTCAAAGTTAATCTTCTCAAAAGCTAGGGATATGGCTTAGTTTTAGAGTTCTTGCATCAAATACTTGAGGGGCAGGGTTGAATCCCCAGTGTCTAAAAAAAAAAAAATCAAAGAAAGTTGAACAAATAAACACAAATTTTACCCAAGTATAATATCTAACACAAAATTCTAACCTCAATCCACAAAGAACTGACTAATGAGGGCAAAACGCATTCCCACCAGTATGACCATGTCTGGGTGTGTCCTGAGAACAAAGGCCATGGAGAGAGTCAGAGGGGAAAGTCCTAGTTCAAACCAGGTCACAAGCCCAGCTTTGGCTGATGGATGCTATCCATCGTTACCAGCCAAGTCTCCACAGGGATTGTAGAACAGTTATCTGTCAATGGCAGAATCATTTTTTCCTTTCATTTACCCAAATGGTATCTGGCACTAAAGCATCTGAGGAATGTTTCTGAAATAGTGTTTTCAACACCAGACAGCATAGTACTGTCTCTAGGAGTTAAAGGAACCGTGTGAGGCTCTGGGTCTTTGGCACAGCTGTGGAGGGAGAGGTACCCCCTCCCTTCTTTACAGCTCCCAACATCATCTGGTTGCTTCTTTTTCTCAAGCTCAGCTACGGTTGGAAGAAACAAAGAGTTCAGCCCCTGACCACCGTGACCATGGTAGTCAATGGAGAGAAACAAACGCGCTTGGAACAAAGCACCATTTCTATTTTCAAATTACTTTTAAACAAAGTGCCATTGAAGAACCTTCTCCCAGTTCCCCTGCAGAACCATGATGTGAATCTGGGTGAATTTTTCATTTAGAACTTCAGGGAGCTGCTGGCTGTTGGAGATGAATGGCTTGGTTTGTAGCAAAGGGAAGAAAGAGAAACATCTACTAGAAACTGAGTGATGCGCCCATTTGAAGTGTTGACTAAGTTCTATGGCGACAGATCACTGATCTCCTCGCCTGTGGTGGCAGCTTGCTCTGCAGTCATTTTATACGTTATAGATGTCCTGAAGGGTCTTCTGTTTAGGAAACATTTGTTTCTACAGAGAGACTATTGCCTTCAGTGTGTAACCATAAACTCAACTGTAGCGTGGTTACATCCTTAGGAAATTTGGTGCTGGTTAAGATCAATTGTCAACTGACAGTATCTAGAAGAGATGACCCTCTAGGGGACTATCTCTTTCTAGTTGATCAAGGTAAGAAGACCGACCCTAACTGGGGGCTGCACCATTCCATGGCCTGGGGTCCCAGACTGCATAAAAGGGAGACAGTGAACTGAATGTTCACATTCATCTGTCTTTGATGATTCCTGACCAGCTGCCTAAGGTCCTGTCACAATGACTCCATTGCTGTGATGAATTTGTATCCCCTCAAACCCTAAGCCTAGATAAAACCCCTCCCCTGCCTCAAAGTGGGCTTTTTTTTGTTAGATATTTTGTCACAACAACTGATATGAAACAAAATAAGCTTTTAGACATAGGAGAACAAGACCTCAGATGGTCCAGAGATGCAACTGTGTATAGATAAAAAGAGAAGCAGATAGGATAATGTTGAGATTTGGTCAGTTGCTATGTATTATAATGCTAAATTCTGTATCCCAAGGTCTAGTTTGCTTCAAGACAAGTGAATTTCGTGTACCAGCTTTTGTTGTGTAAATCTTTGCTCCTTGTTTTAGTTAAGGTTTTACTGCTGTGAACAGACACCATGACCAAGGCAACTCTTATAAGGACAACATTTAATTGAGGCTGGCTTACAGGTTCAGAGATTCAGTCAATTATCATCAAGGCAGGAACAGGCATCCAGGCAGCCATGATGCAGGAGTTGCTGAGTTCTACATCCTCATCTGAAGGCTGCTAGCAGAATACCCACTCCCAGGCAGCTAGGACAAGGGTATTAAAGCCCACACCCACAAGGCCACACCTCCCAACAATGCCACTCCCTGGGATAAGCATATACAAAACCATCACACTCCTTTATTTAAAATTATTGGTTAATATAAGATGACTATAGCCTGTAGCTGGACAGAAGAGAGAGGTAGGCAGGGCTTGGGTTCCCTGGCTTGGGGCCTGAGGAGAGACCATGAGGAGAGGAGAGAGGAGGAAGAAAGGAGTTTCATGAGGGAGGAGGTCTGTGAGCTCATGGCCACAAGGGTTGGTCTGTTAGAAAAGGAGCAGCCCAGAAGGAACTCCACAAGTGATAATCTCAGGGTTACTGACCAGGACGTAGACAAAATAGCACAGAGGGTTGCTATCTGCTCAGCTCTGGTGCTGTAAGGCTTATTATAAATATAAAGGTTTTGTGTCTTTTATTTGGGAACTAAATGAACAAAGGTGGGGTGGAAAGCCCCACATAATATTTTCTCCAACAGGATAACCTCAGATAAGACAAAACGCCAGCAGGTGGGTCTGCTAAAGGATCAGTGATTCTTCTTTGTGCTTTTATTTTCAGTTTGCTTTTTCTTTTAAGCTGACGTCATTTCTAAAGGCGAGAAACTAAGAATACGCTGATGCTTCTTAAACCGTAACATAGCACAATGGGATTGCTACAGGTCACACCTCCTAGTATATTTTTCAAACACATATTGTGTGTGTCTGTGTGTGTTTTGTGTGTGTATGCACACATGTGTGGATGTCAGAGGACAACTTTTAAGAGTTGGCTCTCTACTTCAAATGTATGGCTCAAACTCCGGTTGCCAGGCTTGGCAGCACTTTCACCCACTGAGCCAGGTCGCCAATACCTATTGCCCACTGTCACTTTAAGTTGACAATATATGATTCCAAGTTCCAAATATGATATGTGACAGAGAACTGCCACTCAGTCTCCATTGCATTTACCCAGGTCATTCTCACATGCTACAGGCATCTATAGCTATCCATTGCTGACTTATCCTCCCCATGGTATTTATACAAGTGTGTATCTATCAGAAACTGGAGCATGCTGTACACAGAGTTCAGTGTGCCTCGGCCACACATCAGTGCACAATCACTGATCTGTAGTCACTGTGGGGTACTGTCCCTGTCCACTGTGAAACAAGATGAGCATACAGGCTGATTCTTGCATGTACTCAGAAACAATGCACAACCCTAACTAAGACTTGGCTGTGAATTAAATAAACCACACTTTGCATTCACACTTCGGTGACCATTAGAAAAGTCAGCTTCTAAGGTAGTCAAAGGTCAAACTCAAAATATCTAGACACTTAAAAAAATATTCTGGCTCGTTTTGAACATCAAGGAAACACAAAACTTCAAATACTTTTACACAAAAGCACACAGGGAAGATGGGCTGACGGCATGGTTTATTAACATTTTCATTATTTGTTCTTAAAAGTTTAGACAATATTCACCTGGGATTTCTGCTCACCTTTCTCCTTGGCAACAGCCTCATATGTCCAAAGGAGATTACATTTACAAAGAAAGATTTCTAAATGTCAGAAATATTACGACCAAAGAAAACATTTCTGTCCTGTCTGCAATACAATCCAGTTCAATTCCATAGACTCTCAGGAGGCGTTACGCAAAGCACTGAGCTTTCACAGACACTGATTCTGGCCTCGGATGCTCAAATAAATGCCTCTTTCCATGGGGATTGTTGTGTTCTATATGGCCTGCCCTGGAGCTTGGACCTTGGTAAGCTTTGCCTTCTAGAAGGTTCCATAGGCTTGGATGTAGAGAACTTGATATAAGAGGAAAACCATGGGCACAGCAGAGTCAGAGAGGCATGTTGGAGGAAGCATCGGGCAGTCACTGAGTCAACACACACGACTATTGGGTGTACATAAGAGGGCCCAGGAACACCCTGGTTCTCACTTGTGACACATGAGAAGATGGTGGCTCCATTAAATGAAGCACTGAAGCATGCAAAGCAAAACGAGATGGCTGTGAGCTCTGTTTGGGTCTCACTGAGCCAAGCACAAGCAGCTGTGCATACGGCTCTGATGAGCAGAGTTCTTGTTTGAAAGACAGAAATTCGAGCATGCTGTTCACTTCCTACGGTGGCTGTGATGAACGACTACAAACTTGGTGTCCTCAGATTTATTCTCTTATAGTTCTGGACGTCAAAAGTCTAAAACCAGTCTTACTGAGCTACAGTCAGGATATCCATGTATCAGAAGAACTAGCTAGCACCTTCCAGAGGCCACGGGAGAGAAGTCTGTCTTTGCATGTTTTTTTTTTTTTCCTCTTTCTAGAGGTCACCTGTATTTGTCAGTCGTGTCCCCCCCTTCAATGACAGCTGGTTGCATGGTTGCCCTCCGCCTTACGACTACTTTGGGTCCATGCAGATAATCTGAGGCTTATTCTTGACCAAGGTCCTTAACTTAGTCATATCTACAAATTCCTGTTTGCCATATGAGACAATCTCCACACTCCTGGATCTATTAGGGCAGGGGCAGGAAGATCACTGTCAGTTTGAAGCCAGCTAGTATATATGCAAGGTCGTGGCCTGCAACGACTATGTACTGAAACCCTATATGAGAAGCCAAGGATAACTGACTGTGGTGGCGCACGCCTTTGATCTCAGCACTTGGGAGGCAGAGGCAAGTGGATATCTGAGTTCCAGGCCAGCCAGGGATATACAGAGAAACCCTGTCTTGGGAAAAAAAGAAAAAACGAAAAGCTTGAAGTGAAAAGGTCTCCAAATACAATACAGGTTTCAGACCTTTTAAAGGAAAAATCTTATAAAGGCAAAAAGATGAAGTCCTAAGAGCCCACAAACAAGGTATTTCTGCCCTCCTGAAACATGAAGAACTCCCCTAATTTATGTCTGTAAGTGAGAATTCAATGGACAAATGGGTAAAAGCTACAACTGGCATTTGCTGAGCACAAAAAGCAAATGGCTAATGCATAATTTTATAAGAGCCCCTCATTTTGCTGGCAAGATCAATAAAAATCAGGAATAACGCTGTCTGCTGATGAGAAGGTGTCTTAGTTAGGGCTTCATTGCTGTGTAGAGACACTATGATCAAGGCAACTCCTATAAAGGTAACAATTCATTGGGGCTGGATTACATTTTCAGAGGTTTAGTCGATTATCATCATGGCAGGAAGCAGAGCAACATGCAGGCTGACATGGAGGAGGCGAGAGTTCTACATATTGAAGGCAGCAGGAGACTGTGTTCACACTGGGCACAGCTTGAGCATAGGAGACCTCAAAGCCCACCCCCATAGACACACTTCCTCCAACAAAGTCACATGTCCTCTAGTGAGGCCATACCCCCTAATAGCACCACTCCCTATGGCCAAGCATTCAAATACATGAATCTGTGGAGGCCATACCTATTCAAACCACCACAATCCACTCCCTGGCCCCCATAAAGGTTTGTAGCCATAACATAATGCAAAATGCATTTAGTCCAACTTCAAAAGACCCCATAGTCTGTCACTGTCTCGACAACGTTTAAAAGTTCAAAGTCTCTTGTAAGATTCATGCACTCTCTTAACTGTAATCCCCTATAATAGCAAAATCAAAAACAGATGACATACTTCCAACATACAATGGTACAGGACGTATACTGTTCCAAAACATAGGAAAGGAAGCACAGTGAGGAAATACTGGACCAAAGCAAGACTGAAAAACACCTGGACAGATGCAAACACTGCATCTCCACGTCTGATGTCAAAGTGCTCTTGAGAACTCCGACTCCTTTCATCTTTGCTGACTGCAACACACGTCTTTTTCTCTTGAGCTGGTTTCTGGTAGCGGCTTTCTCAGCAGGTATCCCACAGCTCTGGCATCTCTAACATCTTGTGCTCTCCAAGGCAACCCAGGCTTCATTTCATCTTCACAGCTTCACACAATGGCCTCTCTAGGCCCCCATGCAGGAACTCCTGCCATACACTTGGCCTCAGAAGCTTTTCTTAGTCATAAAGGGCGATTCCATAACCCCTTTCACACACTAGCCTCTTTGAGCCTCCATGCAGGGACACCCAGTCTCAGTGGCTTTCCTTAGTTGCAGTGGGAAATTCCATCCTTGACTCTAAAGCCAGAACCGCATGGTCAATTCTGCCAAGTTCTGCTAGTTGCTGGGGCTGGAACACACTTCCCTCATCCAATTGCATCTTCATCAGTTCCCTGATTTCCATGATCTCCTTCACTGCCTATGCTTGACTCTCCTGTTCCATAGACCGGGCTGACCTTGGATTTTGAGACTGCCTGCTTCTGTTTCCTGAGTGTTGGGATTAAAGGTGTGTACACCTGAACCTAAGCTATTCTTTAATCCCTTTTCACAAGATGGAAGCTTAGGTGGATGGGATCATGTCCTGAAATCACCACTCCTTTAATTCCATTTAATATCTTTAATCTGTTTCTCTCCTTGAACACAGGATTTAACTCCATTCCACTTCCTGGTTCGTCTTTAATCCTTGAACCATATATTTTCTATTTTTCCTTTCTAAGCTTGCCTTGTTTCACCAAAATGTTCTTCATAAGACTGATCTACAGGGTGCCGGGCAGTGGTGGCACACACCTTTAATTCCAGCACTTGGGAGGCAGAGGCAGGCAGATTTCTGAGTTGGAGGCCAGCCTGGTCTACAGAGTGAGTTCCAGGACAGCCAGGGATACACAGAGAAACCCTGTATCGAAAAACCAAAAAAAAAAAAAAAAAAAAAAAAAGACTGATCTAGAATCTAAACTAGGCTGTTTTGAGATTTCCTTTGCCAATATAATTACTCTAAATCTCTTCACCTTAGCCTTGGGGAGACTCTTCAGACAAGCAGCTACATTCTTCACTGAAATATCACAAGAACGATCTCTGGGCAACATACAAAAACTCTTCACCTCTGAAACCTCTTGAGCCAGGCTCCCACAGTTCGAGTCACCCTCAGCAACACTGTTGTCTTTCATGTTTCTACTACTATAGTTCATTAAGCCCCAGTTAGAGCATTCCTCTGTTTTTTTCTAATCTGAAGTCCCAAAATCCACTTTCCTCAGCACATGCTCCAAAAGCATGGCCAAGCCTGTCACACAATACCCCAGTCCCTGGTGCCAACTTCTGTCTTAGGGTTTTAGTGCTGTGAACAGACACCATGACCAAGGCAACTCTCATAAAGGCAAGCATTTAATTGGCGCTGGATTATAGTTTCAAAGGTTTAGTTCATGATCATCATGGCAGGAAGTATGGCAGTGTGCAGGCAGACATGGTGCTGGGGGTGCCAAGACTTCTACATCTTGATCCAAAGGCAGCAGCAGGAGACTGTGTTCCACATTGGGCAGAGCTTGAGCACAGGAGACCTCAAAGCCTTCCCCGTACAGTGACACACTTCCTCCAACAAGGCCATACCTCCTAATAATGCCACTCCCTCTGGCCAAGCATCCAAACACACAAATGTATGGTGGCCATACCTATTTAAGCCACCACAAAAGACTATGAAGAAAAAGATACAGGTTGATGGAGTTTAAGCATGAACATTTTTTAGAGAGCACTTTGGAATTATCTGTCAAAATTTCTAATGTACTATTTGATTCAGCAATTCTAAGAAGATATCTACATACATATTCAAGAAGATATCAGTGCCCTGTGTCTCATTTGTTCATGCTTTTTTACTTCCTTGGTGGAAAGTTAGACACAACCTGAAGATCCACTAAGAGAAAAACCATTAAATACATTAGGTATATAATAATATATTGGGGCACTATTTATATAGAAAAATTGGATCTAAATGGAAGGACTTACTTGAAAGTAAGTTTATAATATGTAAGTTTACAAACAAAATATCTGAGCATCCAATTTCATTTACAAAGAACAAAAACTGTTTCCATGTGCTAGGTAAAATAAAAATATTTTTTTAAAGATTTTTTTTCATTTTATTTATATGAGTACACTATAGCTGTCTTCAGACACACCAGAAGAGGGCATTGGATCCCCATTACAGATGGTTGTGAGCCACCATGTAATTGCTGGGAATTGAACTGAGGACCTCTGGAAGAGTAGTCAGTACTTTTAGCTGCTGAGCCATCTCTCCAGACCCCTAAAATAAGGACTTAATAAGTTGCCATCGTGAACAGATCTCTGGTGCATTGTGTTAAGCAAGAGAAGCCACATTCCAAAGGCTCCAGTTTGTAAAATTCTATTGGTGAGACCTTTCCCTCACTGTGAGAAAACATCCGAGGAAATGAAGTTATAAAGGGGTGAGGTGCACTTTGGTTCATGGTGTCATACAGTTTGCCCCAAGATCCCTTAGACCTGTTGCCTTTGGGCCTGTCATAGAAGAATTCATATGACAGGGTGTATGTTTGGTCCAGGATGCTAATCATCTCCTGACCTCTGGAGAAGCAAAATGAGAGAAAGAGAAAGGGCAGGGGTATTATTGGTCACTTTTGGGGCACACCTCCAGTGACCTAACTTCTTTCCACTAGGCTCTACCTCCTCCCAGTAGCACCACAGGCTGATGGCCAAGCCCTCAACACATGGAGCTTTGGAAGACACGTAGAATCTTGACCATAATAGTCAGTGACTCACTAGATGGGGGAAAAATCTATAAGACCAGCAAACAGATAAATGGTCAGGACCAGAATTCAGGTGGGAAGAACCAGAAAAGGACACAGACAAGAAAGGTTTGGGGAGTGGTGGACAGGGCCCATTTCTGAATTGTGATGACGGCTATGAAACTACATGGATTTTACAGATTCGCAGACTGTACATTTCAAACAGTGAGTGTCACTGTCTTAGTTAGGGTTTGCATTGCTGTGAACAGATACCATGACCAAAGCAACTCTTATAAGGACAACATTTAATTGGGGCTGGCTTACAGGTTCAGTGGTTCAGTCCATTAGCATCAAGGTAGGAGCATGGCAGCATCCAGGCAGACATGGTGCTGGAGGAGCTAAGAGTTCTACATTTTCACCTGGAGGCTGCTAGGAGAAGACCAGTTCCCACATGGTTACAAGAAGAGTCTCATAGCCCATGCCCACAGTCACACACTTCATCCAACAAGCCCACACCTCCTTATAGTGCCACTCCCTGGGCCAAGCATATTCAAAACACCACAGTCACTAACATGAACTTTACTTCTATAGACCTTCAAAAACATTTATAGCTAGGGATGGTGGGTACTCACAGTCCTGGCTATGGGGGAAATTGAGGCTGAATTATTGAGAATTTGAGCCAAGCCTGGGCTGCAGGGCAATTAGATTCCATTTCAAAGGTCAGAATGGGATCCTTGGAAAACAGCAAGAATTTTCATGTTTCTTTTCTGTGTGACTTAAGTTACTTTTAGTAAAAATATGTTCCTTGGTGGTTTTAAAAGATTTTTTCCAACATAATATTTATTGATTATTTGAGAATTTCACATTATAAACCCTGATCACACTCACTTCTCCGTCCTTTCGCCTTCCCACCCTTGTGACCCCTTCCCCACAAGAAGAGGAGGAAGAGGAGAAGGGGAAGAGAAAAACACAGAAATCCAATTTATGTTGCCCATAAACTTACTCACTGGAACATGGTCCAACTCCCAGTAGCCAGTCCCTTAAAGAAAACTGAGTCCTTCCCCACCCCCACCCTGCCAGAAGCCAGCAGTTATGGAGAGCTACGTTTCAGCATCCTTATCACAAGCTTTAAGAGTTCTCTTTGATGGATTCCTATCTAGGATATTAACTTTGGGGTGGTTAGGAGTGTGGTGGGTAGGGGTGGCCACAGACACCTTCTATGTCCCTCTTTCTCAACTGTGAGTCTACAGTCATTGATTCCACAGTAAAAGTAGCTTCCTTGCCCTATACAGTCAGTGGGAGCTGGGATCATGGACTTCCACACGGTTTCTGGTGACAGCATAGACTACAAACATCCACATGACCTCTGGTGTTAAGCACATGCCACAGACCTCAGCATGGTCTCTGGTGGTAGTACAGACATCAAGCAGGCTCTCGGCTGCAGCCCTGGCCACAGGCACCATCCTACCCCTCAGTGGCTGCACAGGCCAAGGGCATCAACCATGGGCTCCCAGGAAACACAGGTAGCAGCCAATCCCATGAACATCAACATGGACTCAGCTGGTAGCACGGGCCACACACATCAACATGGCCCCTAGCAGCTGCACTGCCTCTGGACAGTGCATCAACATGGCTTCAGGCAGCAACACAGATCGTAGACATCGACACGGCCCTCAGTGGTAATATCAGCCATGGACATCAACACAGCCCTAAGCTAAAGCATGGACTCAGACATACTCCTCAGCAGCAGCTGTACCACAGACATTAACATGGCCCCAAGTGATTTCACAAGCCACTCATGTCAACATGGCTTCCGACCGCAACCTAGACCACAAACTATGGAAGTCTACCTGGCCTCTGCGGTAGCAAGGGCCTCAGACATCCGCATGGCCTTCAGTGGTGGCCCCGACCACAGACATCCACATGAACCTCAAGTTTCAGTACAGATTGGGGCCTCTCATACACCATAGAGCTCCAGAGCAGGTGCTGGTAACTGACACCATCTCTGCTTTTCTCCCATTTCTTAAATGTTTTAATAAATAAATTAATCGTGAAACCCTTGAACTATGGTGTTTTCAAAGGCACGCATAGCCACCGTTCAGGAGAAAAGGTATACAATAGCATGCAAGAGTGATTTGGGAAAAACATAATTAAAATGTAGGCACAAAAATCTGTTTAGTGGGTGTCTGTGTGGAAACAGACAAGGAGTGTATCTATGAAATATTTAGCAGTAATTTACTAGTGCTTTGAGACTGTGGTATCGTGGATTTGTAGGAGTGACATTCTTAACTTTTGTCAAATGATTTGAAACTGGATAATTTCTGTAATTATATTTTATAAAGGGTGTTTAAGTAGTGTGACTGAAGAGGTTCCTTTGACTAAAAGATGGGGGGGTGGGTGTGTGTCCCATTCTCTGAGAGGCAAGATTCCTATATTTAGATAGAAGTGTGGAGGCTGGAGAGTAGATAGACCATTCAGTAACTAAGGCCCCAGTTTTCTCAGTGAAACTGACCATCTTATAAGAGAGAAGTGAAATGGTGTCAGAGACAGTGGAGGAGTTAAAGAAAGGGCAAAGGTCAGGGATAGCTTGTAAGACAGTAATTGAGAGACTCCTGTAAAGTTCTCCCAGGCTCCACCCAACCAAGCTGCTATGTATAGAATGACCAGCAGGGGGCACCAGCAAACTAGGGAGAGAATTAGCTAACATGGATCTTGGTGACTGCCACCAACCAGTACCAAGCTTTAAGAACGGACAGAAATACAGATTTTTAGATAAAATCATCCCATTAAAGGTACTGGCAACCAGTTAAATATTGCTTTGCATACTGCCAAACCAATTGAGAGTTGTCAGCCTGTGGCTGAGGTGACAGATTAGGGAAATGAGAGGTGGTACACACTTATTTCTCTAAAACTCTCTGTAAGTACTGGGATTTGGTGGTGATGGAAGTGGCTATGACAGTGACAGTGGTGTTGGCAGGGTCTCTCCATGTAGTTCAGGCTGTCTGAGAACTTGTGACCTTCTTCCCTCAGCCTCTGAAATGCTGGACTACATGACTTCCTCCCCTTTCTCAGCCCAGTATTTTGTTTTGTTTTGTTTTGTTTTTTGTTTAATCACTGCAGCTTGATTCAGGGGAAGATGAGATACAGTTCAGAAGAAGAGAATCATTGATTGGATATGGGGAACAAAACAGGCCTTTAGAAAAGCACAAAGCAGAAGCGAGATTTTGAAACCCCAGGCTTTCAACAATAAGAGTCAGATTCTTAAAAGGTAAGGGTCTGTTGACTTCAAGCAGCAAGCTCAGTCAGAGGCTGCTGGAGAAGGAATTCTGAAGGTAAGGGTCTGTTGACTTCAAGCAGCAAGCTCAGTCAGAGGCTGCTGGAGAAGGAATTCTGCAGTGTCCCCTGGAGCCTGTGCTGTGTGTGAGCTGGGGAAAGCAGAGAAGAGAAAGGGGAGCCAATCAGAGCCAACAGTGACAAGTGCCACTCATGACCAATGCCCCCATCCCCCACCCCAGGGCCAAAGCTCCTTCAATACCTGCATTCAGATACCAACAACTGCAATGGGTCAGTCCTGCAGCAAGCAGGCCTGGACCAGCATCTTCCTTCATAGGCTCTCAGAGTTTGAGAGAGGCCTTAAGAGTTCCAGAATTTCCCAAGGGCCTCAGAAGAAATAGAAAGGAGCTGAGAGATCAGGCCTAAAAATTCAAAAACCACCATGGGGGGGTGGGGGGGAGGACAATGTGACCAAGGTTTACAGAGTGTCTCTAGAGGAAGCCGGCAGGGTTGAAAGAGTTGAGAAAGGCTGTAACCCCTGCTGCATTGGACCAAACAGTGAGCACATGTACCTCAGGTGAATTTAGAGCACATCTAAACCAGTGCTGGGCTTTGCCGGGCTGAAGCAGGGGTGGAGGAGTGGGAAGTGGGGTTAGATTGAGGGTGGGGGGGAGTAGGGTGGGGGGGCTAAGAAAAGATGGGGAGCACGAAAGAAACACTGAGGATGCTGACAAAGGAACAGTTCTGGAGCTGGTGATGTAATTTCCTGCATGCTTGACTCTCAAGAACAAAGCTCTGGGCTCTGTTCCCAGTACCACACAAACTGGGTGCGGTGGGACATGCCTGTAATCCTAGCACTTGAGAGATGGAGAAAGGAGGGATCAGAAGTTCAAGGTCATCCTTGGCTACATACCAAGTTCAAGGCTAGCCTAGAGTACATGAGACCCTGTCTCAAAAGAAAGTGGGGGTTGGGAAGATTCTAGTTACCCAAAGAACAATCCAAACCCACAAGTGGGGTATACAATATGTCAGACACCCCAAAATAAAATAAATTAAAGCATATCATATTCTCTCTCTTTTTTAAAAAACAGTGATACCACACTCAGCAACAAGAAAGTGGACACCCGCACTCCTTTTCTCACTTCCTGAGGGACAAGGGCACAGAATGTCATCAGCACTTAGGGCGGCTAACCTAGCACTGACTTCATGGATAACCCAAGACACAGCACACGCGGCCAGATGAAAAGAAATGGAGGCCTCAGGGTTGGGTGGGAGTGCACTCTGAGATCAGAGATCTGTCGAAGAGCTGGGTGTGGCTATGGTTTCAGAGTCCTAGAGATGGGCTCTGTGCTGTGGCCTTGTGCTATAGAGAGATATGTGTGGCCACGTGGAAAGAGGAGGGCATAAGACTGTTGCCAAGGTCACACAGAGCCCGCGCTGCCGTCACAGGATGAGGTGAGGATCAGTCAGTCAGATACCGTTTTTGTGTGAAGCCACAGAACCTTTTGGTACTGGGCATGCAGCATAAAGTATTCCATTATGGTCTCACAGCCTGGTAGTCGTGTTTACATTGAGCTCCGAGTTTGTGCTTCTTTCTGGTATGTGTACTGGGGACCAGCTGTGGTTCTGAGTCCTATGTTTCCTCCCTCAGGGTGTCCAGATGTCACCATTGGGCATATCAGGCTGGAAGGATGAGTCTGAGTCACGGCTGGGGGTCTTCTCCGAGGATTTTAGCGTTATGGCTCTTTTAGACGATACTCAATAAAACAGCCTTCTTAGACGATCTTCAGTGAAACCGCTTGTGAGCATATACTTTTTTCAGGGTGAAAAGTGGTTATATATAAATTTTGGTGAGTGGGGAAGAGCTTCAAGGCGAATGAAATCATTGGCTGGAATCTAAAGTATTGTCAATGCTTCATATGTATGGAGAGACAATCTAGAAATCTCAGGTAGTGCTGGACAGGTTCTTATCAGGAGAGAGGAAGTTGAACTTGCAGGTCTGCCAAGGATTATGTGGCATTCCTTAGGAAGAAGATTGGGATCGGGCTCCCCAGATCAGAAGGAGAGGATGAAGCCCCACTGGAAACGGGAGTCCTCCATTTTGCACGGATCTCAGAGGAACCATCCAGTCAGGTAGAATGTGATCTTCACATCGAGGTCTAATACTTCTTAACATGCTGAAGTTTTTGTAACTTGTGCTGGGAAACACACATAAGCTTTTCCACATCAAACTACAGCAAAAAGTAGGGGGCACCATGTGTACCCCACCATTGCCTGTCGAACATACTATAAATTAAATTTCTTTCCAAATGCTCATCTGACAAAAGGAGACTGGTCACGTATGGAAGGTTTTGTTTTCAGAGAATCGAAGGTAGGCACGAGCTGCGGGAGAGCCCACGCTGGGCATTCTCACTGGACATCCAGAAGGAGGCTGCAAAGAAAGCTTTCCTTCAACACAAATGTCTTTTTTTTTTAACTCTCCAGAGAAAATGAAGTCAGAAATGATTTTTTTTTAATTTGCTTTCATTTTCCTCATGCCAAACTAAGTATTCCTGAGAGAAAACAGACCTTTTCAGGGAGCCAGTCCCCTGCTCTACAGATCTAATTCTGAGTGATTACTGGTTTTCCTACTCGGGGTTGGGGGGTGGGGGGGTAGGACCAGGCTCTGAGAGAATTCACGTTAACTCTTACTTAATCTTCAGTTTTACAACCAGTTCAGCTGCCTTTTCTCTTTAATGATCTAAATATCTGCTGTGAAATTTTCCTTTCAAATAAACTGGTGGTCTGGTTTTATTCTGTCCTGAAGTTTGCAGCTAAATATTTATGTATGTTGTTTAGGAAGACAGGAGACTACCCGGCCTGTGGTAGAACTCCTCGGGTAATGTTGAAACGGCCATCGGAGTCCCTGACTTGTGGATGCTGTGGTCTGTCCCAGTTCAGGAGATGTTGACTATCAATACCATCCATTTAATTTTCTCTAGTTTTTACTCTGCTAGTCAAAGCTTTTGCAAGATCTGAGATGGCACTGGATCATGCAGGTGTTTGTAAGGTGAGAGAAACCTTTGAAAGTCTACAGTCAGTGCAACTGAAGTGGCACGGAATTTTCCACACAGAAGGGCCATACTACATGAGAAAAACATGGATGAAAAACAGAACTCCTTTTACTCCTTTGGATTTTTTTCCCACACACACTCATTTATATCATGAAGTCCTGGGGCACGGCTGCAGGTTTCTAATGAAGAAAATTTCCAGGCCTACTTCCCTGTCTTCTGGGAAATTTCAAAATTGGTTTGCTGTGGCTTGGAGATTCCTCAGGGAACATGTTGAAACCTTCCAGGGTCTACTGAGAAGAAAGACTTCTATTACATCTCAAACCAGGTGTGTACTTCTAGAACATTCTTAGTGCCACTGTGGCAAACTACCACAAATGTAGCAGCTTAGCACACACAACAGACACAAAAATTCATACACACACAAACTCTCTCTCTCTCTCTCTCTCTCTCTCTCTCTCTCTTTCTCTCTCTCTCTCTCTCTCACACACACACACACACACACACCTTCAAAACGAACCTCTCCAACTTCGATTTCTGACCTTGAATGTCCTTTTCTGAACTCCAGCTCTCAATATCCCTGTAATAAGGATATCCTTGGCCCACCTGCATAATCAGGTATCCATCCATTCCAGGATCTTAAATTAGTCTCATGACAACTACCTTGTGTGAGCTGTTTCATTCAGAGACTTCAGAGACTAGAAACAGAGGTGATTCAGTCAAACATACCAGGACCAAGCCAGGACTTCTCAGCCAGTCCCCACCAGCAGGTTTCAGCCTGGCCAGGTCTGCTAAGGCTCCAGGCTTCAGTCAGTGCCTGAGTTCCTTGACAGGCTTCACAGCCTGCGCCCATCTCATCCCTGCAGCCTGGAAAACTAAGGAGCAGGAAGTGTTCATGGGTCAGCCTAGGAATTTCAACCTCAGTGTCAGGGACACACTAGATAAGCACGAACGAAACACAGTTAAAACGTGCTTTAACTTTGGTCAGCCACCGTTCTTTCCAAGGCCTGGCTTCTCCATGGGGGAGGAACTGTTCAAATTCCATGCAGGACAATTCTGGGAATTCTAGGATGCTTAGCATCCCAGACCTTTGCTCTATAAAGTCTTGCCGAATCCTCCCCCCCACCCCACCCCACCCCCACAACCATTGTGACAATCAAAACAGACTCCCACACACTTCCTAATGACCACCAGTGAGACGGCATTGCCAAAAACCTCAGGCAGGATGATGCTTATCTGTGTAGTCAAAGGTCCTCAGGGGAGAAACACATGTAAACACTTGGTCAGGAATTAAATGCTAGGTCCCAGATAAAACCCTAAACTCTGAGGGCTAAGGCTGCTCCTGGGAAGGTTTGTGGTGGGGAAAGGGAACTGCCAACTTCTCCATGATCCCCACTGCCATCTTGATGACCTGAGTTCATAAAGACTCAAGGAAGGAAGTCAAACAGTACCAAACAGTACTTGGGAGCTGGAGGCAAGAATAGCAGATCAAGGTCATCCTCGGCTACTCAGTGAGTTCAAGGCCAACCTGGACTACTTGAAACTGAGCTTCAAAAAAAACCAAAAACAAACAAAAGCCAAGAGGTACTCCCCACTCTTCTGGCTGATGGGTTGATGCTGGTTTCAGTGTGGTTTGTCCATTCTGAAACTCCTGTTGGAAATTTGACTGCTACTAGGGGTGTCTTAGAAGGTGAAGGCTTTGATATGATAGATACCGAGGAGAAAGACAGCCTATCTTGAGGAACTGAGTGCATGTTTGAGTGAGCAAGTTGTGATAAAGCGTACCCACCCCATGTTCTGTCTCTTGTTCAGGCTTCCGCTTGCCCTGCCATGTTATGACCCAGCACCAGGTCCACACCTGACCCACACACATGATCATGGATTCCAGAGCCATGAACTATATCCACCACTATACTTTTGAAGTTACGAGGTCTCAGATAGTTTATCGTAGCAGCAGGAAACGGTATATGATTGAGTGTAACTGATTTTTTTTTCTTCTGATGGGTTTGTTTGTTTGTTTGTTTGTCTGTTTGTTTGTTTGAGCTTCCACTATGAGAATCTCTATCACAACTCACAGGACCTAAGGATGCTTTACATGCCTGCGCTCACAGCCTTGCATCCCTGCATCCTTGGCAATCCACATGTATGTGCTATGTACATGCAGAGAGGATACCTTTTTCCATGGAGAAGAGGGCAAACACTGGAAGTCCACTTTTGTTCTGTGGGTGGTGACCGCAGCCTGACTTTGGAATATTATTTCTATTGCAGCTCAGCACCGAGCCAAGCGTGCCATTACAGTATCCTGCTATGGTTACGGATGCAGAGAGCATTTCCAAGGCAAACAATGTAAGAGATGACGCTCAATGGCTAAGAATCGCTGGGCCTCTGGGTTTTCACAGTTTGGTTGGTTGGTTGGTTGGTTTGGCTTGTTTCTCTGTGTGGCCCTGACTGTCCTGGAACTCACTCTGTAGACTAGGCTGGCCTTAAACTCAGAGATTTCCCTGCCTCTGCCTCCCAAGTGCTGGGATCAAAGGCATGCGCTATTACCACCTGGCACACGTTTTTCATAGCTTTGACAAGAGTATTTAACCTTTGTGTGTGTGTGTGTGTGTGTGTGTGTGTGTGTGTGTGTTCCAATATATTTTTGAGCTGAATGTTGGGAAATAGTTCTTCAGATTTCTTTTTTTTTTCTACAGTAAAGCAGTTAACAAGGACTTTTTCTTCCAGTCAAAACTCTAGGAAGCTAGGCATGGCAGTACATGCCCATAGTCCCAGCATTTAAGAAGCTGAGGCAGGAGGATCATGACTTCAGTTCCAGCCAGGGCTAACCAGTGATACCCTATCTCAAAAGTAAAATAACATAAATGGGTTCTGTTCTTCACTACTTAAACTCTTAATGCCCAGAAGCCTGCTACACTGGATTCCTTACCCCTCCAAATGGCTTTTGGGGCCCAAGTAACTTGTCGTTCCTACTGTGTGTGGAGTTTCCAGCATGTCTGGAACACAGAGGAGTGACTGATTCAAACGTGATGAGAACAGGATGACCTGCTTTACAACGGCAACCTCTGCAGCAGGACTCACACTTATAAAACGACTGCACGTAGATTTCTCTCCTTTGAGCCCTATGAGGCAAGCCACTTCCCATGGGAAGGAACGCTAAGACAAAAGAGAAAGACTAACAGAGGGAACTGTTAGGTGCTGAGTGGGATTCTGTATAGACGCTTCTGTTGTCTTACTTAAGACTGAGCGTGAACAGAAACATTAGACCTTGTTATCATCCCAGTAGACCGGGGCTCAGAAAGGTGCAGTGACCTGCCTAAAGCCACACAGCAGCAAAGTGTCTCTTTCTGCAGTCTCCACACAGTTAGCTTTCTCTCTTGAACTAGAATTTGATCAATTACTTATAAGTTGCTCCGCTATTCACTCTGTGTCTGGGGGAGGGGAGGACTTAGGAAATTTTTTTATTCACCTCTTTTATTGAATTTTAATGCCAGAAGAGGAAAGTGGGCTAAAAGGGGTAGACGTTTATGGTTCCCACTGTTGGCATTTAAGGATGGGTGAAAAGGAGTGAGGGTTTGAAGAAACAGCCTTGCCTCTCATTGCACTGCTCTGTAAAATTGGTATTTGGGACCAATCAAGCCGAAGTAAACACCAAGGCATTTCAAGTGAGACAAACCTCATCTCCTGGTACCTATATTAGTCATTAGGAGCCCAGAGCACACACCGCACAGGAGCCTGGTGGTGTCAGGTTCTATGTTGGCACTGCCCTGTAAACACTTCCAGAGCCTGCCCTTTGCCCTTTGCCAGTTGCACATTAAACAACTTCTTCAGCCCAATGGGGCTCCTCTGTAAGCTCTCCCGCTGCTCAGTTATTTCTACCCCATGAGTTCTCCTTTGGGCTTTAGGGAATCTCCGCTCACTCCTTTCACTGTGTGCAGTTATGTACAACATACACACACACGCACATGCGCACGCACACCCACACACACACACAGGCTTTCCTCAGTCCCAAACCTCACTACCTCTAATCCCAGGGGAGCCATTAGTTCATAACACACCGAAGTCTTTGTTGTCCTTCTGTATGTTCAAGTATACCCACTGTCAGGCTTTTCAAAAGGTGAGTTGCAATGAAGGACTGGATAGTTCAAGTTCAAATGCTGTTTTAGTTGATACCAGGAGTTCTTTTTTTGGGGGTGGGGGGTGATTTTTTTGGTTTTTCGAGACAGGGTTTCCCTGTGTAGCCCTGGCTGTCCTGGAACTCACTTTGTAGACCAGGCTGGCCTCGAACTCAGAAATCCTCCTGCCTCTGCCTCCCAAGTGCTGGGGTTAAAGGTGTGCACCACCACTACCCGGCTGATACCAGGAGAGCACAGAGAGTGTAAATACTTAGTAAGGATAATGTGGCTGCCTACAACACACAACAGAGTGAGGATGCACCAAGCCTGACAACTGAACACCTTTCCAGAAGGAACCTGAGCCACCCGGGCCATGCCTGAAGCTTTCCTTGACAGACATCTCGTGACCCCGGCATTTCCAGCACCTTGAGGTTCCCATTGCATTCCACAGTTGCCACACACAAACCACTTTATCGTAATTGTATAGCACCAGTAATTCGACAGCTGGACAGCACAGTCCGTGGTAAATGGCAGCAGGGAGGGGCTGAGGGGTCCCCTTTTACCTGACTAGTCTTCAGTCCAGTATAAGCCAGGTCCTTGACTCTCTCACAAAATATGTAACTCAGAAATTACATTCCTTGGAATGTATCCAAGGAAATGAAGTCAGGCAGCAGTGCACACCTTTAATCCCAGCACTTGGGAGGCAGAGGCAGGCAAGTCTCTAAGTTCAAGGCCAGCCTGGTCGACAGAGTGAGTTCTGGGATAGCCAGGGCTACACAGAGAAACCCTGTCTGGAAAACCCAAAGAGGGAGAAAGAGAAAGACAGAAAGACAGAAAGACAGAAAGACAGAAAGACAGACAGACAGACAGACAGACAGACAGACAGACATGTTTTAACACCCTTCTTTTTTGTATACATATATATATATGTTTATACATATATATGTATTTTACATATGTATGTTTATATGTATACATCTTCTCACTGCCTGACTCCCAGTCACCCCCTCCCACAACCCTTCCCCCATTCCTTCATTCCCCCATCCGCTTTTTCCTCTGCGCAGTGTCTAGTAACACCCTTGTTCTTAACAGCTCTAAAGTAGAAATAATTCAAATGGCCATCAGCAGGATGAAAGTCAAATTGTAACCATCCCTACAATGAAATAAAAAAAAAAACAACAGAAAAAGAAGGTAACTGTTATATTGCACAAGAAGCAGCCAGATTTAAAAGGATACTGTACACAAAAATAAGAACAGGCATTCCCAGGGTAGTGAAAAAGACCTCTCGTGTCTTGGTTGGTATTTATATGGCTAGACATGCTTTTCAAAATTCTAGAACTTATCACTTAAGATCCATGCAGAGCTGAGAGTGTAGTTCAGTGGTAGAACAATTGCCTAGCATGCTCGAGGTCCTAGGTTTGATCCCCAGCACCTCAGAAAAAAATTATAGATAGTATTATGGTAAATTGCAAGTCAACATGAAATTACATGTTTTAAATTTTTATATAATTGTCATCATCATCATCATCACAGTGAGTCATCACCAAGGCCATTGGCCTCAAGGAGAACTGGAACAGGTTTTGTGGCCATTTGGGATGCACCAGCTGCTCTCTGACTCCAATACTTCACAGTGCCCATGAGAAGGGAGCGTCTGCTGTTCCGAGCCTGGTGACTCTGCACTCATGACTCAGACTGACTCCCAACTTGCCAGTTCTTTCTACTGCTGTTTCTATCTTTACTCTCCGTTGTCATCTCAGTTTTTCTTTCTTCCCTGATCCCTACAGGGCATGAGATTGAATGATTAGCTAGGCCTTTCCAATGGCATTGTCTCTGTAGGTACCAAAGGTCTGTCCATCTAAATTCAATGAGGTCAAAAGCCTCTGGTCTGCTTCCATATGTGTAGAGTTACCTTTGTCAGTATGGTTTTTCTGTATTGTCCTTATGAGCAGGATGACAGGGGCTCATGATACACTTCATGGTAGAATCTGGAACCTGTGGGGCTGTGTGGGTGGCTGAGTACTTGAAAGTCCCTGAATCAGTCATTGTAGTTATCTATGACTCTGCCGTAAGGCAGCATCACCTTTGCCTGACCCTTGTCCCTTTGTATATTTGTAGGTTGCCTTTGGGGTACACCTCTCTGCTGCAGTAAGAATTCCTATGCATGCATATTATACCTACAGCACCTCCCCCAAGATTTGGTTATCTTACTGATAATGCAATAATATTATCAGAACTACTAACTCCAATGAGGTTGTAAGCCCCGGTCTGCTTTCTTATGTGTAGCGTTAGCTTTGTCAGTATGGTTTTTCTGTATTGTCCTTATGAGAGGGATGGACTTACCAGCTAAGTGTATGCTCAGTGTCGACAGTTAACTCCCTTAAAACAAAGAGAAAAATTTGTTGATGAAGCCAAACTGGGGGAGGGCGTGGCCTCAACAAAGTTCCCATCATGCTCCAGCACGGCTCAGGTAGGTTTCAGAAAGTGGGGACTGGTTGGAATGAGGAGGCATCAAAATTTGCATTCATGGGTTCATAGCCCGGGGGGAGGGGGTCTAGGAAGAGCTTGATGAACAAGATGTAGCAGTTACTGACAAGATGTAGCAGTTATCGACAAACCGCTCGGCTGACTCCTGCTCTTCCAGGACTAAGAGTTTTCTGGAGTAAGTGATAAATTTTTATTGTCTCCATCCCAGCATTGGTTAGCACAGGGCCTCCAACTCTGATTCTTAGTTGCCAATGATGTTTGCATAAAATCTTAAAGTAACTTCTCACACCTCTTCTTTATGATTCTTTCTCAATCATAAAGCCACTGTGGGAGGCTTCCCCCTGGACCTTGAGCTTACATTTTAGATACTTGCAAACCACAAGGCATGGTTACCAGCAACTGAACTCCAGAAGAGCAGTACTTGCTTTTAACTGCTGAGCCATCTCTCCCTATACTTCCTTCTTAAACTGAGCATGTGCAGGAATATACTACTTAACTGGGCATATTCAGAAATGTCATACATAGAAAGTCCTCTGTAAAAGTCACGTGCTTTTATGTTCCAGGAGGTGACTGCTTTGGAGATGACTCCCGTTCTCCTGGTCTGCTGCAGTAATATCCTCCTTTCTCTGCTTTTATGTCTTGGCTGTGCCAGTTTGGTCCTTATAGTCCCCAAGATGTGAACCCATTGTCTTTGGTTATACCAACAGCTACCAAATTAAAGCCCTTTCTCTTCACCAGGTGCCTTTCTTTGCCATGTATCAAGATGCTCAGCTTTTAGGGGCAGCCGCCTCCCCCGGAAGTGGTAAAGCAACATTCCTTGCCTGCCTCCTTCTGCTACAGTGAAGTACTCTACCAGAGAGCCATATATAAGTCACGCTCAGACCTACAGCTTCGGTGGACATTGGTGGTACTCACCATAGGCCTTTCTGAGCTTTGGCCATGGATGCGAACATCAGGGCACAAGTTCTGCTGGCGTGGGGGAGGAGGCCCCCTGTGAGGGAAGAGACAGATGGATCCCGAGGTGAAACTGAACATCTCCACCCCCTGCCTGGCTTGTCCTGGCAAGTTCTTTCAGGCATGAGGCACAGCCTGGGAATTGCAACAGCCACCTACCTCCCTGGTGTCCCCGCCCCCACTCTCTCCCACCGCCACTTGCCCTCTATGGGGCTTCTCCCCCTCAACACAGAACCCTCTTCCACAGGCCTCTAACTGCTCCCTGGTAGGCTTTGTTTGCTACCTGATGCAGTGTGGCTCTTCACCCTGGCCTAGGGCCCTCCCGTAGAATACCAGACATGATGCCCCTGTCACTCTTAAAGTCACCCCTCTCTAGACTCTGCCCTGGGTACTCAGAATCTCAGACTTTTCTTACCGTTCTTTCCTCTTGCCTAAATCTTATTCACCCTTCAAGACCTGCTCTAATGTTCTTCTTTTTAGAAAGATCTTCCTGAATCCTTCATAGGAAGATATGTCACATTCTCATGGTCCCCTCTGAACTATGTTCATAAGTCTAGTATGGCATAATTAGTGTTTTACCATAAATCGTGGGATTCTATATGTCTCCTCATTAAATTATAATATCCTTGGAGCACAATATATTGAGTGAATAAGTGAGTAAAAAGCCAAATTTTACACAAGTTATGGTTTCTTTTTAAATTTTAATATGCATCTCGATTTCTCTTTACCCTTCCTGGAGCAGAATATAGAGCTTTTGGGAAAGGAGAATTGACGTTCACTGTGAAATGGGGCTTCTTGCCTCTGGAATCTTCTGGCTTTCGTTTCAGGTGCCCTCTCCACTCTGAGGTTCCTCTCCATCCTCAGATCCACAGATCAAAGCCAAGCATCTGCTAGCGTGTGACTGTGTGTGGCATGTGACGTCTTTACAGAGCTGTTGTCTAAATCTGAGAAATGAACGGTTGGAATCCAAGAGCACCACAGATTCTCTGTACTTCTAATTGCCTCTAAGTGATTAAAGAAGCAATTAGAAACCTAGGCGTTCCCAACCAGGAGGAAAATCATTTCTGAGTAGAGGCCCCTTTGGAGGTTCATGTGACAATCTGTTTATCTGAGGCCACAGCCTGCCAGCAGCAGTTTGCCTGTCCTTCCTGACACAACACCCCCACCACTGTGACTCAAAGCTCCCTTCTGAGTTGCCAGCTGGGTTCCTCGGAGCCTGTGGCTTTGGTGTATTAACTTTGTTACCTCCGCCACTGCTGCTACAACTTGCTTTATCCAAAATGTCTCTGTCATACCAAAAAAAAAAAAAAATCACCTTTTTCCCCATTTTCTGGGTCACCACACTCGACTACCTGAAGAGCCAGCTAGGGCCTGTGCATTTTGTGTTGGTCTCTTTTGGGGATTTTTAGAGATATTGTGACTGAAATACATCACACAACTCTAGGGGGCAGCATTCATGCTAGGGTCATTACAGACTTGAGCACACAATATGATTATTTTTTTTGGTTTTTCGAGACAGGATTTCTCTGTGTAGCCCTGGCTGTCCTAGAACTCACTCTGTACACCAGACTGGCCTCGAACTCAGAAATCCGCCTGCCTCTGCCTCCCAAGTGTTGGGACTAAAGCCGTGCGCCACCACTGCCTGGTGCACACAGTATGATTCTTGATCTTATGAAGTTATCTATATATTTACATATTCATTTACATATCAGTGGATTTCTTGGAATGTCTCTCTCTCTCTCAGCTATTATGAATAATATCAGTCTGGATATGAGTATACAAATTAAAATTGTTTTGAGACCAAGTGTTGCATATAGCCCACACTGACCTCAAATTCACAATCTTCCTGCCTCTGCCTCCGGACTGTTGAAATTACAGGCATGTAATACCATGCCTAGCGTTAAAAAAATGAATAACACAGCACAACATTTCCTCATGGATAACTCCTTTGGATCTTTGTTCTGCTGCTGTTTGTACAGCTTTGACTTGAGGTGAGCTCATACTGTACTGATAGGCTCATACTGTGTTGTCTGGCTGGTTTGAACTCCTGAGTCAAGTTAAGCTTCTGCTTCAGCTTTCCAAAAAGCTGGGACCACAGACATGTGCCACCAGCCACAGCTCTGGGTCCTTCAAAGTGTCTCTGAATTGTTTATTTAATCTTACTTCCTTTTGTGGGTTTGAGGTCAGGGTCACATGGCCCTATTCTTCCCACCATTATACCTGTGGGTTTTGAAATTTTTTTAAATATATATTTATACTTATATATTTTTATATATCTATGTATGATTTTTATATATAATTATTTTTATATTTATATGTAAGATAATTTTATTTATATATATTTTTTATTTATATGCTTATATAAATTTGTATATTTTTATATAATTATATATGTGTGTATATATGTGTGTTTGTTGTGAAGAAGGAAGGACGTGGGCATGTGTGTGTGTGTGTGTGTGTGTGTAGGTCAGAGGATAATTTGCAAATGACAGCTTTCTCACCATGTGGGTTCTGGGGAATAAAGTCAGGTCACCAGACTATCCTGTCAGGTCCTGCTTTTTGTTTGTTCGTTGGTTTGTTTGAGGGGTATTTTTTTTCTAGAAAGCCTCTATAGAATAACCAGAATGAATCGATACAGTGAGACTGTTTTCTGAAACTAATAATGACAAACTGAAGAGGTTTTTGTATTGGATTTTGGATATGCTGGGAACTGATACATCACACTGCTTACTGTCATCAATGTTAACATGAAAGGCTTTACCTTTCAGAAAATGCTTAATTAGGAAGTTAAAGCTGAATATCCTTAACAAAAATTCAAATAATAGACACTCAGGTTTCTTTCACCAGAGTGTCTCTGTTGGTTGAAGTTGTCAGGACAAAACAGTTTAGGCCAAGTGGCTTAAATCATACCCGTTCTCTCAGCATCCTAGCCATGGGAACATTCCAGATGAAGGTACCCTGGCTTGATCCCTGCTAAGGGACTTCTTGCCCACCCTGCAGTTGGATGCCTTTTCACTCTGACATCAAGAGACCTTTCTTGGTGTCTGCCCTCCCCTTTTTAAACTTTTTATTGGTTCTTTGTGAATTTCTTATCTTATACCCCAATCCCACTCATCTTCCTCTCCCCTCATAACTGCCCTCCAACTTCCCTCACAAGAGAGAAAGAAAACTCACTGTGGAAGCTGTAGTGTGTCACAGTGTGTCCCACAGTATACCCTTTTGTCCACACTTTTTCGTTTGCAAATGTTCATTGCAATGAGTCTGGTACAAGGCCTCTGCCTTCTGCTACTCTATTGATACTGGAGCTTCACTGGGATTCGCCTTGGATATCCTGTTGTTGCCCTGTGTCATGGAGATCCTGTAGTTTTGGGTCTATAGGACCGGACCCTTCATGCATACCAGCAGTTTATCAATAGATGCTGAGGCAGGTCAACTCAAAGCCCTGGATCTGGGATTGAGATGCATCTGAGCTGGTCAGCCCTCCAGCTGCTCTCATGCCCTCAGGGATGGCTCAACAGCAACCCCACAACCAAGGCCATCTATATCCTGGTGCCCAGGTGAGGTACAAGGACCACTCTCCCAAGTGTTGCAGCAGGTGAGGGGCAGGGCCAGCTCTCCTGCCTGGCATAGGTGGCAAGGGGTGGGGATGGAGATCTCTCCTTTACTCATGCGACTTGTCAGCACTCATCCATACCCAGCCTCGAAGACAACTCACCTACATCCCACATCTCTATTGTGATGCCCAAGTGAGATGTAGGGTCAGCCATCCCAAGTGCTGCTTACCCTTTTCTTATAAGGACACTAACCCCAGGGTAGCAGCTCTACCCACATGACCTCATCTAAGCCTAATTCCTTAAGCCTAACCAAATCCCACTTCCATGTTGAAAACCAGAGCTTTAGCAAGTACATTTGAGGAATACACACCACATTTAGTCTCCGATGCCGAGGAAGTTGCATTTCCCCATGGCAACAGAAAGTTCAACTGTGATCATCAAATGACTGTGTACTTACTGGCTTTGTTTTATTTCATAGTACAGGGAATAGATCCCTGGGCCTGGTTCATGATAGGCAAGTGCTCTATCTCTGAACTCTAGGCCCAGTCTAACAATTTACCTTCTGATGACTCACCTCAAAATCCTAACTCAACTACATACACTAATGGCTATAAAATCATGAACGTTGGTCCAGTATCAGTCAAGCTCCAACACGGAAAGACCCACCTTAAAACCAGATTCCACAAACCTCAAAAGCACCCCTACCTTTGATATCTCTGCTACTAAGATTGGCTTTTTAGATTTTATGTGTATTAGTGTTTGCTTGCATGTGTGTCATGCAATTCCCGTGGAGGCCAAAAGAGGGCATCAGATCCCTTTTAACTGGGGTCACATGGTTGTGAGCTTATCTTGTGAGTGCTTGGAATTGAATCTGGTCCCCTGAGCTGTATCTCTAGCCTTTTTTGGGTCAAGATACTGGCTTCTAGCAGACATCTAAGTCAACAATGTAATTATTTGAGAGGAGTTGAGTAAAGAAATCATCAAAATGGCTGCTCTATGATTGGGGATGGGGGGTTGTAGATGAGAGAGAGAACTTACAGTGACATTTGGAACAGTCCAGAGCAGAGAGAAAAAGCAGCAGATTGGACATGGCCAGAGCCAGGGAAGCAGAGCATGGGGAAAAACTCACATGAGTTATAAGGAAGTGAGTAGCTGGGGGAAGGAAGCCCATTAGCTGGAGCAGGCCTGGCAGTCTGGGGTAGAAGTAAGAGAGGACAGAATGTGTGGGGCTCTGAACTGCACAACAAGTACTTGTGGGTGGGGACTGAGGGGGCCTGGAGCCAGCATGTGCCATGTGCTTTGACAGGCAACCACAGGTATATGTCAATGAAAGCCACATGTCTCTTCTGCCAGAGGCAAGGAAATGACTCCTTTTGGCTAATGAAAACCTATTTCATGAGTTCCTGAGGAATGCTTTCGTGTATCCAACCACCAGAAATCCAGCTTGACTTAAGCCAAGACTATCATTTCTGGACATAGGCACTTCCTGAGACCTAACAATAATAAAGTAAGTGGGGGGAAAAAAGACAAAAGAATTGAGGGGGTTGGGAGGGTTGCTTGTTTTTAAGTATAGTTTGGATGTTATCTCACATGCCAGAAATCCTAGTATTTCAAAGGCAGAGCCAGAAGGGCCTGGCTATCAGTCTGGGCTTCATAATGAATCCCTATCTTTAAAAGAAAATGACATTGAGCTAAAGAGATAGCATAGAGGTTAAGGGTACAAAGAGGATCCAAGTTCAATTCCGAGGTCCAATGTTAGGCATGACCACAGCTGCCTATAACTCTCGCTCTCAGGGGTTGGGGATAGGAAGGGTCTGATGCCTTTGACCTCCACATGCACCTGTATTCACATGTACACACCAACAAACACAATTTTAAAAAATTTAAGCTGGACAGTGGTGGCACATACCTTTAATCTCGGCACTGGGGAGGTAGAGGCAGGCATATCTCTGAGTTCAAGGTCTACAGAGCAAATTCCAGAACAGCCAAGGATACATGGAGGAACCCTGTCTCAAAACATAAAAAAAAAAAAGTTTTTGGTTAAAAAAAATTACATGACAAAAAGCATATTGGTTTGGGGGACTGTGGCTTGAGACAGGCTCTCAATACATAGTCCTGGCTGCCTTGGAATTTGATGCACAGGCCAGGCTAGTCTTGAACTCTTAGAGATCCACCTACCTCTGCCTCTTTCCTACCTCTGGGCTAGGATTAAAGGTGTATTCCCCCCAAAATATTGATATTTTTAGTTTTTTTTTTAAGAGAAGGGAAAGAACTTACAGCAACACTTAGCCTATTACAGCCATGAAAAACATCATAGTTTCTGTCTTCAGTGCTTAACTTGAGCAAACTTGTCAAGAATTGTCAGAAATACAAAATCTTTTATTACTATTTCAGTTCCTTCCTTTGTCGTGGGTCTATTTAGGTTGTTTGTCCTTGTTTTAACTCATTTCTTTTAGATTTTCCAATGTAATGAAGTAAGGGTTTTAAAGTATACCTTTATAATATTCTGTATTTCTTTGGTGTCTCTTGTAATGTTTCCCTGTTCATTTCTGATTCTTTTCATTTGCATCGTCTCTTTCATTTTTTGGTTAGTTGGGCCAAGGATCTGTCTATCTTGTTTATCTTCTCAAAGAACCAGGTCCTAGGTTCATTGATTCTTTGTGTTGCTTTCTTAGTTTCTATTTCATTAATTTCTGCTTTAATTTGTATTAATTACAAGTTAATTCTAATTCCTTTCAACTGCATTTAGATTTGTTCTTGTTTTTCCAAAAAAAATTTTTTTGAGGGGAGGGGGGTTGAGACAGGGTTTCTCTGTGTAGTCTTTGTTATCCTGAAACTCACTCTGTAGGCGAGGCTGGCCTTGAACCCAGAGGTCTGCCTGCCTCTGCCTCCCAAGTGCTGGGATTAAAAGTGTTCATGACCACTGTCCTAAATTTTTTTTCAAATTCTTGAGTTGCATTATTAAGTAATTTATTTGAGCTCATTCTGATTTTTTTTAATATAGGCACTTAGAGCTATGAATGTTTCTCTTAGAGCTGCTTTTAACCTATTCCAGAGGTTTTGTTGTATAGTGTCTTCATTTTTATTTAGTTCCAGAAATATTTTAGCCCAAACTCAGAAAGATAAATGCCTTATGTTCTCCCTCATCGGGGATCCAAATCCTCAGATGTAAGTATAGCTACTGCCCCTCATTGAAGAAGCCTTTCTTTACAGCAAATGGAGACCACCACAAGAACCCACAACTGGATACAATACAGAGATCCTGTTGGTGGGGAGCCCAGGTCAATGGGTACATCTATGTCACACTTCCTGCATCTAGGGAAACACCACAGAAGAGGAAAGATTGTAAGAGCCAGAATTCCAGGAAGTCTGCAGGGACAGTCTTTCTAGCTGCATAAGCAAGACAGGAACAATGGTAATATTGATGGCCATATTAACACAGAAGGGAAGAAATTTCATGGTGTCTTACCTCCTAGACAAAACAAAACAAAACAAAACAAAAGACTGGTGGGAGAAGAAGAGAAAAATTAACCTCTCCCAGGGATGTGGCCCCTTATCAGTTGTCCAAAGCAGGGTGGTCAATCCTGAAACCATATACACGCTATCAATAAAAACAGATGCAGTAAGTTGTATTTATACATATTTGCACGTAAACATACATACATACATACATACATACATACATACATACATACATACCAGAAATAATAAAAGAAAGGGAGGCTATCACCTTGAGAGGGACATGGAAAGGGTTGGAGGGAGGATAGCTGGAAGGGACAGAGAGGGGAAAATGTAATTCTATTCCAATGAAAAATTTGTTTCTATTTTTTTTGGGGGGGGGGGTTTCGAGACAGGGTTTCTCTTGTGTAGCCCTGGTTGTCCTGGAACTCACTCTGTAGACCAGGCTAGCCTCAAACTCAGAAATCCACCTGCCTCTGCCTCCCAAGTGCTGGGATTAAAGGCGTGCGCCACCACTGCCTGGCTGAAAAATCTATTTCTAAAAAAAAAAAAAAAAGAAAGAAAAAAATCAATTCAAAAGGCACTGCATCTTTTTATAAAAGGTTTTGCCGCATGTATATTATACATTATAATTAAATATATTGCTCATCTTCATATTTGAATAAATGTACAATCAATAAAATACAAATTCCATTCCCTTTTTAAAAAAAGAATTGCCAAAATGAACCCTCAGATGGTAGGTAGACAGCACGGGTGTCTTTATTCACACTAAGCAAAGCATAGTCAACTCAGTGTGAAGCAAAGTTTCCCAAAGAAACAATATATACCAAACTAGTTAAGTAAGGTTAAGCATCAGGATGAGGTTGGCAGATTCATCAAAATCTCATTCACAATGAGGACGAGGTTCTAATACTATTCATGATGCTACTTCAGCATGCAGCTGTTAAACAAAGAAGCTAACAAAAGTCAAGAATCTTCTCTGGGTAGTTCATCATAAAGTTTTCTGGGTTTCCTTAAAATGTCTCAAGTTGTTCTTTTGCAAAAATCAGGCAAATAGCTAGCTAGCTAAGTGGCAATAAATCTTGACTGGACCTGACTTTCCATTGCAATGAGTCTCTGGTGAGGGTGGAGGGGTGAATGACCCAAGCACTCAAATGTGCCTGCATTTATTTCTCCTGGCACATTAGAACAGCATCTTTTGTGAGAGACCCACCTCCTGATGCTCTGATTTCCCAGAGTTAACAGTGTTCTCCAAAACTCCTTTATGCGGTCGTTGGCCAACAACACTGAAGCTTAAGTGTTTGGGCTACAGCTGGTCCAACATGGGTATTTATTGACCTATCCAAAGGATCTTGGAGGGAAAACTTAATGTGTGACTTTCAATATCCAGCAACACACCCCCACATATTGTCCACAGGTAACAGACTATACACACATGCACGTGTGCATGCATGCAATCATGTGAGCATAGACATAATCATGGCCTTGATTGCTACATTGCACATACTATTAAGATGAGTGAAAGTAAGAACACGTCCATATAATAAACACTAAATCCAAGTAGCTTTTAATCCTTGTGTGTTTTTCTCACCAAAATATTACTAAAAGCACCAGTGCAATCACACAAACACACACTCACACACACACACACACACCACACATTTGCTCTGTAGATTTAAAAGATCTTAAGAAAGATGCTTTCTTTGTCATCAGACATCATGATGAGTGTTTCCTACCAACCACTAGAGGGTAGTACAGACCAACCAAAAGTGGAAGGATCTGTGGTGGCCCTGGATTTGACAGGGTCTCAAAGGTGATAAACAGCCACTTGATTATAATGAAGAATTTAGGCAAAAACAGTTCAGGCCTCATGGTTTTAAAACTCAAAATGAAAACAGAATGCTTTTTCTCAACACTGTGAGAAATATGTATGTTTTTTGTGATGTCTTGGACATTAATTGCTATGAATCTAGGCTCAACATGCCTGCGTTTTAAGCTTCATCTACCCTTAAAGGTACCGTAAACACACTGAAGCTCTTTAACTTTTCTCCCTCTCTCCTTCCCTCCCCCCCCTCTCTCCCTCCCTCCCTCCCTTTCTCTTTCTAATGTGTATGAACATTTTGCCTTTACCACAATACCTGCCTGGTGTCCAAAGAGGCCAGAGAAGTGATGGATCCCTTGGAACTGGAATTAAAGACAGTGTTGGATCGGAAGGCTTCCCTAGAAGAGCAACTTTTAACCAGTAAGCAATCTCTCCCACCTCCCTCTCTGTTTAACTGTTAACCTTGCTCTACTTACTTAAAATTGAACATGCTCTGGATTCACTCTTAGTAAACCCGAGCACATTAGAGGTTATACAGCCAAAATCCAAAGATGATCTTCTCCAAGGTAAACATCTTGGTAATTTGGGCAATTCCTCCAGCTTAGTTTTTTTTTTTTTTTTTTACTTGTAAAACAGCTAACAAGATCAATCCTTTGGCAACTGCTTGAAGCATGAAAAAGCCTGGCACATAGTAAAATGTAACGTATATTTTTGTATTTCATTTAATATTCTTTTTTACAATGACAAATGATATTATTATTACATTTGTGACCAAAAAAAATGTGGAACCACATTTACACTATCGCTAACCTTAAAGGCCCATTGAGAAATACCGATACGAAATGTATTTTCTGGTTCTGACTCCTGCACTGGCCACATATTGAAAGTGTATTAAGCTTTAAAGTTTCATGGAGATTGAATACCAAACTGGAAAGGTATATGGAGAGTTTTATCTTTGTCAGCAATGCCTTTTGCTCCTAACAAACATGCTCCCTTTTTGGAAGTAGATCTTTCAGTCGGATCATTCAAAATCTCCAGGTTTCTCCTAAGAGGCTGAGTACCAGACATCAACCCTCGTCCATTTCTGGACTGACTCTCAGAGATGAAAAGATGAAAGCGTCTGCTCCTCCCTCCCCTGCTCTCTGTCAGGGTCTCAGTTGTCCTTAAGCAAGGCTGGCTCCATGCCATGCAGGCTTACTTCCTCAGTTTCTGTAGAGGGCATTTGTCTCTTAAAAGGTCATGCGTAGTTCATATAAAAATGTCCTCCCCCTCCCCCGCCCCCACCCGGTTACTTCATGTTTTACTAGATCCATCCGAGGAGTTTGAGAGTTGCCGAACTGTTGCTCAGCTTGCGGCCTCTTAGAGTAATTAAAATGGAGAACACTGTTTTCAACAAAGCAAATTGGCCTTATGAGCTTACTGATCCTTTGGGGGACAAATAAAGTCAAGAGGGTCACATGGCTGTTGCTGCCCAGGAGCCCTACATCTGCCAGCCAATCAGGTTACTTCCCGGCAACGGATTGCGTTCCCCTTGTAGCTGACTTCTAAACTCTCTGTTGTGCTGGACACCACCACTGCTCTGGTTATGCCCATACAGGACTCCGCTCCAGTGGGTAATAATATCACCAAGAGCCAGCGAAAACGTTAAGCCTTGGATGGCTTCCGAGGACTCTGTTTTCACCATGTTAAGGGTTCACAGAGCTTGTCTAAAAAAAAAAACAAAAAACAAAAAACAGAACTTCTGTAGCTGGCTGGCGTTCCACTGTGGTCATGTCTGCCCTTTAAATGTGGCAACTGAAGTACTTTGTAAAACCTGAAAACAGTTTAGGACATTAAAGGGACCTCCGTACCCACCCACCCCAAAACAGGAATTTCCATGCACTGTGGAAACTATTCAGAAGCAAAAACACAGCATCTTAGTGAATATAATGGGGTTTCACATCCCCTCTTACCGGAACACAACTCTCATTGACTTAAAAGTGACATTTCCAAACAGGCTGCAAGAATGATTTGTCTCCCAAACAAAGCAGGCTGCATTTTGTTCCGATAGAATGGCTTCTCTTCATTGTGTCCACACCATTCAGTACAGCATTCGCTTGCTCATTCATTCGAGGATGACTCTCATTTGAAAAATTTTCTCAATGAGACCATTTAAAAATATTTTTAAATCCAGAGCTTTACTCTAAGGCCTCTTTCAGCCTTCTGCCTTGTAGCTTAAAAGGGATGGCAAGATTAGTCTTTTGAAATTTAAAAAAAAAATTATTTTGCAGTAAAATTCAGCCTAAAAGAGACTGTGACATCCTGTCTGACTGAACACGTGCAACTACTAGAGGTGATTTGATTGTATCAAGTCTTTTTTCCCCCTTCAATTAAATTGTATGGATGAGAAGAAGTCATTTAAATAGACATTCATGTGCTAAGTTCATTTCCAGAATAACCCACTTCTGCAGTTTAAAACCCGTGCTATGGAAATCAGAGCTGCAGGTATGTGCCTCCCCGACTCCCACTGGGGTCCAATCTCCTTCCTACCCACCTTCTCCGGTCCCATGCACTTCCTGGCCCCACAGGTCAGAATTCCCATAAATTTCAGGGTTTGACATTCTCTCGGGGCAAAGGTGAGGACTAAGGGAAGAGGTGAGTCGAAAGCACATCTTCATTAAGTCAAACAAAGCAGTCATGCAGGGTTTACATCATGGGCGTGGGGAATGTGTTTCAAGACGGCTCCTTTAAATAAACACCATGGAAAGAAAAATATTGTGGACTCTGATGACAGCAAGGCTGAATATAACCTATTCGGGAGACGTGAACCATGAGCGGGTGCCTGGAAGAGTCCTGAGATACTTCACAAGGACCTCTTCCTGAGCACAATCAACCCACAAGATACCACAGGAAGTGAGCGTATGGGGTTTGTTTTCATTTTTTTTCCTGGTGCTGGGGATCTTAGCCACGCCCTCAACCCGGGAGGTAACCCTACTACTGAGCTACACACACCCCAGGTCTGTGTCTAGAGTTAAAAAGGTCTCAAATACCAAAGGTAAGATGGGTATTAAATTAAGAACTGGTCAGCAAGCAAGCTGTGGTTGTACTTCAGCTTTACCTTCCTCTGCTTGAGCAATTGAAAAGTTGTTGGGTTTTTTTTTTTTAAATCAGTGTTTAATGTCAGCCTAGCTCTTTAAAAGTGAGAAAACAACAAAAGAATGAGATTGTTAAATATCAAATATCAAAGAACCCACTGCTCCATTCTGAACGTCCCTCTGAGTCAGAAGAGAAAGATCAAGTTGAACAACACTTTGTCCGAGAGCCAGCGTGCCAAATGCGCCCTCCTTGCTAATCTCCTCCTGGGATTTTGCTCTTCGCTCGAGCAAATTAGCTGAGGGTGAACGATGATCAAACGAGGGACTTATGAAGAGCGAACTCCATGAACTGTTAGTGAGACTGAAACGCAGATCACAAAATCTCCCAGTAGATAAGGATCAGAAGCAAAGGCACGAGAATATAAGCAAGAGACATCTGCTGTAAAATAAATGCGGGGAACAGGAAGAAAGAATGTTGCCGTCGAAGGATGTACTGCTGCTTGCCTTTTATGCCAGCACTCCGGAGGCAAGAGAAAAGAGTCGCTGAGTTCGAGGCCAGCCTGGTCTTAATAGTGAGTTCTAGGCCAGCCAGAGCTACATGTGAGACCTTCACACACACACACACACGAGAGAGAGAGAGAGAGAGAGAGAGAGAGAGAGAGAGAGAGAGAGAGAGAGAGAGAGAGAGAGAGAGAGAGAGAGAGAGATAGAGAGAGAGAGAGAGAGAGAGAGGAAGAAGAAGAAGAAGAAGAAGAAGAAGAAGAAGAAGAAGAAGAAGAAGAAGAAGAAGAGGAGGAT